>NC_139955.1:36967891-37352891 GCF_963454915.1 Gymnoscopelus microlampas
TTGACACGTCATTTTGTTTGAAATGTTGAGCCATGTCCCTCTTATTAGCCCCCTTTGTTTAAATTGACCAAAGCCTTTGAATATTATTTTATTAGGCAGAAATGTAAAAAAAACAAACAGTTACAAGTACAGTCAAAACACTTTGTCTAAAAGGTGCGTCCAAAAAAAGCCCTTGCGGTCTTGTTTCCATTGGGTTCCTGGTATTCAATTCATAAACATATAAAGTTGCACCAAACAGTTCAATATCATCACAAAAATACAGAAAAACACTATATGTACAGAATCGGAAAAAACAATTGGGGGGGGGGGGGTCAAAGGAAGGGGTAAGGTAAGGGTTAAGGGAGAAGTGGTACTACCCCCCCCCCCCCCCTTTGGCCACCATGAAATGTGAATTTTCAGGGCTGTTTTTATTTTTATTTTTATTTATTTTTTAATTTTTGGGGTCTTTTTCTGAGAGGAAAGTAGGCTGACAGGAAATGGGGAGAGAGATGGGGGGGGGGGGGGGGGGGGGAGACGGTTGACACACAGCAAAGGCCAGCGGGCGCCCGTGCCCCCTCAGGGCTGTTTTAAACGAAGCCAGTGATCTACAGTTAAAACTCCACAATTATCCCATTGTCAATTACATCTAACAAGCTATATCATCTGAATATGCACACAAATGAAGCGTCACATTTAGTTCATGAATGCAGGGATACAGGAGTCATGCGGCTGCAATCAGCTGTCAGCCTGCTGATTGAATCAGCGGTTCTAACCAGCCATACGTTTCTACATAACAATCACGGACCATTCTTCTCACAACAAGGCATTTACCAGTGGTGGAAAGTAACTAAGTACATGTACTCAAGTACTGTACTTAGGTACAATTTTGAGGCATTTGCCCTTTACTTGAGTATTTCCAATTTCCACTTCACTACATCTCAGAGGCAAATATTGTACTTTTACTCAACTATACAATCATTTGAATACTTTAGTTACTAGTTACTTTGTAGATTCGCATTATTATTATTGCAAAACATGCATTAACCACTTCAGCCCTATATACATTTTCGGCTATTTGAAAATAGCCGATCTACAAGCTCACAATATGGGGCTATTTTCAAAAGATTTTTTAGACATGTCATGCATTTGAAAACTTGTGAAATGGGACCTTCGATCTGCATAATGAGTACTTTCTACTTTTGGTACTTTAAGTACATTTTGATACCAATACTTTTGTACTTTTACTTTTTCAATTTTTATTTGGGGCCAACTCTTGTATTGTACTGTATGCTCATGGGGAGTTTCCGCATCGCACTCCCTGATTTAGCTTAGCTCGCTAGTCGCTGCTTGGCTAATTCAGGAAGCACCAGGCCTGGAACGCATCTGTGTCATTTTTTGATTTGAGCTAAAAAAGCATTATTTTACACTTTGGGCTATTCAAAAATAGCAGATACAGTATACAAGCTCATAGCGCGGCACCATGAGCTTGTATGTCTGCTATTTTCGAAAAATCGAGAAAATGTGTGCAAATTAATGTATTTATATAACATTTTTAACTCAAATCCTTGCTTCTGGGGGTCCCTGGAACAACATATTTTGAGATTGGGGGGGTCCTTGACATGAAAAAGTTTGAGAACCACTGATATAGAAACATACGTTTTTCAGAAAACTGTTAGGATTTGGAAGACATTAGTAAGAATCAGCCTCAGGTCTTAAAGGGTTAAGAGCAGAGCAATTTTTTTGCAATAAATGGTTAAATCTATGACGAGAGAGTCCCTGACTGACACGCGCACGCGCGCGCACACGCACACACGCACACACACACACGCACACACACACACACGCACGCACACACAATATATAGAACCACTGACTTCCGTTTTGCTGCTTGAATGGTCAAATATATTATAGACGAAAAACCGAATAAAAGTTTGCAATGTCAAATTTTCCACATAGTGGATTTTCTAGCAGAGATGAATAATGGCAGCCTGTGCAGTGCTTTCAGTAATGGCACATAGGTCAGTGGCCAGAGCTGATAACTTCAGTCAAGGTTTATCTCATCCACACTACCCAGCGCCAAAGTTTTTTCACGCAATGGCAGCTGCCTCAGTTTTTCAGTAAAAAAAAAAGAAAAGAAAGAAACTGTTATTTGGCTCATTTATTCCGCAGTTAAAAAATAAATAATTAAATGAGGCTTTCTTTCTTTCTTCAAAACCAAGCTTGTCATTCTGATCCTTGCTTTGTTATCTCACTGTAATGTCAAATACACTGTCATCGTCCACTTTGTCACTGGTCTAAAGTAACCACGTACGATTACTCAAGTACTGTACTTAGATTTTACAATTTTGAGGCATTTTTTAACTTTACTTGCATATTTCAAATGTTCTATACTTTTACTTCTACCCTGTTACATCTCAGAGGCAAATATTGTACTCTTACTCCAGTTCAATTATTTGTAGAAGTTGTTGTTGCGCGCGCGCACGCACACACACACACACACACACACACACACACACACACACACACACACACACACACACACACACACACACACACACACACACACACACACACACACACACACACACACACACACACACACACACACACACACACACACACACACACACACACACAGAGAGAGAATTGCTTTGAAACTGGCATCGTATTGAACAAAAAAAACTCAACCTGCAGCAATGACTAAGCGCCTTGGGCCTCAACATTGATGAAGATCTTTGAAAAGGCTCATTGTCTACCAGTATGCAGAAGGTGGTGATGCGGCAAACAGACTGAGATCCACTTCAGCTTGCATACAAACAACACCTGGGTTGATTATGCTGTGCTGTCACTGCTACATACTGTAGTGCCTATAACCATCTGGAGAAGCCTATACACATCCCCACAAGGAGCTCACATCAGGGTTGTCTTTTGTGGACTTCTCCAGTGCAGCCTCGCCTGTCCTCTCACAGACAGACCACAGCTGGTTAGGATGACAGGAGGATCAAACGGTCACTACAGCTCCATCAGAATCGACTGTACTGGAGCACCCCAGGGCTCCCCATCCGGACCCAGAGATGCTATATAACCCAAGGGTTCCCAAACTTAATCCTACAGTATTTGATCTGGGGACCATTTTTTATAGTATAGTTTGTTGGTTACTTTTGACGCAGTAATGGTCTTATTTTTCATGCTTTGTTTTCATTTTGTGGTATTAAAAAGGTCTTAAAAGTCCCTAAATTGTAACTTTGGAAATGTGCAGATATCCTGCATGTTGGTTTGTTAAGTGAGAAAAAATGTTGCACATTAAGATAATCATCTGGGGGCCCACAAAATATTTTAGGGACCCCCAGATTGGGAACCCTTGCTATAGCCTACATAACATACGCCAATGACACAGGAAGGAGGATGCTGATTGTTGATCTTGTGTATGACACAAAGTGTCAAGTATGACACAAAGCGAGTTTGTACAAGGGTGTAGTCAATTAGTACAGGAATTTAAATTACATACATTATAAATACTATAAAGCGGTTAGAGCAGGGGTCTTCAACAGGGGGTCCGGGACCCCTAGGGGGTCCTCAGAGTTACTACAGGGGGTCCGCAAAAGCTTTGTGTGATATGATTTTTTTTTTTACCATAACCATTTCAACCCCAACATCCCTTTTCTGAGGAGAACTTTAGCCAAAAAATAGCAGATCTACAAGCTCACAACGCCTCGCGCTGCAGGCGTTGTGAGCTTATAGATCGGCTATTTTTGGTAAAGGGTATAGGTGTAGAGGGAAAAAAGGGCAAACCAAGTAAACAAAAAAAGTTTAATCTGAAACATAATTTTATACAATATAGAGGGGGTCCTGCGTCATCTCTTTCTCAGCTAGGGGGTCCTTGGCCTGAAAACGTTGAAGATCCCTGGGTTAGAGCATGCAGTCAACTGATAAAGTGCAACTTATCAGTCAATGAATAAATACTAACTACTACTCCATACCCGGGGATGTGCTCTCTCTCGCTCTCTGTGTGGCAGTGACTAGCCAGCGGCTATGATCCCATAGGCTGCATAGGGCTGTAACCATGACGACAGTCACAGATCCCATAGGCCGGAATCTCCAGTGTTGTTTACACAGAAACGCTAATAAACAGCTTCCATTTTTGGGAAAGTGACAAACAGGCGTCGTGGTTGTGTCTGTGCATAATGCTAATAGTCAAAGCCTGCAGTGTGCACGTTCAGATCAATTACTCAAGCCACTGAGGAGAACCATGCGGAATAGACAGGTTATGAGTGACTGAGGTTTTGTCATAGTAGGATTAAAGGGACCAACAGGATAGGACCAGTTTACTAAGTGAGTTTTGCACTACAGTAGTGTGGCTTATGACATTGGTTCTCAAAGTGGGGTCCGGGGACCCCCAGGGGTACTTGAGGGGGTTCCAGGGGGTCCCCAGCTAAATGATAGATTAGGCACCAAATGGACCCTTATTGGTGTGTAACTCTGAGAGTGTACAAATGGAACCAAATGGACCCGTTAGGGTCCATTTGGTTCCATTTGTACACTCTCAGAGTTAAATTGACATAGATTTTACAATATAAATTGCGGTCCAAGTGATAGAAATGCCATTAAATGGGGGTCCGTAGCCCTAATGCATGTCAAACTGGGGGTCCTTGAAATCAAAATGTTTGAGAATCACTGCTAGAGCCGTAAAAAAAATCTCCTCTTATGGGGGTCCCTGGCATATCTTTTGAAATGGGGGTCCGCGGGCTAATAAGTGTCAATTTGGGGGTCCTTGACATGAAAAAGTTTCAGAACCACTGGCTTATGACACACGCACGCACGCAGGGGTGAATGCAAGATCTCCTGGCAGAGATAATAATCACCTCCACCAGGGATGTCATGTTTTCATTTGTCTGTCAATGATCAAAGTATCTCAACGTGTGTCTGTGTTCTCTCAAACAAAATAAAAGTCTCTCTATGCTGTATCTCGCCGCTGTATCTTAAATGCTCAGACATATACACATGATGTTCAATGAACTGGTTACTGTCATCTTACACAGAATAAACCGAATGGGCATGTACAATATCAGTCTAGTACGCATGTTGCTTCAGAGAAACTATGTGTGTGTGTGTGTGTGTGTGTGTGTGTGTGTGTGTGTGTGTGTGTGTGTGTGTGTGTGTGTGTGTGTGTGTGTGTGTGTGTGTGTGTGTGTGTGTGTGTGTGTGTGAGAGAGAGAGAGCGGGGGGGGGGGGGGGGGGTGCAATACTTATATATTGAATATATTCATCATTTACACAAAAAACTACAATGTTACTATAATGTATAATATATACTGTATACAATGTATTCAGTATATTAAAAACACGGAACTGAACAGGTCTGGAGAAGCGCATCTGCTGAATGTCATACAGCAACTAAATGAAAACAGGGCTAATAATCATTCATAACGGATATTCACTGAGGAAACGTGGAGCTTTTAGTTTGCATAGAGCTGAACATAGGAATGACCCCCTCAAGACAAACGTAGTCTGCGGATGCTCACCACCGACTTTGCCGGACTCAGTTTATGTCTAAAGCAATAAGCCCCAAGAGGCCGTAATTCACAGTGATTTCAGAAGAGCTAAGGCGCGTTGTTAGGCATGATGCGGAGAGAAGAGTGCCCTTAGCTGTGCTACATTAACCTGGCAAGGTTTCATAAAATTAACAGCAATTTATTGGTAACAAAATAATCATTCTTCTGCCAAGAAATGTAGTTCTTCTGTGACATTTACTGCAGAAGAATGCTTGCCAAGCAACACTCAGACTTAACATAAGCCTAACCCAATACACAGATCTATCTCAGCACACCACCCAGACTTAACCCACCCAGTAAATAATATTCACAACAAAATTGGATTTTGCCAATTAGTTTGGCGCAGTAATACTGATTTGATGTGGTCACAGGTGTGTGTGTGCTTATAGTATATTTTACAGTGGCTTCAAATAAAATGTGACACAGTCAATCCTATAGACAAGGACCATTACTATCCATGTTTCTGTATGATCAATTCAGTTTATATGTACTTTATGACATGGTTCTTCAACCGGGGGTCCCGGACCCCAGGGGGTCCGGGACCCCAGGGGGTCCTCAAAGTTACTCCAAGGCCACAAAGGCAGACGAATCTTTGTGTGATAGGATTTTCACCCCAGCATCTCTATTCTGAGGGGAACATTGGCCGGAAACAGCAGATCTACAAGCTCACAACGCCTCACAGAGGCGTTGTGAGCTTGTCGGCTATTTTCGGTATTGAGGGTTTAAGTGGTTAACTGCCTGAAAATACACATTCACATGAATCCAACACAAGGCTACACAGTGACAGTGCTGTCAAACAAGTCTATGAAGCTATAATAGCTATCTATGAAATCTATGAAAAAGTTCCAGGGACTCTCCAAGAGAATCTCTCTCACCTAAAAAACGTTGAAGACCCCTGCTTTATGAAGCAAAGAAAAATGAAGACAAGTAAAGAGATGAATATACTGTAAATGTATGGTAGACCTTGCTAAATGTTTTTGAGATTAAAAATACTTACATAAACCAAACGATTACAAGCAAGAAATATGCATGAAATTAGTATTTACTTATGCTAATTATATCATATTTACTATTGCTCACTCAATTATGTTTTTTTTTCCATGTTTCTCTGTAACATTATATGGAAATAATTGACTGATTTCAGAACACATGCTGGCATGGCAGAGGTCTGCGCTCTAGTGGGTACTTACTTAGCCCTGCATTTATGTTTAACAATTGTATCATGTATACAATATTATGGTATATTATGGCTATTTCAGTGCTATCAGTGTGAGTTGTGGCTATATCAAATTTGTGTGCTGAAATCCTGCATTGAAAAAGAAGAGTACTCCTTTTATGTAAATTTTTCTATTAGTGAAATAATCCTCTCTCTATAAAAGTATTGTCTAAACCAACATGAAAATGCTTTTCGCAAATATACTTAAATAAATGCTCTGTTTTTTGGACGACACAGGCAACAGTTGAAAAGCCATGGCAGCAATCACCGCACCCCACAAACCTTTCACCGTACGCTGTGGTTTAGATGATGTATTTCAGAGCAATTGGGACAATAAAGATGTTTTCAAGAAAGTACTGTATAGCAGTTACGCCATTATGTCGTTACTTACGCACCACGGCGCTCTCAAATGCCATTCTCCTCATTGTTGCTCTCCAGCACTCCTGTTCCACTATAGTCTTCCAGGATCAAATGTTCTGCAGATCCCCCTGGGGAACAGAATTAATAGCATAACCCATTAAGACATGAGGCCGATTCTACAAATGTCTTCAAAACAGTTTTCTGAAAAACGTATGTTTCTATATCAGTGGTTCTCAAACTTTTTCATGTCAAGGACCCCCAAAATGTATTTGGCCGCCGACCCCCATCTCAAAATATTTTGTTTCAGGGACTCCGCAGAAGCAAAGATTTGAGTTACAAATGTTCGATTTGCACACATTTTCACAATTTTTCAAAAAATAGCAGATCTACAAGTTCATAGCGTGGCACTCGGTGCCGCGCTATGAGCTTGTATATCTGCTATTTTTGAATAGCCAAAGTGTAAAATAATGTTTTTTTAGCTCAAATCAAGAAGTGACACAGATGCGTTCCTGGTCTTAATGGGATAATATTGGAGGGAAACCAAATTGGTATCTTATTGATGAGATGTTTATTGCACTCAGCTGCTACTGGGGTGCCAGCTTCACAATTGGTCCACTTTTCTGACTATATACCAAAAGCTAAGTTGCATCTATCGGAGAAAAAAATAAGGAAAACAAAAGGAAACTAAAGCTAGTCAAAATGTGTGAAACTGAAAGAGCCTTATGGAGTAGAAGACTCTAAAATAAATAGGGTTATATTCATCACATTTTTGGAGGGAAATTGTCCTAAATGAATCTGAAAAAACGCCCCAGAAATGTTGAACTTTGTTGAAACATTTTAAACAAAAACTCAGAAAACAAAACACAAACAGAGAAACAAAGTGGCTAATGAGATTTAAATCAATGACAGGGAGACCGAAGCAGCTGGTTCTTTCCAAAGTGTTAGCGCTGACCAGTGAGTTGCAACAACAGCTCAACTCATTTACGGTGGAATGGACCTCACAGTCCAGCTGTGGATGATTGTGCTGCAATGCCAAGCCGGGGAGACAGGGTGGTCGCTCATTAAAAAAAACAGCAATTCGCTAGAAGAACAATGGCATTGGGCCCAAACAGCCTTCACAATTCCGGTGGAGCTGCAGAGTCTTTTCACCAGAGGGGGTTTGTATCAATTAAGGATGGCTTGTTGAGTTCTCCCTTTAAAAGGGACTGAATAATTTAAACATCCGGTCTAAGATGCTATTAACAAAGGTGACACCAGGTCTCTATTGTGGTGATGTTTATAGAGATGTGATTTAGTTGTAGTAACTGAATGGAGAAAGGAAAAAGGGGTGAGGCTATAGAGGGCAAAGGCAATGGCATGCGTCATGGCGTCCGAGGTATAAGCAAAGGAGAGAATGACTCAATGCAAACCGAACCGTTATTATCGTACAATAAGGCTCACTCTGTACCAAGGTGGGGAGAGAGAGACATAAATTGGCTCTGCTTATTCTCCCAATGCTTCCAGTGAAAGTAACTTATGAAGGCGGGTCAGAGGGTGGACCCCTGATGGTTAATTGAAGCCTTATTAAATGTTACTCACAGGTGTCTGAGGGAGAGAGGACTAACCCGACTGCAGGCCTAGTTAGGGGGCCTTTTTCACATTTCAATGTTTTAAACCAATTATAGGTATTTTCCTGGTTTCATTGCCGTTAAATAGTTGGCAAAGTAACCCATTTAATTTCACCTTGGATGTCCCTCTGTGGTTGTCTGCTCCGAGGACGCAGCATAGCTCCCCTGTGAGGGTTCGATGTATTCTATAATTAATAATTCATCACCTCATGGCTAAACGGATAGGAGTCTGGCGGTATGCTAAAGTGAAACTGACACAGTAGTAGTTCTGAGACAGTCTCTTCACTTGGTCTTAATGAGGTGTTTATGACTGATTATATAACACAACCATATCAAACATCACTTCTACGTTTTCCCTTTCCCTGTAATTCTCAGCCGGTTCCCTTCTGTTTTCTGACGGAGGCTATGTTTATTCTCCTTCTGTTTGGAGCTTTATAACACTGCAATCACAATTAAGTAGGTTTTCACCAAATCAGCATTTATGATGACAAACACTCATTTTCTTGATGATTACAATCATTTGGCCTTGTCTATCAAGCAACGTACTGTACGAGCAAACAAATCTCTGAGTAAATTCTACAAAATCCGATTTGTTTGTGCAACCAAATGCATGAGAATGTGAGCCCACTCCTGCAGTGTCTCTGTAAACGGTTTCCTCTCTTACCTCGAGTCTTTCGCTGTGAAGATAATTAACGATGAAAAAGGTCATCCTCGATAGACATCTTTGAAGATATTCTGTCCTCAAGCACCACTGCAAGACAAAGAAAGATCAGATCATTAAAAATACGCTGTAAATTGTTAGGAAGAGGGTTTTTTCTTTTTGTTTGTTTTTGTTGATTTTTTTTTTCTGTGGCAAATCCATGAATCAATTTATACATGATAACTGTAAGTTCACCTTGCATTTTTCTAAACAAACATGTAAAATGATAAATATGATTCCTTATGCTTAGAACTTAATTTGCTTTGAGTCTTAAAATGTGGTTAGATGGTGAATCTTGCACTCATTACGGTTACAAGCCAATTTTTCAAGCTTTAACTTTTTTTTTGCTGAGGATGATTAGTAGCTTTAGCTTAGCTTATGAACCATTTCAGATTTTCTGCTGAAGTTGTACATCAAAGCCTACACTATTCCCATCATTATTTAGAGACTGTTGCAGCTGATGTGCATTACTGTATATCCTCTCTTAGATGGCAGAGGATTGGTTCAGGATCATCTCCCTGCTTTGCCTTATTTAATATTTTGCGGGCAGCACAATTGTGTTAATCTAGATCATGTTAATTTGTGTTAAGGGATTGTTGATGTGCTTCTGTCCAACATACACATGTACTGTAGATGCAAAAGTGTACGCTTTGTGTATGACTGGCACTATTAACTACATTAACCTCCGCGTAGAAAAAATTAGTTTCAGCATTGTTCATGCCCAGAATCCATCTCCAAATCACATAATGATGAAACATGCTTTGGTTTAATATACTGTATCTTTTTGTCAGGACAAAATGTTTTACCTGTTCACAAAATGTTCACTTTGCTCATACAGTACAGTACAAGTACAGTACTTGATTAACCACTTAAAGTCTTAAACCATATTTCAATGATAGGGCTGTCCCTGGGGTCCTCACTTGCCCTATCCCTTTTTGTTTTCTTTTTACCTGTCACAGGGCAGCCCATGCCCTATACACAGACATGTAGCATGAGGTGATTTTTACCTGTATTCATTCAAATGTAGAAATAACACAGACTTCAGGGGTTCAAACTTTATGTTTATTTAAACACTGTTTATTAGAACTGATCTGAAATGTTTGTTTGTCACCTGGTCTTTCCGCTGCAGTACTGGCATCCTCTGAATGTGACTGAGCTGTAACTGCCGAAACAGAGCAGGGCCAGTCCATTTGGTTTAAGAAGGGGTGGAACGTGCCAAGTACTGTAGGGGAGGAGGGGTGTTTTTTTAAGGTTATGTAGCATTTTGCTTGTATGTGTTTGGTGCCTGAAATATGTATTCAAGGGTATTCATTGACAATATGTTTAAGAAGCATTTATGTAATTGTAGATTAACTCATGGGCCTTGGTTTGCCTGGTTTGAGATAATAGATACAAATCACTTTCATGGTGGTGCTTGGTTTATCCCACCTGATTAAAAGGCAGGCATGCTACAGCCATGAGTTCAGTTAGACTTGGAGCAACAAGCTGGAAGCAGTTAGGGGAGAGCTACCAGGGCCCTTGTTTAAGGGTGTCGCCTGTTTAAGTTTCCTAAGTCCCGAGGTTGTTTTCTTTAGTTTAGTTTGCTGTCAAGTATGTTCATTTTCTATATTTTTGTAAAGTCTTATTTTTGAGGCCTTCCCTTATTTGCTGCACTATAACTGTTGGTGGACAATTGGGTTGGGTACAAATAAAACCCCCAAACTTTGCATCTCCCCCAAATCTTACATTTGCCAAACTAGAAGATCTACAAACTCATCGCGTTTCGACGTGTTGTGAGCTTGTAGGCCTGCTATTTTCCCCTTCCCTTTCACAAAATCGTGAAAATATGTACAACTCTTTGAATATATATGTTTTTTTTTAAAGCAAACATTGTTAACTCGAATCTTTGCTTCTGTGGGTCCCTGGAAATAAATATTTTGAGATGGGGGATGGCGGCCGAATACAAATAATTCTAGGGGTCCTTGACTCCTTGACATGAAAAAGTTTGAGAACGATAATATAGCAAGCAGAAAACTGTTAAGGATTCAGGGAGACATTGTTTAGAATCGGCCTCATATGGGTCTTAATGGGTTAAACTCTGCCGCACTTTCCTGCATCATCAACGAACGTGTCAAAAAGGATGACTGAGGGGTTCATTTGGATGCACCAACTCCCTGGTCAGAACAGGGGGAATTAAACGCTGTTCCCGGTGTGTGTTGTCAGTCAGTTTGGGGGAATTAAGTGCCGTTCCTGGTGTGCGTTGTCAGTCCATTCAGGGAATTAGATGCTGTTCCCGGTGCGTCTTGTCATTCAGTTCGGGGGAATTAAATATTGTTCCATGGTGCGTCTTGTCAGTCAGTTCAGTTATTTTGTTTACGGTTCTTGGCAATCCATCAATAGTTTTTTTGCAGAATTGTATCATATATTATTTAGACTGGTTTTGGTGTCCACTTTTCTCAAACCTTTTCGTGCCATGGATCGATTATGGCAGCAAGTAGACTCCAAAACAAGCAGTGGTGGAAAGTAACTAAGTACATTTACTCAAGTACTGCACTTGAGTACAATTTTTAGGTATTTTTACTTTACTGTGAGCGTTTCCAATTTTCAGTACTTTTACTTCTACGCCACTTTATTCTCAGAGGAAAATATTGTACTTTTACTCCACTATAATTATTTGAAAACTGGAAAAGTATACTTTGTAGATTTTGATTATTATTACAAAACATACATTAACCGATCTACAAGCACACAATGTGTCGCGATACGACACATTGTGAGCTTGTAGATCGGCTATTTTCAAAATATGTTTTTGAAAACTTGTGTAATGGGACATTCTGAATAACGAGTGCTTTTACTTTTGGTACTTTAAGTACATTTGTATGCCAATAATTTTGTTATTTTACAGTATTAATACTTCTACTTAAGTAAAAAAACAATGTGTGTACATTTTCCACCACTGCTTAAATGTGATTATATTTCTTGCACCTCCTTAATCGTGACTTCTGCCTTTCCCTGCTTGATGTGTCACACTTTCATGAATGATTATTGGGCCACTAGAAGGGTTGCAAGGGTTTCATGAATAAAGAATTAAAAAAGCAATAATCGATTTATGTCAGCAAGTAGACTCCAAAACAAGACAGTATAAATAATTGCGTGGTCTACCTATCCAACTTTAGAAATAAATAGCAAGTTACTAACTGTGCAGTTTGTGAATGATGCTGTGTAAATAGCAATTCGGTGTTCATTGGTGAAGGACGAATCTGGACGGCATCGTCCCAAGTCCAACATTGTCAAACTGGCTGTCTATCTACTTTAGCCAAATGGAAATAGCAATCTGTACATGACATATGGGAGTGATGTACAAAAATGAATTTCACCCACTTTTTTACCTTGTAAACCTGTGATGTGACAATAAACCTGATTCTGATTCTGATTCTGATTCTGACATATGTGTATATCATATTTCAATCTAGAAGTACAAAACTGCTTCACAACAACAATATTGGTGTAACTAAGATTGAAAAGTCGCTTATAATAAGTGGACATGGCAACACCGGTTTGCATAAATGACGTAGATGACCCTATACCTTCTTTCCATATACCTTGACCCTTTATATATGAACAGAAGTGAACGCCCCATTCCTAAGGTCCTTTGATCTCGGTTACTTGGACTCGGAGACCCTTACGGATCTCCAGTCAAAAAGATATACATATTTCTACATCCAGAGATGATCAATAGGCTCTATGCACAGCAGCCATATTGGAAAGAAATTGGGCCTCTTCTTACTTCCTTCACAGGTGTTACCAATGATACTAATGAAGGCTCTGTTCTGGTCACTAGAAACACTCAATTTTCCCCCCCAAATGGCCCCTTATGGTGGGTGTGTAACTCTGAGAGTGTACAAATGGAACCAAATGGACCCTTACGGGTCCATTTGGTTCCATTTGTACACTCTCAGAGTTATGGGGGTCCTTGAAAATAAGACAACCACTGTGCCACACTAAACGGAACAGAGCCTTAATTAGTATCATTGGTAACACCTGTGAAGGAAGTAAGGAAGGGGCCCAATTCATTCCCAATATGGCTGCTGTGCATAGAGCCTATTAGTGTACAAATAAAACTTTGATAATAGTATTTTTGCAAACGATCTACATCTACATTTGGTCAAAACAGCACACGGACATGACTATAATACAACAAACGGAATTACATTCACTCACGAAAAGAATCTTTGACATCCAGCAGCATTGCTCTCCATATAACACCGTGGAAAAGATATTCAAGACAGCCAAGCTCCCCTGGATGCATGGTTGCCCATTTCTTTTATGTATTTGCCACGAGTGCTTAGGATTACGTCTCGAGCTCTGATCCTGTCTAGACAGTAAAAATAAGGTGTCACCGTGGCTCTGCATGTTGACAGAGCAGCACACATCCATGCGTGATTCGAAACCCCGCACAAACAGACCCCTAGAACCATGACTCTGAAAGCCCTAGTTACAGGGCCTACGAGACCGCCGACCGCCCGACCCCCCACTGGCACACAGGCCTCCAGTCCATATGACATTAATATTCATTTTCTTGGTTTTAACCCATTAAGACCGGGAACAACGCATCTGTGTTATGTTAAGATTTATTTGGCTAATAAAAAAATAGCAAGCTCTTAGCGCGGCACTCGGTGCCGCGCTACGAGCTTGTAGATCTGCTTTTTTTTTTAAAACGTGGACATTTTTTGCAAATCTTTGAATATGTATTTTTTTAAGGGAACATTTGTAACTCAAATGTTTGCTTCTGGGGATTCTACAAATGTCTTCTAAATCCTAGCAGTGTGTTGCTATAATATCAGTGGTTCTCAAACCTTTTTCATGTCAAGGACCCCCCCAAAATTATATGTATTTGGCCGTGGACCCCCATCTGAAAATATGTTGTTCCAGGGACCCCCCAGAAGCACAGATTTGAAGTAATTTTTTCTGCTTTAAAACATATTTTCAAAGATTTGCACAAACTTTCCATGATTTTTCAAAAACTAGCAGATCTAGTGCCGCGCCATGAGCTTGTAGATCTGCTATTTTTGAATAGCCCAAAGAAATAAAATAAAAAATGACACAGATGCGTTCCTGAGTCTTAATGGGTTAACGAAGCAGGAAACAGGCATGGCGTGCCCCGGGAGCGCCGCGTTTAGCATCAATGGAGACACAGTCAAACAATCAAATACAGGGGGATGAAGTTGGCTGTCTCCTTCCCCTGGGCTCCATATTAATGAGACAGCGCCACACTGCAGCCAATTACAGCCACTCCCCGACAGATGCCTTCGGTCCAGGGCAACCTACTGCCGTAGACCCAACCCCCCCCCACCACCCCCCCGTCCTCATTTCCTGCACATGAGCATAGATACATCATTTCCAGGTGACAGAAATCTATACAAACATATACATTATGCATGTTAACACCCTTTAAATGTTATTTGTGGACAATGGGACTGGGTGAGGGGTTGAAAGACTATTATATAGCATAACAGAATCCAAAGGTTTGCTTTGAATGTTTGCAGCAGTTTGAACCAAAAACCCCATTTCGGTATATCTGAGGTCAGCTGACGTCTGTCCTGGAAGATGAACCTCGTCTTATACAGACGTTCAAGTTTTGGAACATTAACGATGTCAGGAACATAGCCATAATATTTAGATCAATAAAGAAAGAGTCTACCCGAAGTCTACATCATTGGTTCTCAAAGTGGGGTCCGGGGACCCCCAGGGGTCCTTGAGGGAGTTCCAGGGGGTCCCCAGCTAAATGATAGATTAGGCACCAAATGGAACCTTATGGGTCTGTAACTCTGAGAGTGTACAAATGGAACCAAATGGACCCTAACGGGTCCATTTGGTTCCATTTGTACACTCTCAGAGTTAAATTGACATAGATTTTACAATATAAATTGCGGTCCAAGTGACAGAAATGCCATTAAATGGGGGTCTGTAGCCCTAATGCATGTCAAACCGGGGGTCCTTGAAATCAAAATGGTTGAGAATCACTGCTAGAGCCGTAAAAAAAACTTCTCTTATGGGGGTCCCTGGCATATCTTTTGAAATGGGGGTCCGCGGGCTAATAAGTGTCAATTTGGGGGTCCTTGACATGAAAAAGTTTGAGTCACTGTTCTACATGAAAAAAATGCAGATTTTTGTAATGAGTCTATATAAAACATCTGTCTTTGTCCGTTTCTCTACCTTTCAAACATTTAATCTAGTCACAAATCTAGGATCTGAACAGGGCAATGTGTTGTGCTATTCCTACGTATGCTTGGAAGCAAACTTTTAAGCCAGCCCATAATAAGTCTATGACAGCCACAACACCATAGGTGTTCTTTGCGGTTGTTATTACGGTGGGTGCTATCACTGTTGTACCTATAACCATGGTAAATAACACCCTCTCTGATTTGAGCGCTAAGGTAATACATAATACCATTCAACAGTCAATTACTATTCATCAAAAAGCACCAGGCTATAGGTGCCTATGAGTAAAAGCTGCCTCATGAAAGTAGGCTACTGCATCTTGGATGATGGTGGCTAATAGACATGACACTGTAGATTAATTCAAAAGAGAAAACCCATAATGCATCAGTGAAGCAATCACCCTGAAGGCGGCCTGCCTTTACAAACTGCCATGGCAAACTGCTGGAACCTTCCGTGCACACTACATCATTTACTTTTTAACCACTTAACCCCTCTTAGTAAAATACTTAATAAACCTGACCTGGCTATGTACTTGGTACGCTCTTTTCTCCCTCTACACCAAATCTCTCAAGGCGTTGCGAGCTTGTAGATCAGCTCCTTTCAGTGACGGTTTCCACCCCCCCAGAATAGGGATGCTAGGGCTCAAGTAACAGAAGAGATTTGCTTTAATGTCCATGTATTTCAGATGCTTAATTTGTCATTTGGCCATGAGATGAGGAAGAGGGTGGAGAATACTGTAGCTGTTCAAGGTGACACCCGTGTTTGCCATCGAGCTTTTGTGCTGCTGCTGTCTTTATCACTTGCGGGTTCTTGCAAGAATATCGGAGCTGAATGACAGACCTTGAAGAAATGAAGGCGGACAAAATAAAAATCGCCGTGGGAATTATTTGTTTGTTTTTTAGTAACGGAGGCACAGACGCCTCGGCGGCTCAAAGAGGGTGAACATTCTTAAGATTTAAGACGCAATGAAAGAAAAATGATGAAGTTATTGATTGAAGTTATTATAGCAGACTTTGAGTATAGTTAGCCCAGAGTCTGGAGAAACTGTGAGAGATAGCGATATATTTTAACGTAACACTTTTATATGAAGAATGCTTGATTGGGTGAGTTATTGACTATTGATTATTATGGATTGATTATTGTGACTAATGTAATAATAGGAGGAGGAGCATATTTGTCCCTTCTTTGCCCTACCTGTAACCTGGCCTTACTTCTGGACAGCGATGGAAAGTAGTAAGCACATATCCAGATGTGTTTTTCTTACACTGTATGCAATTGCACATCATAATGATCAATGGTCCAATAAAATCATTCTTCAGTATATACGGATAAAAGCCCCATGCCAGCACCCTATAGTCTCTCTGTGTGTGTGTGCTCTTGAAAGCACCATACTGTATAGTATTCAAGGTGGACGCTTTGTCTGGCCTGTATGAGATGGCTCATTAATTGTCCATTATGAAGCTCAGAGTCAGACAGGGGAGAAAAGACTACCTGCCTGGCATCAAAGTAGCCTCTTTATTGAAGGGCACAAGGAAATGACCCTTTAAACTGACTGTTGGTAGTGAGTCTCTCCATTCAGCATTGTAACAGCAAGCAGCTGCTACATTGTGTCTGCTGTGTCCTGAACCGTGGAGCCAGCCTCTCGGTCAAGTGCCCTGCACACCGCCCGAGTCCCTAAGAGGACGATGTCATAGCCCGATGGCATGCAACACAATACAGTGGTGGAAATTAACCAAGTACATTTACTCAAGTACTGTACTTGATTACAATTTTGAGTTTTTTTTTTTAATTCTACTGGAGTACTTCCAACTTTAAAAAATGTGACTTCTTTTTTAATTTAATTTATTTTTTTACTACATTTTATCCCACGATTTTTGTAACCCATTTTTTCACCCAGTGCCAATTATCTAAGTAATCCTGGGCGCTACACTCCCTCTGCCAGCCTAGGGAGAGCCTAGAGCCGAGCTCATGCCTCCTTCAATGCACGAGCTAGCAAGCCGCTTCTTATACGAGTTGGAAGGAACAAGTTATTCCAACCACTAACCAGTTCCTTTCCCCTCCATCAGGCGACCCGGCTGACATGGGGGAGGCAAAAATGTGACTTCTACGCCACTACTTTTACTCCACTACAATTATTTGAAAACTTGAGTTACTTTGTAGATTTTGATTATTATTATTACAAAAAACACTTCAGACTAATAGGTTACTTTGGCTATTTGAAATGAGCCGCGACGCGTTGTGAGCTCGTAGATCTGCTATTTTCAAAGGATTTTTATACGTTTGAAAACTTGTGAAATGGGACCTTCTGCATAATGAATAATTTAGGTACATTTTGATGCCAATGCCTTTGTACATTTTGAATACAGAACTTGTACTATTTCTTGACTATGTCTACAATAGGGTATCGATACTTTTAAATAAGTAAAGAATGCGAGTACTTCTTCCATCACTGACACAAGTTGTTCCCAACCAATTTCCCATTGCCAACATTTGCCAAATCCTTTATTTGTGTCTACCTGTTTCTGAGAAGGTATATGCTACTGGCATAGGGACATGTTTCATGTTCACGTGTGACGTTTTTTTGTTAGTTTGTGTTTCTTTTTGTTTGCAAATAGATAATCTTGGGAGCAACATATTTGTGCAGCAGTATTACATGCAGCGATTGCCGTAAAACATGGGTTTTCTATGAGGCTTACATCTGTTTAAACTAAAGGATTGAATTGTAGATCTGCTATTTTTGAAAAATCATGAAAAGTTGTGCAAATATATTTTTTTTTTTGTTTTTGACGTTTGTAACTCAAATCTTTGTTTCTGGGGGTTCCTGGAACTAAATATTTGACAAATGTTTGCTTTAAAAAATGTACAATCCAAGATTTTGCCACAAATTTTCACGATTTTTCAAAAATAGCAGATCTACAAGCTCATAGCGCGGCACTCGGTGCCGTGCTATGAGCTTGTATATCTGCTATTTTTGAATAGCCAAAGACATCTAAAAATTACACACAGATGCGTTCCCGGTCTTAATGGGTTAATAAACCCAAAATGATTAAATGATCAAAAAACAAACAAACATTGAAATCTGTAAGACTGTGAGCTTACAGACACTTGCCTGAAATCTAAATAATACTTAGTTCGCGGCGGCTATCTGTCAGACCGACAGATCATAAATTAAGCATGACTTTCCTCAAAACAGAGAGAGAAAACCCCACCCTGACGAGACCAATGGGGACAGAAATAATACAACAAAAAAAAACTTGAGACTTCCATGATCTGGCAGCTAAAACTGTGTGCAGACAAGCGAGTGGCCAATTGTGAGAGTGCAGGCAGACAGACGCCGATGGGGGCCTGGGGACCTGGGAATCGTTGGGCTTGGCTGGTATTCAGGGTGCATCAGTGGGCTGGGTAGTACGATGCATGGCCCGATACAACCGGTGGGGGACCGTGACTGGAATTAATGCGCTGTGATTGAGGCGATTGCCAAGGTTACTGCAGAGAATCAAACAGAGGAATGTCACAGGAAGTGTTGTGTTGAGAAGCACAGTATCCTGGGTCACAGCTCATACCAAGGAGATGCTAATGACAGCGTCGCTTTGAGAAAGAAGACTTTTTTTTTATCTCAGACAGTAGCACTACCTATTCAGATGAGAGGAACCTTTAACCACTTTAGCCCTGCACTTATATAGCGAAAATAGCCGGTATACATGCTCACAATGCGATGCGTTGTGAGCTAGTGGAGTAGACATAATATTGCAATGATTTTTCAAGATATGCATTGATTATTATACGCTAAATGATCTGTGTTAATGATCTATGATTAATGTGATTACAGACATGCATCTTACGTGACATGAAAATGTGTTGATAATTGCCATAGAGGCAATCCAGAAGGACATATTTAACTCTCGAAAAACTTAAGACTAAGATCAACAACTTGTGTCAAGCTAAACATAACATCTGGGGGCAAATATTCAGTGAAAATAGCAGATCTACAAGCTCAGTGAGCTTGACGTTTGGCCATTTCCGGCGAAGATATTTGGTGCAGTAGTGGGATAGCAACGGACCATATATACAGTAGGGTTTAAGGGGTTAAGTGCGTAATGGTGTTCCGCCGTTGCAGTGTGTGTGAATGGGTGAATGTGAAGTACATTTGAATTGTCTGAAAGACTCGGAAAAGACGCCATGTAACCACACAGCACCATTTACCATTCCCATTTTACATGTAGTGTACTCCAGGAAGATGGAATGGCTGTAAGTACGTGAACAAGGATGTATTTACGAATGCCAGTGATGGAAGAAGTACTCACATGTTTTATTTAAGTATAAGTATCAATACTGCAACGTACAGTAGATATACTCTGATATACTCTGATATAAGTCCCGTATTCAAAACGTATTTTAATAGCTTTATTTCTTTTCTTTTTTTGTGAGATCTGACATTCATAGTGACAGAACATTGTCAACGCACGTTTTAAGCTGTGGCGGACCCGGGATAGAGTTATGGAATTTTTCTACTGTACCATTCATCCTAAGATATCATAACATCATAGAAAAGGTAAGAAAACCTTAGTCCAAAATTCTCCTTTGTACAGTACAGTACTTCAATACATGTACTTAGTTACTTTTCACCACTGACAACCGCTATATCTGACCCAGGTCTGGCACGGACCGGTGAGTGTCAGGCAGCTCTCAGATGAAAGTGTTTACTGAACATGTGATAGCAAAAACCCTCCTCAGAGAGAGATCTCTGGTACTCACACAAAGCGCAACCAGCTCAACATTAGTCAAGGCTCTATAACCTGACGTGAGTGCATCGCTCCGTCTCCCTAACTCGATCAGGTCCAAGTGCCTAAATGCATTTAAATGTGACCAGGTCATACCCCCCTCAAAAAGGCTCAGGGTTCAAGGGTTCAAGGATGTTTATTGTCACATCACTACACAACAACACTGCAATGCGGCTAAATGATTGTACTTCCATTCTTCCTCAACAACATGGATAGGCCTAACATTTGTATTTATTTTAAATAAGGTCTAAAATATAATGGTAGCAATAACAGGAAAATAGCAAAATAGCAGTACAAATAACCATGAATAACCCATTAAGACCAGAGGCCATTCTTTAAAAAAATCAAAATCATAACAGTTTTTGGAAAAAAATGTTAGGATTAAAAAAAAATCTAAAAAGATACATTTTCACGATTTTCCAAAAATAGCAGATATACAAGCTCATAGTGTGGCACTCGGTGCCGTGCTATGAGCTTGTATATCTGCTATTTTTGAATAGCCAAAGACATCTAAAGTGACACAGATGCATTCCAGGTATCAATGGGATAAAGAAACAGTATGAAGGCACAGCCCATAATGCCAATATGCAGCATAGACAGTATTTTATCTCTTGGAATGTTTTTAAAAGAATAGTCCGGGACTGAAGAAATTGTTTTGATGCCTGTCAAAAATGATCTTTTCATGAACAGAGGAGCGTATAGGAAGATCTAAAGGAGTGCTGCCATTAAAAAAACATAATCACTGCTGTGTGTTTTGATATACAGTGCCTTAAAGCAGACCAAGAACCACGATCAAAGAATCATGCATCTTCTTTTAAGATGGCCTCCTATTGTGATGTGCCATAACAAACTGGCCGACCATAAAGGGTAACAAGTGATCCTGGCTAGTGTCGCAGTCAAGTTAGACCTCTCCTTGTCTTTTGATCATCCAGAAATAACATACTCAAAAAGGGATAAATTGGCCATATGAATGGTTAAGTATTTTGCTAACAATTCCACGCTATAAACAGACAGCTGACAGCAGCGGGGGTTATGCCGCAATTAAACCTGATCTTTCCAAAACAAGAGCCACATGCAATGGCCCCTAATTACAAAATAAGCAGCGCCACCTGGGAGCAGCTAGCTTAGTGACGGGGGCCTCAGAATGCTTCAATATTACTTTGCATTCAGAGGGGCACGTCATATAATCATAGGGAAATAGCTTGGATGGTCCTGCCAGGCGTAAGATTGTGATAACTTGACTTATGTAGTAGTCTGCTGCAGGCTGGTGATTCACAGATATTGGTGGATATATGCTTACATTACTGTTTTATTAACCCTTTAAGACCGGGGACGCATCTGTGTCATTTTTATGATTTCTTTGGCTATTCAAAAATAGCAGATATACAAGTTCATAGCGCGAGTGCCGCGCTATGAGCTTGTAGATCTGCTATTTTTTGAAAAATCTTGAAAATTGGTGCACATCTTTGAATATGTATGTATTTTTTAAAGCGAACATTTTAACTCAACAATTTGGCTTCTGAGGATTCTACAAATGTCTTCTAAATCCTAACAGTTTAAAAAAAAAACGTATGTTGCTATATCAGTGGAGCTCCAACTTTTCCATGTCAAGGACCCCCCAAAAGGATATGTATTTGGCCGTGGACCCCCATCTCAAAATATGTTGTTCCAGGGACCCCCAGAAGCACAGATCGGAGTTGAACATTTTTGCTTTAAAACATATATATTCAAATATTTGCACAAATGCATCACACATGCATCATTCCCGGTCTTAATGGGTTAAGGGGAGGCGGCAGTTCACCCTCCTTTAGAAGCCAATTTGTTTTAGCAAAATATACAGTGCAGAGAGATGTGATGGATGGACCGGGCGGAGAGCAATCAGGAGAGCTCACATCGGCGGCGTTGAGGCCGCACAAGTATGTTTAAAAATAACCCACTTAGCATTTTATGCCATCTTTTGGAAATAATGCTTTGACCATGACTTTAACCTTTTAAGACCGGGAACGCATATCTGTGTGTCATTTTTAGATTTCTTTGGCTATTCAAAAATAGCAGATATACATGCACCGAGTGCCGCGCTACGAGCTTGTAGATCTACTACCTGTGAAAAATCGCGAAAATGTGTGCAATTTGTCTGATTCTATTAATGTCTAAATCCTAACAGTTCTTTGAAAAAATATATTTTGCTATATCAGTGGGTCTCAAATTTTGTCATGTCAAAGACCCCTACAATGACATGTATTTGGCCGCGGACCCCCATCTCAAAATGTTTTGTTCCAGGGACCCCCAGAAGCAAAGATTTGAGTTACATGTTGGCTTTAAAAACATAGATATTCAAAGATTTGCACAAATGTTCACGATTTTTCAAAAATAGCAGATCTACAAGCTCATAGCGCGGCACTCAGTGCCGCGCTATGAGCTTGTATATCTGCTATTTTTGAATAGCCAAAGTGTAAAATAACACTTTTTAGCTCAACATGACACAGATGCGTTCCAGGTCTCAATGGATTAATAGAAGTCAAGAGATGTAATGTTTCGATTACATTGTTTATACGTACTGTAAGCACCCACACCAGAACTCTTAGTAATTCAGCTGAATTCTATTTTTCAATGACACATGTTGTAGTAGGCATGCAGGCACGCTATCTAATAATAATGACCCCATAATACCCATTACGTTGCAACAAACGCTATTTCGCTAATGTATTCATTTTATGTCAGACATTGGGTTTGTTTTTGTTTATTTTTTTCCGGATCATTTATACCTATTCATCACAAATGTTGTACAAGATCTCTAAAAGGCATTGGACTGCAAGAGCAAAAAATAGCTGGGAGCAATCAATACCATTATTCTACATTAGTTGACTCAGACCATAATTGATTTGCATTGTTAAATACAAAAAACATTAGTTTCTAGTTAAGCAAAATACAACTTAAAAAGAGATTTGGGCCGTATACTCGCCTTCGCAATTGGGGCTGACACATTTCTGCAACAAATTACCCTCCACTCAATTCAATTGTAACGAGAAAAATGTCGGCGGTATGCTAATGCGTGTATAACTTGAGTGAAGACCAGTGGCGCAAGTATTATATGCAAACCACTTAGGAGCAGTTTGAAATTAAGCCCAAGAAAGACTGCAAATAATAAGAGGCAATATGCACAATCACCATGCTACAGCATCCATTTGTATGCCCAGTTAGTTGCATACTAACTATACCCAGCATACCGTTTTTTCCAGCAAAGGGAAAGGTCTATTGTGCTATAAATAGGCCTTTACTGGCATTTCTTACCAAACGTTACATTATCTTTCACTTTTGTCAGGTTAAGTTGTATTAAATCCCTATAAAAATACGTGATATGTACACCATTCTTTGAAGCAGGGCATTGCTTTCGGCATGTTCCACTTAAAAATAAAATCCTTATAGGTAAAAAAAAAAGGTGAATCTCAGCCTATGATGGTATTCGCCTGCAGAGAATTAACTACAGCGAAATTGACTTACACCCCCCTTTGGCAATGACTGTCCAACCTTAAAGAGGTCACTCTCCCCCTCTGTTACCCAAACACCTCCCTGTGGATGGAGGTGTGTGCCATAGCGACAATTTGCCATTATTGCAGGTCTGAGCTGTGCGATGTGGGCAGACAAGAGCTGCCCTTTGCACCGCATAGGGCTGCTTCCCTGCAAGGCAAAGGGAGCCTCTCGCCTCTCGTCTAGGTCAACTTCCCTTTCAAAACCCGAGAACACATCAAGCTGCAGGGACTGCGGTCACCTCCGAGCCACCCAGGTGCCTGCACAAACAGTCTCGGCCTTCTAACCCGCCGCAATTACTGCCCAGAAGACTATATAGTACTAGGTCTGTTTGTGTGTCTGCAAACGGCAAACAACGCGAAGAGAGAGAACTTCGAAGGGAAAAAACAAAAGACGGCGGGTTGAGATGTAATATTGACACTTTTTGACCAATTACTCATGTCTGTGTTCCGCAATTGGTTGTCTGGAGAGAAGAAAACAGGTCTGAAAGTGAACCGTCATTTAAGTCCAACTACAGTAAATCCAATTCCCCGATGTCTCCCCCCCATTCATTCCTTCAAGGTAAACACAGACCGCTTTATATTTTCTCTCAAGAACACGGCCCTTTACCTTGGGAGTGATTCATGACTACAGCATTGATTGTCTACATACTGACAGTGCTTCCCACACCATGATCCTCAGGCACAATACGCGTTATTTGAAATCAAGAGTGTTCATTTGAAAAACTCCAACAACAACACACTAACAGTGAGTTTTGTACACTCGGTGAAGTATTTTTTTTAACTTGCCGTGTATGTGACTGCAAAGCCTGATGTGTATGTAACGTTTATTTAATCAGGAGAATCCCGTTGACCTTATTTGCCAGTGAGACCTGGTCAAGAGAGGACCAAAGCAGTACAACAAAGAACAAAAGAACAATAACCAAAAGTGCGACAAATTCAAACAAAAATATTTAAAAAGATACAACTAAAAACAACTAGCAGCACATCTGAAATCTATACGAGCAGGACATTCACAGCGTCTCCATTATTTGTTGTCCTGTTGTGAGATAAGGGGATCCAATTTAAGTTTTGCCAGCAAATCATTCCACGACACAATATGGTCCTTAATTGGTAAAACAAGCTCATCTAGCCGGCCTCGGTTCGTACAACAGGTACAACGCAACCGTTTCTGTGAACGTAAGTGATAACAGTGAAAATAAAAACGTATTATTTATGTACTCAGGCAGCTTATCCGGGATAGCCTTAAACTGTGAATAAAAACGTACCAGTGTTAGTAGAGATGGCCGTCACAGCGTGGCCGTGAGTGTGAGCGAAGGTTTTCCCAGAATACAGATGGTGGAGTTTAAGTGGTTAATAAAAATGTACCAGTGTTGCATCTTCAATGTCAGTGTGAGAGATGGCCAGTTAACCATATACTTAGTTGAGTGCCATTGTCACACCGAAAATGGCTGATGCTACACTATAAGATCACAGCTCGTAGATTTTCGGTGCGCAACACAATGCGCACTGCCAATTAAAAAAGTATTAATCAGGCATAAGACTCTTGCTTTTCACCCTATCCTGAAAGATTACCATGGTTTCATCCTGTGTCTATCTATATGTTCCTTCCTGGCTGTACTTACTGTGAACTCCCATCTGTATCGTAGCTTTCAAAATGTAATATCATCATTAAACCCCGTGATTGAACTATAGCCTCTCTCTATTTTGTCATTGTTTCGTCACAAGAAGTTACATTCGCCTCCATCACTTTTATGTCGTATACTTCTGGGTTCTTGGCTCGTATATAATCCTATGTGAGTGTGATTTCATCAGGATTGGCAGCTAGTGAGGGGCCGGTATGATTTCATCAGGTTCAGATGTTCGGCCCTGACAGCTCACACCGCTGCAATCAGATTAAAGGAAAACCTCCGCTTCAGATGGCACATGATGTCATAGCATGTCATAGGTAGCGGCGAATCCGTCCTGGCGTCTGAAATATCGCCCCATCAAGGTCATGTTCCATATTCAGGTCAGAGTGCTCGTTGAATTTGCCGTCGGAAGGTTCCAGAGAGGACCAGACCGGGAGTCACATGAGCTGGATGTTTAAGTGATGTATGACATGTTGCTGTCACTGTCATTCAGTCACAACTCGATCGTAATGCTTTTCTGTCTAACTTGATGTAATGCTTTCCTGTCCAATTCTCTCCTGCCTGCCCCTCCAGTACGGTACAAACGGCATGGCAGTGGTGGAAAGCAACTAAGTACATTTACTCAAGTACTGCACTTAAGTACCATTTTGAGGTATTTTTTTAACTTTACTGGAGTATTTCCAATTTTCTGTACTTTTACTTCTACTCCACTATATCTCAGAGGCAATTGTTGTACGTTTACTCCACTACAATTATTTGATAATTGTTAATTACCAGTTACTTTGTATATTTACATTATTACTACAAAACATACACTAACCACTTCAGCCCTATATACTTTGGCTATTTGAAAATAGCCGATCTACAAGCTCCTAACGCGCCACAAAGCGACGCGTTGTGAGCTTGTAGCTCTGCTATTTTCGAAGGATTTTATACATTTGCTAACTTGTGCATTCTGCATAATGAGTACTTTTACTTTTGGTACTCTAAGTATATGTTGATGATGGCAATACTTTTGTACTTTTACTCAAGTCAATTTTGAATACCGGACTTTCACTTGTAACAGAGTATACAAGTGAAACACATGAACGGTAATGGAAATACAAGTGAATACATGGTGGCATTGATACTTTTACTCAAGTAGAACCACCACTGCAGCTTTCACTGTAGTGTGAAAGACACAGTTTAAATCCTGTCAGTGTCACCATTTATAATGATTGCTATATACTGTATACAAGCTTGTGCTTTCTCCAATCAAACAAACAATCAAACCAAAAGAAAACATGAAACAAAATGGGCACAAAGCCCGGCTCTCACTCTCATGCTCGTGTTTATCGTCAGTTCGTATCTCAAGAATGTGCCAACGAGTCAAACGAATCCTAATGCAAAGTAAGAGAAACACGAGAGCTCGACAAAGAGAATAGAAAAGCCATTACTGTCAGGGTTTTCACTATACCTCCTGTGTTCTTGTGAATTAATTTTCAAGGACAGAGGTTCAGTTAAAATATTAAATTTCCCAAGATGGCCATCAGTCAAGCTATCAGTGATAGTTAGTAGATAGTATAGATAGTAGATAGAATAGATAGTAAGTTATCACTTGAATACCGCAAACCTGTCTTTGTGGAGATGAAAAAAAGAAAAAGGAATAGGATAAGGGGCTACAGTATATTTCATTTATATATTTAAAAATATGGAGATGTCTTAAGATTGCTTTGTGCTTTTTGTGAGAGTGGGAATTTAAAGAAAAAGAGCAGAGAAGTTAGACTATTGTATCTCTTTCACCTTCTCTGTCCTATTTCTAAACAACTGTACACATACTGTAGCCTACTGCAGTAAGAAGTTAATGCTAGATGATGGGCTGGAGTCCAAAACAAACACTTTTATATTTAAATAATACAAGAAATGAAAAGAGAGGTCGCACAGTGCGTAGCCACGGTGCATATATTTATTTAGTAAGAAACCAACGTTTCGACCTGTCACAGAGGTCTTCTTCGAGGAATAACTACAGTTATTCCTCGAAGAAGACTTCGAGGAATAACACCGGTCAAGGTGAACCTCACACAAAAAGGCTAGGACACAGGTGAGTTCCAATTGCAGAGGTGTGTCCTCAAATCAAGGTCATCCACCAATTATCACATTTTAGCAACCATATTATACAATGAACATTTACAAAAAAACACCATCAACAATCTTTAAGATTTAGAATACACTTATCTGAATTGCCTAACAAGAGAGACATACATCCTAACAGTGTGTAAAAACACAACACTTAAGCATAAGAGGAAAACACAAGTTCCCATCAACGGGCAGACACCTGGAAAAGAGAAGGCCAACTGTAATGGGACCTCATGATATAACGCAACTATAGGGTTTTATACCATAATCATAGTTGAAAGGCTATGAATGCAATAATAAGTAGGGCAAGCAAGACATATTTTTTTCAAAAGAACATGTTTATTATACTAGCAAGTAATGTATTGTATTTGTGATCACTTTAATTGTGTTTTGCTGAAGATAATTGTTCTTAATGATTTGTTGCACGGACACATTCTAATGATTAACTTCAAAGGTTTCAACAATCAACACATCCTAATCAATAGGACCTATTTCTAGAGAGGGTGTGTGTGTGTGTGTGTGTGTGGGGGGGGGGGGGGGGGGGGTCCTTTAAAATTGAGATTTTTGCTTGCCTGTCATGTCTCCCTCGGTATCTATTTTTAATTTATTGGGACCGTCTTGGCTGGTTTATCCATTAATCATTTGATGGTGTGAACTAATGGCAGTTACCCAACCGAGATGTAAATTGGGCTTCAAAGAGTAGGTTTATTTTTAAAATGTCCTGACAGCCAGCGTTTGTTATCCGCGTTGACAACGTTTAAACACGTACCCCCACAATACATTAACCCATTAAGACCGGGAACGCATCTGTGTGTCATTCTTAGATTTCTTTGCGCTTAAAATCGTGAAAATTCGTGGCAAAATCTTGGATTTTTTAAAGCGAACATTTGTAAAATATTTAGTTCCAGGAACCCCCAGAAGCAAAGATTTGAGTTACAAATGTCCGCCAAAAAAATATATATATTTTTTTAAATATTTGCACAACTTTTCATGATTTTTCAAAAATAGCAGATCTACAAGCTCATAGCGCGGCACTCGGTGCCGTGCTATGAGCTTGTATATCTGCTATTTTTTGAATAGCCCAACGAAATCTAAAAATGACACACAGATGCGTTCCCGGTCTTAAAGAGTTAAGGAAGACGGAATGTGGAATTAATGAGTTCCTTTTTCTTTACACAAAGTGTCACATGTTGGACTCTTTATGAACAAAGGGAACAGTGTGATGTTACCTAATCATCCGCCTTTGAAGTGTAATGGAATATGCTCATAAAGCCTGAGTTCACGGGCGAATAATGTCGACAGTTTTCATTTCAAAAGGCTGAGGTATGTTCTAGGCTCAACAAAGAGTATCTGACTCAAAGAAGTGCAAGCTGGGCTAACCAAACGTTGAACAAGCACAAAAGTTAAAACTACAACTGCCTTTTTTTAACCATTTTAAAGGACCCAAAACATTACTTTTTTTTTCTATCAATTGCACACCCCATGAAGCCTAGAATTCAAGGATTTCTTTTAATGTTTTTGTCACCGTCCTAAGCCAATCATTTGATGACCGGGTGTATTTCCGGTATAGGAGACACAAAGAGTCTATACTTTGTGTCTCCTACCGGATACATTAGCATCTTTCCGTCGGTAATCAAATTATTGGCTTATAGGAATGCGACAAAACCCGCCCAAAGAAATCCATGAATTCAAGGCTTCATGGGGTGTGCAATTGATAGAAAATAAGTAATTGTTTGGGTGAACTACTCCTTTAACCCTCTTGGATAAAATTAGTTGAGTTAACTGTGCCGCCTTTTTTCTACTCTACACCGATCTCTTCACCAAAAACAGCCGATCTACAAGCACAAAACGCGCCCCAACGCGGCGTGTTTTGACCTTGTAGATCGGCTATTTTTTTTCTCTTATTTTGTTTATCCCATGATTTTGTAACCCTTTTTTTTTTCACCCCGTGCCAATTTTCTAAGTGATCCTGGGCACTACACTCCCCCCACCAGCCTAGGGAGCCCAGGGCCGAGCTCATGCCTCTTTCAAACCGGCTTCATCAGATCGGCTATTTTTCGTCAAACGTTCACCCAGAATCAGGATGCTGGAGGTTCAATCGGTTAAATAACTTTCCTTTTCCTTTTTCCTCCTTGTCTGGACGTGCTGTGTGTGTTCAGCGTGCCGTGCGGCTCCCTCATACGAAAAAGTATAAATCAGGCTTAACATCTCTGTGCCCAGGGGGGACATCAGGGATACAAAGGCGGCGCGGGGCAGGCCGGGGTATAGCGTTCAAAGTGTACGCGCTGCAATGCATCTCCGGTGGGGGATGGAGAGAGAGAGAGAGAGAGAGAGAGAGAGAGAGAGAGAGAGAGAGAGAGAGAGAGCACAAAACAAGGGTTTCTGGAGGTCAACGGTCTTAGTGCCATGCCGCTGTCGCTTTCACCACGCCAAAACAGAAGGCAAAGGAGGTCAGCTCACCCCCCCACCGCCGTATGAAAAGAGAAAACAGTGAATTAGCCCACCTTTGTCCCCCCTTAACATACACGGCCCTTTTCCCACTGGGGCCCGGAGTTCATTGTACTCCGGGGTCTTAACAGGTCACAGGGCTTTGAAGGAAAGCCCCCAAGGCGCGGGTAGTAGCACCCATCGCCCATGCCTGTCACAAGCCTTAATCCACGGACGGAAAACAACTGTTGCTATGCTATCGCAAAACAGAGGGATATTAAAGCTATTTATCTAGGCGCCCTACCACTGCAGAGACAGCTTGGAGGAGCCCTGATGCATGTTTAATACGCTAATCACACTCTCTCCCCAGGACCCAGTCTTTCTGCCCTAATCTCTCTCTCTCTCTCTCTCTTTCTATCTTACACACACACGCACACACACGCACACACACACACACACACACACACACACCTTTGATAACTCTCTCTTTTGCAAAGGCACACAATTCTACAAGTAGCAGACTCACAAAGCGGCTGACATTCCCCGCACAAACACAACACTCAGTGTTTCTCTCTCTCTCTCTCACACACACAAACACACCCACACACACACACACGCGCACACACGCGCACACACACACACACGCACGCACGCTCGCACACGCGCGTGAAGGAAGCTGGCAGCGACATGCTTTCAGCAGCAGTGGAAAAAGTACTCAATTGCTTTACTTAAGAAGTATCAATACTGCAATGTAGAAATACTCTGTTACAAGTAAAAGTCCAGAATTCTAAATTTAAAAGTACAAAAGTATTGGTATCAAAATGCACTTAAAGTACCAAAAGTGAAAGTACTAAAATGTTTGAAAATAGCAGATCTACAAGCTCACAACGCGTCGCATCACGACGCGTTGTGAGCTTGTAAATCGGCTATTTTCAAAAAGCCTAGGTATAAAATAGGGCTAAAGTGGTTAAGTCGCTTTGGATAAAAGCGTCTGCTAAATGACTGTAATGTAATGTAATGTATGTTTTATAATGTAATAATTGATATCTGCAAAGTAACTACAGTGTAGTAACTAAAGTTTTCAAATAATTGTAGTGGAGTAAAAGTACAATATTTGTCTCTGAGATGTAGTGGAGTAGAAGTAAAAGTACAGACAATTGGAAATACTCCAGTAAAGTAAAAGTGCCTCAAATTTGTACTTAAGTACAGTACTTGAGTAAATGTACTTAGTTACATTACACCACTGGCTTTCAGGAGACTTGTGTATTTTTCAAATAGGACAAATAGTTTCCCCTAAGGAAAATGTTTGTGGGTCTTAAGTCATGATTGTCATGAGTCATCATTGATTCAGCTAGTGTCCTTTCAGATAGTTAATTCTGTGCCTTTGACTATTGTGTCAAATAACTAAAACAATAGCAAAAGCAAGATCACAGCCAAACCAAACACATAATAATGAAAACATTAGCAGTCAAGTGCCACATCCTCCCACACAGAGGTTCACTTTTATGTGATTAATGCCGGTGGATATGAATGATCGATGGACCCGGCCTCCTGCAACACAAAGAAAGAAAAACTGGCACGTCAATTTAACGCTGAAATGGGTCAAAAACATTTACTCTAACCCTTCACCCTTACGGGCAGTGGTGTAAAGTAACTAAGTACATTTACTCAAGTACTGTACTTAAGTATAATTTTGAGGTATTTTTTACTTTACTGGAGTATTTCCAATTTTCACTACTTTTACTTCTACTCCACTAGATCTCAGGGCCAAATATTGTACTTTTACTCCACTACAATTATTTGAAAACTTTGGGTACTTGTTACTTTGCAGATATAAATGATTATATTATAAAACATACATTAACCACTTTAAACCTATTTCATACCTAGGCTATTTGAAAATAGCCGATAAGCTAACCTACAAGCTCACAACGCGTCGCATCGCGACGCGTTGTGAGCTTGTAGATCTGCTATTTTCAAACAGTTTAGTGCTTTTACTTTTGTTACTTTAAGTACATTTTGATACCAATAGTTTAGTACTTTTACTCAAGTACATTTTTAATTCCGGAGTACTTCTACATTGCAGTATTGATACCTTTACTTGAGTAAAACATTTGAGTACTTTGCCCACCACTGCTTACTGGTCCAGTTAAATGAACATTCTGGATTTTACTGTGCAGCTGATACCGTACGTGCCTAAAAGAGGGCCGTGTGCTACATCGATTCATTCCTTATAACTCGGGACTCACAAATCAATGCAGGTTTTCTGGACACCCATCTGATGTAATTTGTCTTTATTGCTCACAGACAATGAAAAAGTACCAGACACTAAAGCAAGACACACAGTGTGTGTGTGTGTGTGTGTGTGTGTGTGTGTGGCATCGGCCAGTTTAATGGTCACATTGTTTAGATATGGGGCTATGATCTAGGCCTGGATATATATATATACAGCATTTTTCCTCAATCATTATCCGTTTTATTGTTTGCTGTATTATTAATACCTGATAAATATTCATTCCCTGCTTGCATTAACAATTTATCCAAGAGCCATTACAAAAAATTATAATTTAATGACGCTTTTCTTTATCCAGAAGGAGCCCCCGATACGTGAGGAAAAAAACATAACGGGAGGTATCCGAGTGCATGGAGAGAGCGGTGCATCGACTGAGGCAATTACTATGTGAACTTTACGACTGATGGGTTGTTGGTATCAGATCGGATAAGACAAAGGCAACGTGGGCACGTTTCCAGAGAATACGCAGCAGGGGGGGGGACTTTAAAAACCATCCTCGCTTCCACAGTGGTGGAAAAAGTACTCTAATGTTTTACTTAAGTAAAAGTATCAATACTGCAGTGTAAAGTAAGTAAAAGTCTGGAATTCTAATTTTTTTTAGGTACCAAAAGTAGAAAGTACTCATTATGCAGAATGTCCCATTTCACAAGTTTTAAAATATATAACATGTATTAAAATAGCAGATCTAAAAGCTCACAATGCGTGGCGTCGCGACGCATTGTGAGCTTGTAGATCGGCTATTTTCAAATGGCTGAGATGTATATAGGGCTGAAGTGGTTAGTGTATGTTTTGTAATAATCAAAATCTACAAAGTAACTGGTAAATAAAGTTTTCAAATAATTGTACTGGAGTAAAAGTACAATATTTGCCTCTGAAATGTAGTGGAGTAGAAGTAAAAGTACTGGAAATTGGAAACACTCATATCTCAAAATTGTACTTAAGTACAGTACGTTAAGTACCATACTGTCGCTTCCACACATAAGCAGAGGCCGGGCTAAATTGCACGTTGACATACAAGCACTTTCACTGATCACGATGGCAGTTTACTATGGCATCCGCTCCTTATACTTCACCAACCAGTAAAAAAGAAATTGTGCTGATGCTTAGCATGCAACAAACAGATGATTGATGGATCAATTGACATAGCGCTCCCGTTTGAAGCTAGCGGGGGGAAACAGGGCTGTTATGAATCGATAGGTTTTAATGATTCATAGGGGAGAAAAGTGTGCGTGCTTGGTTATTAATGTGGGTGCTGCTGCTCCCTCCCGACAGAAAGGAATGTGACATTCTGGGGCGGTTGGGCTTGCCAATCATTTGTAATACAACACACAGCTAGCGCGGCAAACTCCATCCATTTTTCATTATTATTATTTTTAGAGTTCGTCAAGTCGAATTCAATACTTAACAGGGGGGCAGGTTGTTCCTTTGTGCTACTTTCTAACTTTTCTTGAAATTCAATACCACATAATAAACGTGTAGTTGTTCATCATCAGGCATATATGATTTGTAAAAGCATCTTTCGATATTTCTTAACTACATAAACCTTATTCTGGGGTGCGAACATTCAGCGAAAATAGCTGATTTACAAGCTCACAATCGCGTTGCTGTGAGCGCTGCTAGTAAAATAACATTCACCTTGAGGTGCCCTCTCATAAACCAACCAGTTAACCATCTGCTTTCTTGTGCAGAACCTTGTGGCCTCAAATCAGCCTTGGTGAAAAAGTGCACGCATTTTCTGACATTGAAACACACAAGGCTCAACCTCACAGGCAGATCGGAGGATATTAAATTGGGATTTGTAAGATGGTCCTAGGTGCTCACAGAAATCAGACCTGTGCTATTCATAATCCACCGTCCATATTGTATACTTTTGGCTATTCAAAAATAGCAGATATACAAGCTCATAGCACGGCACCGAGTGCGAGAGCTTGTATATCTGCTATTTTTGAAAAATCTTGAACATTTGGGCAAATATTTGAATATATATCCTGGAGGGGGGAGGGCCTGGAACAAAATATTATCAGATGGGGGTCCGCGGCCAAATACATATAATTTTGGGGGTCCTTGGGGGACATGAAAAACACCACTGATATTATAGCAACATAATATCAGAAACAGTCAGAAACAGTTTCAGAAAACTGTTTCTGACTGTTTCCCCAGAACCAAAGATTTGAACTCAGCCTTGGTGAAAAAGTGCACACATTTTCTGACATTGAAACACACAAGACTCAATCTCACAGGCAGATCGGAGGATATTCAATTGGGATTTCTAAGATGCTCCTTAGATGCTCACAGAAATAGACCTGTGCTATTCATAATCCACTGTGTGCTGTGTACGTAGAACGCTGTATGTGAGTGCGTTAAAATGACACTGCCATTCTTGTAAATAAAGTATACCTTTAGACCGTATGCATATTTTTTACTCTTATTCTTATTCTGTATTTAACCAAATGGATCCATCCAGAGCATCATAAGAGGTGAATATTCAACAGAAATCAGCAAACATTCTAAGACAGGCTAAATAAGTATATAGGGTTCAGGTGGTTAATGTAACTGCAATTTGTTGGAATCTTGCACTAAAGAATTTCACCCACTCATGTATACCTGGACAATAAACTTAAGTTGTGTAACCTCATGTATATGCGCTCGTGCATTGCTTGTTGGAAATAATGCCATTCCCCTTTAGATTATTTTACATGGAGCACCAAATATTTGGAGCCCTTTTTCCTCCCATTGTAGTCGTTTTGCCAATTAATTCCTCCCGTTGTACCCTACTGGCCCACCTGCCAGCGAGGAGCCCCTACCGGGAGGACATAGTGCCTCCCCCGTCCTACTCCCGTTCAACATTCCCCGCCAACAGGCCCCGCGCCCAGCCCGTAGGAGTAGCCTACATGCAGCGACAAAGATCACCTTCCCTCCCCCGAACATGGACAATTGTGTTCGTATATATAGATGCTTTTGGTCAAGCCGGATGGATGCACCACGGTGGATGCGACCCCTAGACACCATGGTAGGGGATCAGGTAGTGTTGATTTTGACACAAAATTTTGATTTAGTTTTAGTCATAGCCTTTTGAATAGAATTCCATTTAGTTTTAGTCATATTTTTTAGTCATATCTGAAATGTTTGGGTTTTTTGTCTAGTTTTAGTCGACTAAATATCATGACATTTTAGTCGACTAAATCTACAGTTGATTTAGTCGACTAAAATGTATTTTGGCGGTGCCTTGATGGCGTCGTAATGGCTGATTTTACACTTCGTTGCATGCTGAAAATAGACGATCTACAAGCTCACAACGCGTCGCAGCGCGACGCGTTGTGAGCTTGTAGATCTGCTATTTTCAGAGAGCAACACTTTCTACTGGATCCGCCCCTCACTAACATTTTAGTCTAGTTTTTATTTGTTGACGAAACTGCCCATATATTTAGTCTAATAGTTTTTGTCATCATAGCTTAGTTTTTATGTTTTTTATTTAGTTTTTCGTCAGTGAAAAAAGGTAATTGACCAACATTTTTCGTCATAGTTTTAGTCGACTAAATCAACACTGGGATCAGGTACGTTTACCTCTGTGCCACCTGACCGCCCCAGTCCTGCATTTCCATATACCGGGTACGCAGTATCAATAATGGTCTGAACTCTGTCTGAATCTGTGCTACTCAGACACCAGCACGCCTAGAAAGATACACTCAGTGGAACACAAGTCTACGGCAGAAGGCATGCCCTTAATAATAATAGAATCGTATGCAGTTAAATTATGCCATGAAAGCAGCGCCGGCATGTGGTTATACAGTACCACGCTGTCTGTCTGTCTGTCTGTCTGCCTCACTCTCTCTCTCTCTCATACATATTCATTGTCTACCTCTCCTCTGTCTCCATCTTTCTCTCAGATTTCTGTCATTCCAATGTCTCTGTAATCTGCAGTCTGATTGTTAATTCCTGGTGTCAATCATGTTTGTGTCACCAGGGAATCAAATATTGCGATTTGAACCACACGCTATCCACACGCACACCAAGAATGATAACTATAACTATAAATATATAATGATGGAGAAGATAAATTTGTTTGACAGTGGCGAACATGTCATGGGATCACTTTGAGTGATTTGATGAACGACGGAAACACTGACAGTCAATCAAAATCAGTGGTGGAAAAAGTATTCAGATATTTTATATTTTTTTAAGTAAAAGAAGCAATACCACAATATAAAAAAAATACTCTGTTACAAGTAAAAGGCCTGTGTTCAAAATGTTACTCTAGTAAAAGTACAAAATTATTGGCATCAACATATACTTAAAGTACCAAAAGTAAAAGTACTAATGTTTGAAAATAGCTGATCTACAAGCTTACAACGCATCGCATCGCGATGCGTTGTGAGCTTGTAGATCGGCTATTTTCAAATAGCCTATGGTATAAAATAGGGCTAAAATGGTTAATGTATGTTTTATAAAATATCCATTTATATCTGCAAAGTAACTAGACACTAAAGTTTTCAAATAATTGTAGTGGAGTAAAAAGTACAATATTTGCCTCTTAGATGTAATGGAGTAGAAATATAAAGTATTCAAAATTGGAAATACTCTAGTAAAATAAAAGTACCTCAAAACTGTACTTAAGTACAGTACTTGAGTACATTTACTTGGTTACTTTACTCCACTGAAAATTCACCCGAACTTAATACAGGGCGTCATGTTCGACACATCACTCATGTTCAACATGGCAGATGACATTTCAAGAAATAATAATAATCTTAGACGGATTATCTATTATTGCAACAGACGAGTGCCTGGAGCGGCACCAGCCAATTTAAATCTTTTTTTTTTCATCAGAAATGTCAGATGCAACATTTATAAAGCACTTCATTTAGATTTTATTTATCATTATTTTGTATTTATAATAATAATAATGAATAAATATAGCTGCAAGCAGCGATAATACGGGGCCAGTGAATAGAGAGAGAGAGAGAGACATGGAAACGGAATAGATTGAAGAGAGAGAGAGTGACATGGAAACAATAGATTGATGAGAGAGAGAGATGGAAACATACTGATTTGATTGGACATCTCAACCTACTGCCATTAACAGGATTCGAACTCTCAACCTTCAGACTAATAGGCTGCAACACTACCTATAGTGCTATAGCTTTGTCCAGGCTGATATTGTCTGTTGAAGATCATAAACTCTTGCCTTCTTTCATGAACCAAGCCCCTGTTTCACTAACACTAAGATCACTCGTTCACAAACCATTTACCAATGAAGAAATTGTACATCTCCTCAGAACCAAAACTAGTGAAAGTAGCCGATCTACAAGCTCACAAACCATGAAAAGTTGTGAGATTGTAGATCAGCTATTTTCAGAATGAAGTATGTCATACGTTGAAAAAACATACTCTCAAATAAGCATTTCAGGTTATCTTTACCATTTGCACATGTATTCATTGATACAGTCATGTTGTTTGCAATTCAACTTAAATTAAGTCTGCATCAAGTGAGGCTTGAACTGGCGACCTTGAGATTGTGAGGCATTCATTTAAGGGAGACGCCATTGGCCCAACAGAGAAGTAACTGTGAAAAAGGAGATCACACAGATGATACAGTTTCACGCAAATAGCTGAAAAATCCTGGGTTTAAGTGTTTTTCAAACTGCTCAAAATTGCGGACAATCTAAGGGCGGAGCTTACTGGTCAAAGCGATAGATGTGTTCCTCATGAGTCAAGGCACAAGTGTAAGCAAGTTTCATGACTTTCGGCCAAACGAGGCATGACTTTTGCCTGTTTAAAGTTTGCATTTTCAAAGAATTGCTATAGCGCCCCCCTTTGGCCAATTGGAGTGAGATTGGTTTCAGTGATATTTGGAATGACTCTCTACATTACTGCAACGTTTCAAAGAAATGTGAGTCTTGCATGTATGTGTTAGGGGCAGATGAATAATTTTCATAAAACTGCAATAGTTAAAATCTATTTCCTCCTGGGATTTTTGAGTAATCTGCACAAAACATTTTACACATGAATTTAGGACCTTTGCCGACAAAACAAAAGCGGCGGATTTTCCATAAGTGAAAAAATGCAGAAGTTATGAGCCAATGGCTGTTTTTCATATAATTCAAAATGGTGGCCGATCTAAAGGTCAGAGGTCAAAAGTCAGAGGGTGAAAGTTGTTCAGCATGAGGAGACGCATATGTGTATCCAAGTTTCATGGCTGTAGGTCAAACAGGGCATGAGTTGTACCTGTTCAAAGTTGCCATTTTCAATTGAGTGCTATAGCGCCACCTTTGGACGAAAGATTGTGAGAATTATTTCTTGATCGTTTTTCATGACCATCTACCATATGGCCGAGTTTCGTAAAAAGCGACTGCACGGTTCAGCCAGAACTGCGAAAAGTGGCAGAAGAAGAAAAAGAAGAAGTGACAGAATACTGCAAATAACAAAACAGGTCCAGAGCTGAGCTCTGGCCCCGTAACAAGTTGAAACACTGCTGTGTGTCTTTCAGCATCACATGAGGTGAGGAGAACGGCAAGAGAGAGATAGAGAGAGAGAGAAAAAGAGAGAGAGAGAGAGAGAGAGAGAGAGAGAGAGAGAGAGAGAGAGAGAGAGAGAGAGAGAGAGAGAGAGAGACACACACAGAGAGAGACAGAGAGTGAGAGAGAGACAGAGAGAGAGATGCTGTTTGTTTCAAAACGTACACTATACATCTTATGTTCAAAGACCTCTCATCTTTTGAAGAGTTTTGAGACCCCATACCCTTCTGGTGTTCTTTATATCTACAGTATGTGCAACGTACAGCACAGCAGTAACAGGTCATCCATTTTGGGGCTCTGGAACAACTAGAGTGCAGCAATTTGCAATTACAATGTAGGCATTTAGCAGAGCGACTTACAACAAGCAAGGTCATCACATACTGTACATCAAATGCAGAGAGACAGTGTAGTGCCTCAGTAAACTTGGAAAACACGTAAGCATCAGTCTAAACAATATACTATCAAAATAATAATCTGTATATTGAAACTATAGGATACCAGGTAAACAATGAACCTTGCATCTGTCTAAATAACAAACTATTTACAGTACATGACATTTTTGACATTGTGGTCAAGAAAAACAAGCCTAAGTAACAGAGACATGAGAACGAATGACCAAGGTATATATCTGCATCAGTAGTTCTCAAACCTTTTCGTGCCGCGGACCCCCAAATTGATATGTATGTGGCCGCGGACCCCCACCTGAAGATATGTTGTGCCAGGGACCCCCAGAAGCAAAGATTTCAATTAAAAATGTTTGCTTTGGGTTGAGTCTTTGAGTCTTGAGAAAGAGCTTTGAGCTCGAAACGTCACAGCTTTTTTTTTGTGTGGCGCAGTAAAGCATCTGTCACAATAATTGGAGCCCTCTGTGTGCGAGCGTTTATTTGTTTGTCCTTGCTTACTGTTCGGCGCTCAGCACCTGCCCAAACCCGGGTTGGGGAAATGTGCATGTCGTTTCCCTTTTTTTCCAGTAATGGGCACCACGCAGCATGCAGCACATGGGCAGTAATGGGCACCACACAGCATGGTGGTACCACTGCCACACAATGTTATCGTTCATCAGTGTTGACGCTCACATCATCAGTGGTAGAAAGTAAACAAGTACTTTTACTCAAGTACCATAGCCTACTTAAAGGTAGGGTAAGTGATTTTCTTTGGTTAAAATAAGTGTTAAATAGCTCTATATTGTGATAGTACTCATTGCTATAGAGTGTTTGTTCAGTAAAAGGAGTCTCCTTGTCTCTCCAGCTCTTTATTAAACAGAAAATGCATTTTCGTTTCAGTTTCAGTTTCATTTCCAATTTTAACCAACCAGGATAGAGAACTTCAGGATACAGATTAAACAAGTGAAATTGGAAGTGATGACACTAAGAAATGAGCAGGCAAAATTGGAACTCAACACTATACAAATTAAGCTTAAAAATGGGTACTTTCTCCTGATTGGGTGAGATTTTGACACCTACCGAAAAATGTATTTTCTGGAGAGACAGGGAGACTCCTGTTACTGAACAAACACTCTATAGCAATGATTACTATCAGAATATAGTGCTTTAACCTTTTAACAAAATACTTTTTGTTTTAACCCAAAAATATCACTTACCCTACCTTTAAGTAACATTTTGAGGTTCTTTTACTTTATTTGAGTATTAATTATTTTTCTGATTTTGGATAGATCAACTTATCAACAAGAGATCAACAAGATTTTGGATACATCAACTTATTTGTGTATCCCATAGGTCAGGGGTCTTCAACAGGGGGTCCGGGCCCCTAGGGGGTTCTCAGAGTTACTACAGGGGGTCCCCCAAATCTTTGTGTGATAAGATTTTTGTTTTACATTAACCACTTGAATCCTAGTATCCCTTTTCTGAGGAGAACTTTAGCCACAAATAGCCGATCTACAAGCTCACAACGCCTCGCAGTGCGAGGCGTTGTGAGCTATAGGTGTAGAGGGAAGGTGTAGAGGGGAAAAAGAGCAGCAAAAGTTTATCTGAAACACAATTATACAATATAGAGGGGGTCCCTGCTTCATCTCTCTCTCAGCTAGGGGGTCCTTGGCCTGAAAACATTGAAGACCCCTGATATAGGTCAAATTAGCCATCGTCATTTTGGGGGATAAATAATTACCTCAAGAACAGATACAATTAGTTTTTTTACAATTACATTTTTCAGTGATTTTCTTTTCGTATTTACTGCACTTTAGCTTGGCAGGGCAGAATAGCTCACGACGCGTTGTGAGCTTGTAGATCTGCTTTGTGTGTGGCTATAAATATATAGCTAAAATCTAATGGGTTTAATGGGTTAAGCTACGCAAGGCAGCTGTGAATTTACAGTTAACTTCTCTAAAAAGACATAGCAATCTTTATTTAAAAAAAAAAGTGTTTTACTTAGATATAGAATAACAACTACAGGTACAATGCAACTTTGACAAGCTGACGTTTCAGGCTCAAGCCTTGGGTGATTGTATGATTGTGAGTGACTAGATAAATCCCATGAGGTGGAGGAACAGGAGCGTTGTAACTGGCTGGTTCGTTAGTAGCCCATGTGCTAGACAGACAGGTGTCTGATTGACTAGTTATAGCCTCACGGGACACGTATCCCATAGCCTGGAGGGACAATTGCCACTGCTATTATTTATTCACAAAAAAATGACATAGTTGTTAATTTGAAAACTATTTAGGAACTGGAGTCCATGGCCCGCTGTCAGCACGCACACGAACATGACACTGATTGGCCTAGCATCAGTGTTGCCAGATTTTGCGAGAGAAACAAGCAAAGAGGTCTAAGAAAACAAGCCCAAAAGAAGTAAAACAAAATAGGCCATATGAGGACTTTAAACCTATATGCATCGGCTGTTTGAAAATAGCCGATCCACAAGTTCTACAAGATCTATAAGCTTGTGAGCTTATAGATCTTCTATTTTCAAAAAACTCTTGGAGGAAAAAAAAAAGGGAAATGTGGAATATTTTGGAAACATTTTAACAACACAAATCTTGTCCGGGGGTCCCTGGCACCACATATTTTCGGATGGGGGTCCGCAGACAAATACATATTAATTTGGGGGTCCTCGATATGAAAATGTTTGAGAAGCACTCGTTTAAACAATATTAGGAAGCAAGCCCAAATAAGCTACAACACTTTAGAAACAAGCTAAAAAAAACAGCAACCCGCAACTACCAATATTTACAAGCGGCTTTACAGAAAAACAAGACCAAAGTCGCTTCTAATAAGCCGACATGGCAACACTGCCTAAAATGCTTGCAAGATTAGCTGTGGACAGACACACATTGCAATTAATTCAGTGATACATAAACTACTGTGGGAGACACAAGGTCAAGGCTAAAATATCCATCATTAGCATTTAAAATTCAAAGCAAAACAATAAAGTAACATTTCCGGGTTATCAATTCCATAATAACCTTTGCAAGTATAATTCAGCTGCAGTCGTTCCCATTGTGTAATGACACTTTTCCTACTTGTGCTAATTTGAATGCACCTCGACATGTGCGAGCTTGTTCCATTATCTAACTTGTACAATGAAAATTGAACAAGGAAGTCGAGAGCTGGAAACAGAGACAGCTTGCCTTCAAAGTTGCACGTTTTGAAGCATGTTGGCTGTAGCACTCAAAGGAGAGCTGAAATAAATATATAAACAAATAGCCTAAATAATGAACATAGTTCATAATTGTTATACAGTGATATGTCTGCCACTTTCCCACCACTGATTGTGAATACATTACCAATGTGTGTAAACACTGGAATTATTGTCTCCGCCAGGCCGTCCGTCCGTGTGTCTGTGAACAGCTAATCTCCGGCACGTTGGACCGATGGCCGTGAAACTTTGCACATATACTCCCAGTAGGCCAAATGGTGGCGCTTCATGTTTTGGCCTATAACTCTTGAATCGTAGATTGTGTACAGTCAAAAAAAAAATCCCTGGATTCCAGGGATCATGACACAACTCCCCATATAGGCCACGCCCACTTCCGCCTGACAAGATTTGCATTGGTTCTCAAAGTGGGGTCTGGGGACCCCCAAGGGTCCTTGGGGGGGTTCCAGGGGGTCCCCAGCAAAATGTGTGAATATAGCATCACAATCATTTCAACCACTTTAACCTTTTATACTTTGGCTATTAAAAAATAGCAGATACACAAGTTCATAGCGCTATGAGCTGCTATTTTTGAATAATCGCTATTTTTGAAAAACGTTGAATGTATATTTTTTTTAAGCGAACATTTGTAGCTCAAATCTTTGCTTCTGGGGGTCCCTGGAACAACAAATTTTGAGATTGGAGTCCACGGCCAAATACATAGCATTTTGGGGGTCCTTAACATGAAAAAGTTTGAGAACCAGAGTACCGAAGTCCTGACGTCACTCCCACTCCCCCTGGGTCACGGCGTTACTTTTTGTATTGGATTTCCCATAGGGGAATCTTAGATCGCGTCATATAGAACTGTGTTCCAAAAATAAACAAACCACTCTGGCGATTTTTTCAGGTATGTGACTCTGTGTCATTTATGGAAGAAAATCTCCACAAGCCTGTGTGAAACAGCTCCTCTGTGTCATACCAGTCAGCTGCTTCAGAGGCACAAGGAACAGGAGGACCAACTGAACCCTTTGCCTGCAGTGCTGTATGTTAATAATAATAATAACAATAATAATAATACATCCAATTTATGCAGCACTCTTCTTGGTACACAAAGTTGCTTTACACAGCAGAAAAGACTAGGAAAAAAAACAAACATTAGAATTAAAAGGCAGAAAGGGGGGTTTGAATTAGGCAGGGAAAGCGAATCTGAAAAGGTGTTTTTTTTTTTGAGGGAGGCTTTGAACAGGACAAGGGTGGGGGCGGCTTTGATGTGAGGTGGGAGTGAGTTCCAAAGGGAGGGGGCTGCAACTGAGAAGGCCCCGCCGTCACCCCCAGGTGCGTTTCTTTGTTATGGGGATGTCCAGGAGGTTGGCATCGCCAGACCTGAGGGAGAGGGAAGGGGCGTGCCGTTTGAGGAGGTCAGAGAGGTAAAGCGGGGAGCCTGGTTATTGAGGGCCTTGTAGGTGGTGATCAGTAATCACATGAACCCTAGTGTCCTTATTCTGGGGGCGAACAGGCTTGTAGATCTGCTATTTTTGAAAATTTGTGCAAATCTTTGAATATGTACATTTTCAAAGCGAATTTTCAAAGTAACTCAAATCTTTGCTTCGGGGGGGTCCCTGGAACTAAATATTTTGAGATGGGGGTCCGCGGCCAAATACATTTAATTTTCGGGGGCCTTGACATGAAAAGGTTTGAGAACCACTGTATTAGCGGTCCTAGTATAGGCCCCTGGGGGACCCCGGTCAACGATACACACGGTAGGAACATAAGGTTACTGTCACAAGGAAAATAATGGGGATTGGAGCTAGACATAATATTATTGTAGGAGGCAGGTGGATTGTAAAACAACGAATTACAAGATAATACCAATCATACTGAACAGCCCAACTGGGGACAAGAGTTGGAAATTAGCAGTACCTATAAACTAGATATACAGCACATCAGTTTCATGATGCGTTTATGGTGATCATAATATTCAGAATGTGGAAAAAGCGCAACTGGTGCAACTGTGCCAAACCCAGAAGCTGAATTTGATCTTTTTATTGACTACAATGTATTGGCATTTGGCAATTTTCATTTCATGGAAGGTGCTGTGCTTTGACAAGTCAAATGGGTTTAATCATGACTGTTTGGTTTACTTGGGCCTAATGTATTACAAAGCACTGAACATAATAACCATGGAGAAACTACATAAGCCACATTACAAATAAATGAAAGCTTTGCCAAATATTGTCACAGCTTGACATATTGCATACACAGTGTTAGAGTGGGCATAGTGTAATAATATAAGTTGCTAGTACTACTGAATACATTAGAAATTAATGCATTTAAATCATATTTAAATAAAACCTAGTCACCTCCTAAATAAAGCTGTTAGCTTGTGCTAACCGGGCGTGTCTGATTATGCTGTATTGCTCTTTACTTGCCACTGAATTTATTTTTGTTTTATTATACAGGCCAGAGGATAATACACTGACAATATTTGGAGGATACATTTTAGTTGTATTTGTGTAGCCTGTTATGGGAGAGAAAAGTAAAATATAGCTGCAAGCAGCGATACAGGGGCCAAGGAATGCAACAGAAAATGTGGAAAATGCAATATATGCAACAAGCCATAGAAACAGAATGGATTGCTCATAAAAGCTTCATTCTTTGTCGACATAGGTCCAAAGTTCATGTGTAGAAAGTTTTGAGGGTCAGAGGTTATAGGTCAACTTTGTTCCTCATAAGGAGAAGCATATGTGCATTGAGGTTTTATTGCTGTCGGTCAAACGGTTCATGAGCTATGCCTGTTCAAAGTTTGCATTTTTCAATTGATTGCTATAGCGCCACCCTTTGGCCAATGGTTGTGAGTTTCGTGTCTTCACCGTTTGGCATATAAGTGGCGGAAGAATAAAAGGTAGAGAATCAAGAAGGGACCATTATCATTACATGCTTGGCCCCTTACTAAGCTATTTTGTTTTTACATAGCATCACTTTGTGGGGTTATTGTCATGACAACAGAGCAAAAGTCAAAGTTCAAGAAAAACAACTCCTTCTACGTAGCAGTCAGACTCATCATCACAGGTCACTATAATATATAGATATAAATACATTCACCCAAAGTAACAGATTAAGTAGCCGTAATAAAATAAATAATTTGGTACATTTATAATAATTACATACAGTACATGAATCACAGCACTGTTTAATAATTCCAGTGTAGTTCGCACCCACTGGCAATTTATTCACAATTAGTAGTGGGAGAAGTTGGCCAAAATATGCTTTATATACCAGATATGAATTATGCGTCATTATTTAGGCTATTTATTTAGTTACTTTCCTTTGAGAACTGCAGCAAACATGCTTCAAAACACGCTTACCTTAAATTTTGAAGGTAAGCTGTCTGTTTCCAGCTCTCGACTTCCTTGTTCAATTTTCATTGTTACAAGTTGGATAATAGAACAAGCTCGCAAACGTCAACATTCATTCGCATTAGCACAAGTACGACTATTAAAATTAGGCAATACCCCTAAACTGGCCTTTTTCATTATATTAATACGTGCACAACTGCAGATGAATCATACTTCATGCACAACAACCCTTGATAACTGAAGGACACTGGATTATATCAATGAGAGCACTGTCTATGAAAGGCCAAATCTGTACCGGGGAAAAAAAATCAAATTGAATGGAACACGATGAATAACGAGTGATAATTGAGTGATCACGAAGGGAAATGTTTCAATAGCAGAGGGTGCTAATGACACAGCTCACCTCCATAGTTGTCGAGCAAGCTTCAAGGTTTTAGCAATTCATTTGCCCGCAAGCTCTCCATCTGACGCCTGACGCATTGGGACTGTGAGCTTGGAAATCTGTCTTTCCGGTGCGCATCACCGGGCTTGCGACCAAATATATAAATAACCCTTCAACATGGTCAGAATATTTCTTTGTGCAAATTCATTTTTGCATCATATAATATACTATCCAAGAGGATGGAAAATCAATTTTGTCCCACTGACCATGAGGTAAAGTATTTAATAAAAATGGTTACAGGCAAACTACAGCAAACTGTGGTCAGCCACAATGCAGCTCCCAGGATACTGCATTATTGAGAAATGAACATTACATCGGAGCATGGTTTTCCAATAGATTATTAACCTGTTTCCACAGTTATTGCTCGTGCAGCTGTATCTGCCACGTTCAATGCGCCTCCCTTAACAGAAAAGCTTTATTACTACTAAAGAAGCTAATCGGCGTGACGAATATCGGAAAACTACCGCATGCCATTAATAGCTAAACTCCCTCATCAATATTAAATGCATTGGTTAGTTAAAGCAAGATACCATTAGTTGCACACAAAGGGTGCGATTCCTTCAGTTAGTGCTGCACCAGTTACAGAAAAGAAAGGCCAGCCACGTACAGTTAGTCAACTGCACTTTCAGTGCTCTATCTTACAATAGCTAATGCATACGTGACAACGTTGTGAATACAAAAACCCTTTTTTTGGAGAGTGAACTGTATTTGGTCCCCCCCTAAATGCTGTTGACACCCCGACATGCAGCCCGTCATGAAATGTGAAAGTGATTGATGTTCTTGAAAATCACGGTGGCCTCCATTATGCTTTATTTATGCTTCGCTGTCGCGACGTCATACGGCAAAGTCTAAATGGGGCCATACACTCTCATTGTGTGTCTGTCGGTGGGTGTCAGCATCAGATTGCATGACATTCTGTACAGAACAGATTGCCACGGCAATCTATTCATCAGCTGCACTAATGAGTGTTTGACAGATGTTGTGCTGACAGAGGTTTACTCTCAAAGATGATTAAAAAGCAAAATGTACACAGCTTTTTTTCTCTTTTTTTTTTTCCTCCACAGGAAAGCTCATTCATTTATATGATACCATAATGATATCTTCCAACCCCTGTACCGGTAAACAAAAACATTCATTAGGTTTCTAACAGATTGATATATTCATAGATTCTCGGGTTAGATCAATCAGATAACTTGATCCTTTTTACATCCACTGATGTCTCTGAGAGAGGTATTAATAGTGTTGCATCATTTGAATAAATTATCATGATAATGCCGTGTTCTTGAGACAAATCCAAATTTATCTCGTCGTAAATTCACATTGCTATATTAAGTACAAACCCCAAGGCATCTATTGTCTTCCAGTATTCTTCAAATGTTACGTGGCAGAGATATATAATATATATATATATATATACGGTATTTCTTTTACACGCCATGTTGATTGAATTTTGAAACAACAAATACAGAGGTGCTCTTGACATTTATAGGCAATATAAACTGTATTATGACAGCATTTGACTCACAGCACATTGCCAAAAACCCCCGGAGGTAAGCTCCTACATGGATGTCTTGAGGGGCTTTACGACACCAATACAGAGGGATAACAACTTCTCGCCATAAGAAATTGATACAACACCAAAGCAAATCTGCCTCTAAGAAAAAGCTCCTTCTGGCTTTGAACGTTTGAACCGAAATGGCCTTTTTTCAAAAACACCACGGGCAAAACATTTCCAGACTTATTTGACTGCCACTATCACTTAAAGGCTTTAAATCTGCACCGGGCCAAATTCAGTAAATAAGCTTTTCTGTGAGGCGAGAGGGGTGCTGCTGTATACACCAACAGAATGAAATATGAGCTCACAGTAAAGATACCAAAGAATATCCCTTCTCATCAATTCTAAATTACGTTATCATATAAATCATACATTGTCTCCTTAACAACCCCATCTCATTACTTGAGACTAACGAACGCTCTATAATCAAGCAGCGCTGATGGCATTTTTTATTTATTGATGAGTAAATCTAAATGTAACACCACCGAGCAATTACAATGCATGTCTTAACGAGGGCTTCAATTTACATTGGTTGATTGCCAAAGAGAAAAGCAATGTTTCGCTGTATTCCACAATTGATCATTGAAATTAATTCCCTAAACATGCTTGACACACAAACAATAAGCTACGTTTAGGATCATTTACAAAAAAAAAGCCCATAACGCATTCTCTTCTAAATGAGATGACCCCAGCAAGCATTCCATTGAATGTGAATCACTACCTCCATGTACGGTTACGCTCGAAATTATATAAACCCCACTGCACATCTGGTTTACTGGCAAAATTCACAAACTGTCAACTGTATGAAATAAACAAATCATACAAGATCTAAGTAAATAGCTCAACACAACTAATATTATGAATGTTTTCTCCAAATTCAACAAAAAATGCCACTTTTAATGACTACTGCAGTGTCAGAATTATTCAAACCCTTCATGGCAAGTGTCTTTAATACTTCGTAGAGCACCCTTTTGTTAGTAGATTTGTTTATTTCAAACAGTTGACAGTTTGTGAATTTTGCCAATAAACCGGATTTGCGGTGGTTTCGAGCACAAGTGTATATGAGGTTCATCCTTGAACCCGCAGCTGGTGTAGTGGTGCTGTAATGCCTAACTTGCGCTCCATCGTACTACAAGCCCACAACAACGTGCCGCATGCATGCGACACGTTGTGGGCTTGTAGATCTGCTATTGTTTTGCACGCAACACCACCGTGTGATGAAGTATACTTCAGGCTTCACAAACCAACTAAAACTCACTGACACAACACTAATAAGGCTCGTGGATGGACGCGTAGAACACACATTAGTGCATTACACTGCAGAACACACATTTAGACAGAAGAACACAGTTCACTACACACAGCTCACCACTTAATACCGAGCAAGTGTTGTAAAATGTATGCTAATTTCGGCGTAATAGAAATAGCAAGTAACTATAAGTGCAATGGGGGTCCAATGTAACAGGAGTCCCCATCATAAATGATAAATGCTACACAGGGTAATTATCATGGGTATACTGAGCATGCAGTTTAGCCAAGACAGTGCATGGAAATGCATGGCGTAAGTAATATTGATTGCATAAATAATATTGAGAGGTGCGTAACTACACCACTTGTTACATTAGGCAAAGCAGGGCAACACGTAGAAATTAGGGTGGCTTAAAGCACACTGCAGTATAATGCAATAATGGTAATGGCAATAACGGCAGAAATGAGATTTGAACCATTAATGAGGGATGCATACTGTAGCGTAGTGGTTCTCAAACTTTTTCATGTCAATTAAGGACCCCCAAATTGACACTTACTAGCCCGCGGACCCCCATTTGAAAAGATAAGCCAGGGACCCCCCATAAGAGAAGGTTTTTTACAGCTCTAGCAGTGATTCTCAACCATTTTAATTTTAAGGACCCCCAGTTTGACATGCATTAAGGCTACAGACCCCCATTTAATGGCATTTCTATCTCTGGGACCCCAATTTATATAGTAAAATCGATGTTAATTTAGCTCTGAGATTGTACAAATGGAACCAAATGGACCCGGGTCCATTTGGTACCATTTGTACACTCTCAGAGTTACAGACCCATAAGGGTCCATTTGGTTCCTATTCATCATTTAGCTGGGGACCCCCTGGAACCCCCTCAAGTACCCCTGGGGGTCCCCGGACCCCACTTTGAGAACCAATGCTGTAGCGTACAGTACCACACATAAACATAACAGTCCAGCCTCAGGTAGTGGCAGGGTACAACCAGTAAGTTAGTCTAATATAAATATCCCACAGATACAGAGGTAAATGTGAAGGGTGGGGGGGTGGTGGTGTTGAGAAGAATAAGGGGCAAATTAGGACATGGGTCTTCAACAGGGGGCCCGGGACCCCTATAGGTGGTCCTCAGAGTTACTACAGGGGAGCCGGCAATTCTTTTTTTGACCACTTGAACTCTAGAATCCCTATCCTTTTTTATTTAAAGATTTTTTTTTGGCTTTTATGCCTTTATTGATAGGATAGTAGTCTGACAGGAAATGGGGAGAGAGATGGGGAGTGAACTGCATCAAAGGCTGTCTGAATCGGGACTCGAACCCGCAACGCGCTGTCAGGTTACTTTGGAGCCTACAGGTGCCTGGACCGCTACGCCAGCGGTCCAGGCCAGTATCCCTTTCCTGAGGAGAACTTTAGCCAAAAATAGCCGATCTACAAGCTCACAACACCTCACAGTGGTAAAAGAGTTTTTTTTGCAGAGGGAAAAAAAGACTTAGCAGACAAACTGACATTGAATGACTATTGGGGTTTTCAAAGCCCTACTTAAAGGGCTCTCTCTCATCTGTTCTCCCTGGCTTTTAACTGCATTTGACCTAATTTGTTTTAACTTTGCACCTCTTGCTACATGTTAATGAATTTTATCCACTGATGTTTTTCTTGTGTTTTCGTTCTTTGAATTGTTTTTTGTTGAATTGTTTTGATGTTTTTCCTTAGTGTTGATGCTTTTAATTGTTTTTTTGTTTTGACCATGTACAGCACTTTGGTCAGCTTGGCAGTTGTAAACATGCTATATAAATACAGTTTGATTTGATTTGATTTGACGGTTTAAGTGGTTAAAGGTCTGAAAATACACGTGAACATGAATCCAACATACACTGACGATAGCGCTGCTGTCAAACAAGTCTATGAAACCGTTTAATCCGCAACACTGTTGTATACAATATGTAGTGCTGCTTCATCTCTCTCCCAGCTAAGGGGTCCTTGGCCTGAAAAAAAACGTTGAAGACCCCTGAATTAGGAGGCGGACCGCTTCAGGGTAGGGGCTCGATAGCATGCAGGTGACGAGCTTGTGTGTGGGCAGCAAAGGCCTTGTACCGTATCCTCTGCGAATGGCAGTTTGGTAAAAAAAAAGAAAAAAAGTCTGCTGGTCTGTAGAGATCCTGACCACTTTTCTGCCTCACTCTGGTGATGTGCAGGGCTTTGATGGAGGGTAGCTGACTGCCAGCAGTGGTGGAAAAAGTACTCACATGTTTTACTTAAGTAAAAGTATCAATACTGCAATGTAGAAGTACTCTGTAACAAATACAATTCTGGAATTAAAAATGTACTTGAGTAAAAGTACAAAAGTATTGGCATCAAAATGTACTTAAAGTACCAAAAGTAAAAGTACTAAAATGTTTTATAATATAATAATGTATATCTGCAAAGTAACTAGTAACTGAAGCTTTCAAATAATTGTAGTGGAGTAAAAGTGCAATATTTGCCTCTGGGATGTAGTGGAGTAGAAGTAAAAGTATAGACAAACGGAAATACTCCAGTAAAGTAAGAGTACCTCAAAACTGTACTTAAGTAAGAACAGCACTTGAATAAATATACTTAGTGGCTGCTAGTGATCTTCCCCGCAGAGCAGATCGAGTAGGGCTGCAACTATCAACTATTTTCTTAGTGATTATTCTATCGATTACTTCTTCGATTAATCTTGAAGCACGTTTTTTTTTGTATAATTGTTTTATCAACCAAACGATTGCATCGAATAGTCCGATTGAACCACTTGAGCCCTATTTCCTACTTTGTTGCACAATGGTGTAACACAAACATAGAGGATTTAGCCAATCTACAAGCTCAAAGTCGATTCTTTTGCAAAAAAACATATTATTGTTTTATAATAGATTAAAAGGATTAGTTGGATTAACTGTTGCACCCCCCACATTCAACACACTGCAATCAAGCCTGGGAGTAGGAGGAGGCCTAAGGGAACCAAACACTGATGGAAGCTGTATAAGGACAATTCTGAAGATTGAGGGGTATAGAACCAGTCCAGGACTGGCCAAGAGCCATTGAGCTTCTTGAGCTGCTGCAGGAGGAACACCCCGCTCGCTTAGTAAGCTAGAGACGGTATACGGTGGTCTCCTGAAAGACTCTCCTACGTCTATTATTCACAGACCTATGGTTCATTTATAAGGGAAGTACTGTACACATGTTGTTGGTTGTCATGCACGCCGTTTTGATTTACGACAATGCAACTCTAACCTATAAGATTAGAGCCGGACCCATTAACGGTTTGGCCGCTAGCAGACCGTTGGCAGGTCGGCTATTTTCAGTGAAAGCTTTCCCCACAATAACAGAAAAGACACTAGTATAGAGCCCTGAGGGACTCCGCTCAACCATATGGGGGTTCAAGTGGTTAACTGACTTTTTTGATGATATCGGTATTGGCAACTATGCAGCCTATTGCTTATACGTTAAATGTTCTCTAGTGGAAACTTTTATAAAATCCGTGTTTTTCAAATTGATTTCAAGAATTTGAACTCTTCTTGAACAAAATATCAGTGGAAACATCAGCAATCTGTGTTGTCTAGGACTGTTCAAAATCATTGGACCCAAAAACTCATTTGGCATTTGTTAGGCTCTACAATTAGTTATTGGAGATGAAGGCCCACCATGGTTGCATGCCTGTATTGAAAGCAAAGTACACAAGACATCAAAATGACTCTTTGGACCATTTCCCCCACAGCGCCATCATACATACTACTGGTAATTCTACATGCGTGGGTGTCATGCAGGCACAAGTAAACATGAACGCACTGGTTTGCTGTCGGCACAGTTCCAGATGGATGCGTGCAAAAAAAACTTAAACCAGGTTTCATACAGTGAAAATTAGCATGCTTGCATACATTCTTACATTGCATTCCAACACTACTGTATATAGTTGTGTTGCTGTGTTCATGAATATGCTCTGTCCCTTGCAAATAAACAAATAAAGTAAAATAAAGTAAAGTATCTACTGTAGATTCTTGCAAAGAATACTAAGAAGGCTTGCAGGATTATTGTGTGTATGTGTGGGGGGCAGTGTTGATTTTGACAGCAAATTTTGATTTAGTTTTAGTCATAGTCTTTTGAATAAAATTCCATTTAGTTTTAGTCATATTTTAGTCATCTGATTTTTTTTAGTTTTTGTCTAATTTTGTCAATTAAATATCATAAGATTATAGTCGACTAAATCTACAGTTGATTTAGTGGACTAAAATGTATGTTGGCGGTGCCTTGATGGCGTCGTAATGGCTGATTTTACACTTGGTTGCATGCTGAAAATAGCCGATCTACAAGCTCACAACGCGTCGCAGCGCGACGCGTTGTGAGCTTGTAGATCTGCTATTTTCAGAGCGCAACACCCGAGCGCAACCAAACATAAAATGACTTGTATTTTAGTTCTACTGGATCTCTTCTCCACTAGTCCCTCACTAACATTTTAGTCTAGTTTTTATTTGTTGTAGTTTTATACTGAAATTGCCAGTATATTTAGTCATAGTTTTAGTCATCATAGCTTAATTTTTATTTAGTTTTTGTTTCGTTTTCGTCAGTGAAAAAAGGTAGTCGACGAACATTTTTTGTCATAGTTTTAGTCGACGAAATCAATATTGGTGGGGGGGCCTATTTGATAGGCATACAGTGGAAATAGACAGGAAACACACTGAGTGAGTATAGGGGATTGACATGTAACACTTTTTGTCCAGGCGGCCGGGAATCGAAACTCGTTATCAGGCATTACAGCCCATGTGGTATTTGGTCCCCGCCTAAACACTCGGCTATCGGTTCACCCCAAGGTTACCTTGGCAGAATGTTTAATGTCACGGTGAATGGTGGGGGAGGGAATGCCTGACCTATTCAGCGGGTCTATGGTCTCCTCCGGTATCATTGGCAAATGTCTACACTACAGTGAGCTGAATCCCGTCGCCGTCGACTGAGCAGGAGCTCAGGAGTGATGACCTGTCATAATCTCCCCCCTTTTCCCTGCCCCTAGTCTTTTGGGGGTTTTACTAACGTGGCTCTGCTAGAGGCTAGCTGTCTCTATGACAGGGTCCCTGTCTGTCTGTCTGTCGGTCTGTCTGTCTGTCTGTCTCTCTCTGTCTCTCTCTCTCTCTCCAGCAGTGGTGTAAAGTAACTAAGTACATGTACTTAAGTACTGTACCTAAGTACAATTTTGAGGTACAGTATGAGTACTTTACTTGAGTATTTGAATTTTCAGTACTTTAATTTACTTCTACTCCACTACATCTCAGAGGCAAATATTGCACTTTTACTCCACTACAATTATTTGACAACTTTAGTTACTAGTTACTATGCAGATATAAATCATTACATTATAAAACATACATTAACCACTTCAGCCCTATTTTATACAAAGGCTATTTGAAAATAGCAGATCTACAAGCTCACAACGCGTCGCATCGCGACGCGTTGTGAGCTTGTAGATCGGCTATTTTCAAACATTGTGGCACTTTTACTTTTGGTACTTTAAGTACATTTTGATACCAATACTTTTGTACTTACACTCAACTACATAACTAACTACACTACACTTTTACTTGTAACAGTAGTACTTCTACATTGCAGTATTGATACTTTTACTTAAGTAAAACATTTGAGTACTTTTTCCCACCACTGTCTCTATGACAGGGTCTGTCTGTCTGTCTGTCTGTCTGTCTGTCTCTCTCTCCAGAGCTTATCTCACATACCGCCAGACCGATCAGTGCCAAACCTTCAATCCACACTACCAGTACACCATAGAAGTGTAACGTCACTATTTCTTTTTTCATATATACCTTTATACTTTTATATAATCAAAGTTGAAATATTATTTGGCTCATTTAAACATAATGATATAAGTAGTCATACGTCATAGACCAGGGGTCTTCAACCTTTTCAGGCCAAGGACCCCCTAGCTGAGAGAGAGATGAAGCAGGGACCCCCTACTCTATATTGTATAAACTTGCGTTTCAGATTTAAGTTTTTTTTTTACTTAGTCTGCTATTTTTTCCCTCTACACCTATAGCCTCTTTGCCAAAATTAGCCGATCTACAAGCTCTCAACGCCTCGCGCTGCGAGGCGTTGAGAGCTTGTAGATCTGCTATTATCGGCTAATGTTCCCCTCAGAAAAGGAATTCTTGGGTTCAAAGTGGTTAATGTAAAAAAAAAACTAAATCCTATCACACAAAGATTTGGCGGACCCCCTGTAGTAACTCTGAGGACCCCCTAGGGGTCCCGGACCCCCTGTTGAAGACCCCTGTCATAGACGACTGATGTCATAGATTATTTATGTCACAGGCTGTGGCCACATGAAGTCTGATATCCACATTGGAGCCTTAAGGCCGAGATCCACCAGCCATACTGTTTCTATGTGGATCCCGAGAAACAGTACATACCTTTTACATTAATTGAACACAAATCACATATACCTTACATCTGGTGTTCTCAAACTTTTTTGTTGCCTAGGACCCCCAAATGGATATGTATTTGGCCACGGACAAACTGCAACTTGCTCTGCGCTTTTACGGTCAGTCACCCACACAGCAGAATGATGTCTCCCCCACAAAATACCGTTATCCCTGTAGAAAAACCTTTTTTACAGACACAATTCAAATGTCCATGAGTTCTTACATGGCAACATGAATTAGCCGGAGAAGCATCTTTTTAAGGTGTGTTTATCACCTGAAAGTCTGAATTGAAGAAATGAGCAAATCAATGAATTATTCGGAAGACAGACAGACAGACAGACATACAGACAGACAGACAGTGATGTGCCGATACCACATTTCTTCAATTCGATACCGATATTTTTGGGGCCGATTTTCCGATACCGATATCGATACCGGAACCGGAAACATAACCACACCGGAAACGGAAACGGAAATGCCGTTAAAGCGGAAACGGAAGTACCTGAAACGGAACCGGAACTGGTCGTACACCGGAAACGGGAGTATGTTAAAAAGTATCGATTTTGTTTTTTAAAGTATCGATACCCAAGCGATACTCAGACAATCGATCGATATATCGATACCAGTATCGATATGCACATCACTAACAGACAGACAGACAGACATCTACTTTGTAAAATGGTTGGCAGCATTGTAAAGTATGCACGACAAAATTTGCCAAAACTCTGGCATGATCCTTTAATCCAGGGTGATCCTCAGCATTAGGTTAAGAGATGGCCCTGAACTAATTTAGTCCATTTTCATGGTACAACAATTAGTCCATTTTACTTAAACCGGCAAAGTTGAGCCTAATCCTCTCCAGAACCGGGCTGGCTAACCCAAAGTTTGCCAATATGACTGTGAAACATTCATTAGTCACGGGATGTAAAAGGTCATAGAATGCAGCTACTAGGCACAAGCTCTTCTCTCATGTCAGCACAATCACGCAACATGAAGAGTTTGTTCTCCCATAGACATATTGGTAATCACCAGTGGTGGAAAAAGTAGGCTACTAAAATTCTTTACTTAAGTAAAAGTATCAATACTGCAATATAGAAACACTCTGTTACAAGTAAAAGTCCAGCATTAAAAATGTAGTTAAAAGTACAAAAGTATTGGCATCAAAATGTACTTAAAGTACCAAAAGTAAAAGTACTAAAATCTTTGAAAATAGCAGATCTACAAGCTCACAACGCGTCGCGATGCGACGCGTTGTGAGCTTGTAGATCTGCTATTTTCAAATAGCCTAGGTATAAAATAGGGCTAAAGTGGTTAATGTATGTTTTATAATAATGTAATAATGTACATCTGCAAAGTAACTAGTAACTAAAGTTTTCAAATAATTGTAGTGGAGTAAAAGTACAATATTTGCCTCCGAGATGAAGTGGAGTAGAAGTAAAAGTACTGAAAATGGGAAATACTCCAGTAAAGTAAAAAAATCCTCAAAACTTTACTAAGTAAATGTACTTAGTTACTTTGCACCACTGGTAATCACAACATACTGTACCACACTGTGGCCTTGGTCGAGGCCTCAACAGAATTGCCTTATCTGATGTGCAGATACATTGATAATAATGTCAGATGAATTAATATCAGATGAATTATTTATGTGCAGCTATATGGTATTGAAGTATATCATCATCATTGCAGAGAGAGAGAGATGCAGCGGCTCTGGTTTCATTAAAGTTATCTTTTCACCATTGATTGCCTATGACTGTACAACAGGTGCCATATTGTCGGCTCTTTCTCCCTTGGGGATGTGAGAGCCTTGAGAGAGGTGGCCTAAATGACTGGAAACTCTAGCTCGGAGAAATGGACGAGGTCCCCAATGGGCTGTATGTACAGTACTGTAGGGCCCAACAACACTGCAGCCATGAGAGAGCAGTGGTGGAAAGTAACTGAGTAAATATACTTAAGTACTGTATTTAAGTACACTTGTGAGGTACTTGTACTTTACAGGAGTATTTTGAATTGTGTCTACATTTACTTTCACTCCATTACATCTCGGAGTCAAATATTGTACTTTTTTTTACTCCACTACAATTATTAGAACACTTTAGTTACTTTGAAGATTACGATTATTATTACAAAACATACATTAACCGGTTCAGCCCTGTTTAAACTTCTTTTTAAACGATCTACAAGCTCACAACGTGATGCGTTTTGGGCTTGTAGATCTGCTATTTTCAAAGATTGTTATACATTTGAAACCTGTGAAATGGGACATTCTGCATAATGGGTACTTTTACTTTTGGTACTTGAACTATATTTTTATGCCAATACCTTTGTACGTTTACTCAAAAATAAATAATTCTGGACTTGTAACAGAGTATTTCTATATTGCAGTATTGATACTTTGAAGTAACATTCACCAGTCCTGAATGCACACAGGAGACAGAAATAGACACAGCGGAAGAGAGGGACAGCGAGAGAGTATGAGAGTATAATATGTACAGTAGGCTATGTGTTCCAACAACAAGGGGTGCAAAAGATAATTGAACTATTGATTATAAAAAATATATAGATTTAGGCTGTAATTTCTTTTTTTAAAAGCAAACATAGCCGATCTACAAGCGTTGGGAGCTTGTAGATCAGCTATTTTGGCTATTCTTGCCTAACACCGTTGTACCATGAAGTATAAGGCATAAGTGGTTAATACGACTAATTGATTTATTCAACATGTAAAAAAAATCAATTAGAATGTTTTTGCAAAAAAAAAGTAAAAGGAAATACAGAAGAATCGCTATAAGACAATAATCGATACCTATATAATAGTCCGCCTATAGTTCCTACTGTATGTGAAAAGGGCTCTGGGCTTTCTGCCACGCTACAGTGTTTCTTGCTTTGAAGTAATGTAATATTTTATGAATTACTTATGTATTGAGATACATGCAGATACAACATTGTGGCTCTGTAAGAAGAATACCATTTGAATACCATTTCCAATACCTCACCCCGACTGGGATGCGCACGCACACGCACACGCACACGCACACGCACACGCACACGCACACGCACACGCACACACACACACACACACACACACACGCACGCACACACACGTACGTATCAAGGAAGGACCCATGAATAACAAGCATCTCCAATCTCCATTATGTGGGTTATCGGCTCTATGCGGCATCACGACATGTTTCTTTTCTGATCCATATTCCCCTCTCCACAAACACCAAGCATCTGAGATGCACTGTCTGAAATTATTGTGTGTTACATTTGTGTTTTTTTTTTACAAACAATATCAGGATCTCCATTGCTTTAGTTAGCCTGTACTATTCATAAAAGTCTTGGGCCCTGGTTTGCAACCCTTTACATTAGCGGAGAGCGTGCTCCATTTTAATGTGATAAAATCCACCCACATATACACACAAAATTACCATTAAAGAGAATCAATAGTAGATGTGAAACATATGAACTAAGCAAAATAGAATACTGGGTAGACTGCTGCTCACTGCCAACAGCAAGACCTGTCATGGCACTTGGCGAGCTGAATTGGGTCCGTTAAGACATTCGATAACAATTCAACGCAGTAGTTCTCAAACCTTTCAAGGTGACCCCCAAATTAATATGCATTCAGCCTATTAGAAGACTCTAAAATATTCTGCCAGGGAGCTTCATACAAGATTTAAAATGTTTCAAAAATAGTCTTCAAGATGTTTTGAAAATAGCAGATCTACAAGCTCACAACGCATCACATCATGCGTTGTGAGCTTGTAGATCAGCTATTTTTGAATAGCCAAAGCCAAGTTTAGCCCTCTGACTCATGTTATACTTGCCATTACTGCAGAGTGCCGACCGTTTTCCAGAGCAATAAAGTGGTTCGATTGTTTTTTTGAGGAAACCACAGGATTCCATTGATTTCAGTATACGGCATGATCTTGTAAAAAAGGCTTGACACTTGCTTGAGATATAATTCAACACACAATTTCACTGCACCGTAAAAATAATTTGTGTCAAAGTTACAGAGAATTGTTGCCTTTAATGCATTTTAAAGGGTGGATTGATTTGAAAACACTTGCCAAAAATAGTCCCTGGTGAAGACATTGATTTACGAACATAATTCAACAACCAGGACTTAACCCTGCAGTGAGGTTCAGTCATCATTGACTACTATTCTATTTTTCAGGTTCAGTATTAAACATGAATGTAAAATGAAATAAATAAAGCCAACATGAGAATGTCTGTGTTCATGTATGATACACTATATGATTGAAGCTGTGAAGGAACAATGACATTTATTTATGGCAGTATGGAGATAGCGCCATGTATAGCAGCTCCACCGCTGTTATATACACTGTCGCTCAATGCAAAAAAACGTACATGTCTGATATCTCCTGCAAAATGTGCTGTCTCCACTTGCACAAGACTGTGATATTCTGTCTCATTTATTTCTATTTCGACCATGCATCTTACGTGCCGTACACAGTATATGACATTGTGTCGTCTTATCTGACTTTGTTTCCTTTGTTTCTTTCTCTCTACACTGCATTCATATGACTTTTTTTTTTTTACTTATCAGATGATTTTACTTTTGTGCTGAGAAATTCCCCAGCGGCCTCGCCGAATGTCCACTTCAGTCACACAGAAACCACAGCAAGCCAAGGGTTGCACATAATATACCAAGGGCAGTGGTGGAAAAAGTACTCACATTCTCTACTTAAGTATACTGCAACGTAGAAATACTCAAATACAAGTAAAAGTCCGGAATTCAAAATGTACTAGAGTAAAAGTGCAAAAGTATTGGTATCAAAATGTACTTAAAGTACAAAAGTGGAAAGTACTCATTATGCAGAATGTCCCATTTCACCAAATTTTCAAACGTATAAAATGCACAAAAATCTTTTGAAAATAGCAGATCTACAAGCTCACAATGCGTCGCATCGCGACGCATATGGCCGAAATGTATATAGGGCTGAAGTGGTTTTGTAATAATAATCAAAATCTACAAAGTAACTAAAGTTAACAAATAATTGCAGTGGAGTAAAAGTATAATATTTGCCTCTGAGATGTAGTGGAGTAGAAGTAAAAGTACTGAAAATTGTTAATAGTCTAGTTAAGTAAAAACACCTCAAAATTGTACTTAAGTACAGTACTTGAGTACATATACTTTACACAACTGACCAAGGGTCCCCAATAGTATAGCAGCTCTTCCAGATCCAATAGCTTTAATTGGTTCCCATGCATTCCGTCTTGCTAAATTGGTGGCAAATTGTTTTATTTCCGATTAATGGCTGAATTTCAGAGTCCAAGTTTCTAATCCTAATTAGGACTCTCCCATTACTTCTGTGGACTGAAGCAACCGTAGTTTCCGGCACTCAATTTTCAAGACCTCGACCCTATCAAGGAACTATCAAGAGATAGGATGGCTGCAGGACCCAGTACAGTAAGTGAACGTCTAATTAACTTATTATAAAGCATTTCTGAGATGGCCTATCCGGTCCTTCCTCCGGACACCAATGCATCCGTCTGACCCGATTTGATTGCACAGGCACATAAGTGAGCTCTGTATAATGCCCCACATACTGCAGCCCAACATCACTCCCTAGCTGCAGCCAACTGCAGAGTTGGGGAGGTTTGTGTGTGTGTGAGAGAGAGAGAGAGAGAAAGAGAGAAAGAAAGTGACCTGGAAGAGTTCTGATACAACCTGCACTTTAACGCCCCTGCCAAGATTTAAAGGTTAATTTGTTTGTTTCGGTGATTAAGCTGCTCGCCATTAACTTTGCATGTCGGTTAGATGTTTCGAAAATGTTCATTAAGTAGCTAGGCTCATTCTCAATCCTGTCAAGGTGTGTGTGTGTGTGTGTGTGTGTGTGCGTGTGTGGGAGAGAGAGTTTGGGGGGGGGGGGGGTATAGAGTTAGCGAAGCATTATTTTACACTTTGGCTATTCAAAAATAGCAGATATACAAGCTCATAGCGCGGCACCGAGTGCCGCGCAACAAACTTGTAGATCTGCTATTTTTGAAAAATCGTGAAAATGTGTGCGAATCTTTGAATATATATTTTTTTAAAGCAAACATTTGTAACTCAAATTCTGTGGGGGGGGGGGGGGGGTATAGAGTTAAGCCCTGAGCGGGGAGCTCCCAAAACATTACATTTAAAGAGCTCAGGAGAAGGACACACACCATCTTACAGCGATCAACCAGTGTGTTAGTGTGGAGCAGGTTTTCATGCAAAACAAGTACATTTGTATAATGTGCGTCAAATGAATTTGCAAGCCCAACCACTGCTTTGCATCATCTGAAACAAGTGCCTGCATTGCCCACCACCGCGGAGGTTGTGGGTTAGAATCCAGTCCACCGTGGTGCATCCGGCTTTGTCCAGTGTCTATCTCGTACCACCTGTTTCTAAATGTCACATAATGCAGGATGCAGCAGGACGTTGCGTTATTGAAAACATCCACTTCCAAACTCTGACATTTACAAAAATAATCACCTGCATTGAATTTATTGACAGAAAGTAGCTCATAACATGGCTGGGGTGGACAAAAACTTTGCAGATAGAAAGAGGATAATTCAAGCTTTCCGTACAGCTGCCGCGTTGGTGAGTTTAACATTGTTTAATACAATCAGATAGGACTTTTCTGTTTGGATGTATGGGCTGTCAAGGCCAGAAAGTATTTTTTTGCCACTCAGTAGGTGTTCCCGCATAACTTCCGGGTACGATGATGTCACACGCATAGCCTCTATTGTCCCGTGATCGGGGGGGGGGAGAGCCGGAGCGGGGGAGGGTGATATCTGTCACTGCACGTATTCCTATACGGGCTGGGGCTGTCAGCGGGGAGTGTTGGGCGGGAGGAGTAGGACGAAGGCTCTACGTCCTCCTGGTGGGGGCTCCTCACTGGCAGGTGAGTCAGTGTGATACAACCTGCACTTTAACTTTAGGGGCGGCAGTGGCTCAGGGGTAGAGTGGCCGGTAGAGCGGCCGGACGGAAGCCGTGAGGTTTCCAGTTCGATCCCGGGCTCCCCCAGAAGAGTTAGTGTCGAAGTGTCCTTGAGCAAGACGCTGAACCCCTAATACTAATTGCTCTCGATGAGCAGGTTGGTGCCTTGCATGGGTTTCTCCGCCATCGGTGTATGAATGTGTGTGTGAATGGGTGTAATGCACAATCTATGTAAAGCACTTTGGATAAAAGCGCTACATACAGTAAGTGCACCATTTACCAGTGACAACACTAAAAGGTGTGTGGGGAGGAATTAATTGGCATAACAATTGGGGAGAAAACGGGGTAAAAAGCTACAAGAAGAAAAGAAAATAAACAACATGGAAAAACTATTGTAGGCAACAAGTCATCATGGAACACGTGGCAACTGTCTCCGCTCTGAACATTTGCAACGTAATGCTTAATTCATGCACCGTCGTACGCTGAAGTATAATTCGGACTTCTCAGAGAGCGATGAATGACACTGAATGACACTAACCCATTAAGACCTGAAGCCGATTCTACAAATGTCTTCTAAATCCCAACAGTTTCCTGAAAAAAATGTATGTTTCTATATCAGTGGTTCTCAAACCACTGATATATACACATGGGGGTCAAGGACCCCCATGTGTATTTGTCCGCCGACCCCCATCTCAAAATGTTTTGTTCCAGGGACCCCCCAGAAGCAAAGAATAAAGTTAAAAATGTTCGCTTTAAACAATATATATTCAAAGATTTGCACACATTTTCATGATTTTTCAAAAATAGCAGATCTACAAGCTCGTAGCGCGGCACTCGGTGCCGCGCTACGTAGTGTAAAATAATGCTTTTTTTAGCTAAAATGAAAAAGTGACACAGATGCATCTGGACAGGTGTTTGGACAGGTGTTTACATCTGTGCAACGGAATTCTGTCTTAGTGATGAAGTTGCTAGCATTAAACATCCCTCGAATCCACAGTGTGTGTGTGTGACCTCAGGTGCAACCTGACGGGTCACAGGATTTCCTCAGGATTATACATTATGCTCGGTGTGTGTGTGTGTGTGTGTGTGTGTGTGTGTGTGTGTGTGTGTGTGTGTGTGTGTGTGTGTGTGTGTGTGTGTGTGTGTGTGTGCACAAGCACTGGATTTAATCTTTGACTCTCTCCCATCTAATCACACTATTTCTCTACGTACTGTATGAATCCCCTCTGCTGGTTGAAGTCAAGACAGGTTCACTGCACTGCCCCCTCCTGCATGAGAATGACTATGAATATAAATAGGCAAACACTCCTCAAGGTAATACCCCTCATCCACCCTTGGCAGCTGGTAGGGAATGTTAATACATGGGGCAGTACATGGGAAGCCAATTTAGAACCTGCCGCCCCTCCTCGTCCCATATTGTAGCTGTGGGTGTGAAATTCAGTGTGCGACTCAAAATGGCAATAACACAAATAATTCCCGGCCCTGCTGAAATATATGAGGACTCTCTCTCCACACACTGAATCATTCTTTGAAACCAGGCATATATACAGTATACCTCAAATGAGACATTTAATAATTTGTTTCTTAACCCCTTGAGACCTGAAGCCGATTCTACACGTCTCCTAAATCTCAACAGTATTCTGAAAAACGTATGTTTCTATATCAATGGTGCTCAATCTTTTTCATGTCAAGGACCCCTAAAATGATATGTATTTGGCCGCGGAACCCCATCAAAATATCTTGTTCCAGGGACCCCCAGAAGCAAAGATTTGAGTTAAAAATGTCCGCTTTAAAAATATATATTTTCAAAGATTTGCACACATTTTCACGAATTTTCAAAAATAGCAGATCTACAAGCTCGTAGCGCGGCACTCGGTGCCGCGCTATGAGCTTGTATATCTGCTATTTTTGAATAGCCCAAAGTGTAAAATAATGCTTTTTTAGCTCAAATCTAAAAATGACACAGTTCCAGGTCTCAATGGGTTAATAATTTGTTTCTTAATTGTCATGCTGTCTATTCAGCTGTTTTAAAAGCTGCGCTCAATCAGAAACAATAAAATCCTTGTGCCGATGACAGGTGGGGTGCGGGGGTGCGGGGTGTGGGGGGGGGGGTTGCAGGGATACATTTTCTACCAGCGAACCGCCAACACAGCGTCACGACGACACAAAACGATGAGCGGATAATAAACAAAGAGCATTATTACAAGGCCGGGAGAAGAAGACGACCAGACACTAACGGGAATAGACAGTCGATCAGTTTCAGCTAGAGCAGGCCATATAAATTCCATTTGAAGCATATAGGGGTCTGCGGTACATAGAAGAGAAGCAAAACCCTGGACACCTGGATTAAAATACTGTGAGTGTCTGCTCTATCCGCACGGTAAGATCCCATGTTCATTTATCCATCTGTAACTCTGAGAGTACAGTACGTGCAAAGATCCAGATGGACCCGAGAGGGTCCAATTGGTTCCATTTGTACACTCTCAGAGTAAAAAAAAAAAGGGGTTTTGAGTGTAACCGAGCACTCAGTGGTGGGAAAAGTACTCAAATGTTTTACTTGAGTAAAAGTATCAATACTGCAATGTAGAAGTACTCTGTTACAAGTAAAGGTCCGGAATTCAAAATTTACTTGAGTAAAAGTACAAAAGTACTGGTATCAAAATGTACTTAAAGTACCAAAAGTAAAAGTACCAAAATGTTTGAAAATAGCAGATCTACAAGCTCGCGCGACGTGTTGTGAGCTTGTATTTTCAAATGGCCAAGGTATAAAATGGGGCTAAAGTGGTTAATATATGTTTTATAACGTAATAATATATATCTACACAGTAACTAGTAACTCAAGTTTTCAAATATTTGTAGTGGAGTAAAAGTAGCCTACAACATTTGCCTCTGAGATGTAGTGGAGTAGAAGTAAAAGTACAACATTTGCCTCTGAGATGTAGTGGATTAGGAGTAAAAGTACAACATTTGCCTCTGAGATGTAGTGGTTTAGGAGTAAAAGTACAACATTTGCCTCTGAGATGTAGTGGAGTAGAAGTAAAAGTACAACATTTGCCTCTGAGATGTAGTGGTTTAGGAGTAAAAGTACAACATTTGCCTCTGAGATGTAGTGGTTTAGGAGTAAAAGTACAACATTTGCCTCTGAGATGTAGTGGTTTAGGAGTAAAAGTACAACATTTGCCTCTGAGATGTAGTGGAGTAGAAGTAAAAGTACAACATTTGCCTCTGAGATGTAGTGGAGTAGAAGTAAAAGTACAACATTTGCCTCTGAGATGTAGTGGAGTAGAAGTAAAAGTACAACATTTGCCTCTGAGATGTAGTGGAGTAGAAGTAAAAGTACAACATTTGCCTCTGAGATGTAGTGGAGTAGAAGTAAAAGTACAACATTTGCCTCTGAGATGTAGTGGAGTAGAAGTAAAAGTACAACATTTGCCTCTGAGATGTAGTGGAGTAGAAGTAAAAGTACAACATTTGCCTCTGAGATGTAGTGGTTTAGGAGTAAAAGTACAACATTTGCCTCTGAGATGTAGTGGTTTAGGAGTAAAAGTACAACATTTGCCTCTGAGATGTAGTGGATTAGGAGTAAAAGTACAACATTTGCCTCTGAGATGTAGTGGAGTAGAAGTAAACGTATAGACAATCGGAAATACTCCAGTAAAGTAAAAGCACCTCAAAATTGTACTTGAGTAAATGTACTTAGTTACTTTACACCACTGATGCTGCTGGTACTGTGTGTGTGACTCAATCCTCGGCTGAATTTGTAAAAACGTAGTTCCTTCCTGTGATCAGTCAGCCTGCGGCAGAACTGGCCCGGCCGGACTGTGTGAGAGCCAGAGAGACAGGGGTGGGGGCGGGGGGGTGGTGTATATACAGAAAGGGGAGTTTTAGGCCTTGGGCTTTTCGCCACGGTACAAAACCTCCTTTGAACCCGCGGCAGCTGTGGGGCTGCAGGACTGATACAATATTTAATGAATTAATTACATATATGGAGAAAAATGCACTGGGTAGGGGAGGGAGTGTACTGCCTTTCATGCCGAGGACCTGGGCGAAACGCTAGAACTAATACACAGTTTGGCTTATTGCCCTGCACCAACGTCGCTGTATTATGCATCAAATGTATTTGTATTTGTCCCAAACATCTGCCAGGAATAAAATGTAGCCTTGCTGTGTTGCATGTGTTGATGTACACATTTTTAAAGTCTGGATGTTATTCGGGATCACTCCAGTATTCTGTATGAGGTGCCGCCAATCTTCCCATTTACTGTGCAGTTTAGCCTGGAAAATAATCTTATCTCTTGTATTAGAAATGTGCAGATAAGATTAGACAGGTATATGTTGTGTTCCCCCCCCATAGCAACAGTTGTCAAATGCTCTTTATTCATGTGTGTTGGTGTTATAATACCCAGAACACGGTGTAGATCAGCATTTGAAGATTTATGGAAAAAGCTCAACTCAAATACAGAGAGACTGAGACATGGAGTAGCATCCACAAACCTAGTGTGTGTCTGTCTGTCTGTCTGTCTGTCTGTCTGTCTGTCTGTCTGTCTGTCTGTCTGTCTGTCTGTCTGTTTTTTGCCATACAGTGTAACATGTAGGCTAACATGTCAAATCCATCTAACGGGTTTAACATAGAGACACACAGCATTTACAAAAATAACCAGGTTGTCATGGAGTAACAGAGTCATTACATACACACCCAGAAATGAGGTGTAAATTATGATGTAAAGAAAAGTAAAAAAAAGTACTTAAGGAGAGAGAAATAATACAGATCTTTGTGTGTATAGACTGCATTGGCACAGTGCTCATGCTAACACGGTGGAGACAGCTAGGCCTCGTGTGGAACTTCCGTCATAACGGACATAGGTATTTGATTTTTAAATGGATTCGCTGGATCCCTACAACTATTCCGTGTGATGTATTCTGCGGTGTCACCGCGCTCATCATTTCTGCTTACGCCGCAGCCCCCTGCCAAGCGGCGCATATATCATATCCTTACAGAAAGCCATAGCTCATCTTCTTCTTTCCCGTAAGCAAACTACAACAAAATGTTCCCTGTGTTACACACTGCAAGTTGCACACACCAGCATCGCTCCTTAAATCAGAAGCACCGGCCGGGCAACTTATAAAAAACCTGCTGGGTTCGGTTTCGTGTGCCAACTTAGCCCGTTACGACCGGGAAAGCATCTGTGAGATTTTTGAGTGGTGCCAACCACTCCTACATTTGACCGTGTGTGTCCGTCCGTCCGTCCGTCCGTCCGTCCGTCCGTATGTTTGAGCACGGCCTCAACAGCTGCAGCTGATTGCAACACAAGGATGCAACCAGTTACACTAATTCAAAGGCACCACTCTCTTCACACTGGGTGTGATTTTTTATTTTAGCTATATATACAGTAGCAGTGGTTCTCAAACTTTTTCATGTCAAGGAGGACCCCCAAATTGACACTTTTCTAGCCCGCGGACCCCCGTTTGAAAAGATATGCCAGGGACCCCCATAAGAAAAGATACATTTTTTTACGGCTCTAGCAGTGATTCTCAACTATTTTAATTTCAAGGACCCCCCCAGTTTGACACGCGTTAGGGCTACGGACCCCCATTTAATGGCATTTGTATCTCTGGGACCCCAATTCATATTGTAAAATCAATGTTAGTTTAACTCTCAGAGTTACAGACCCATAAGGGTCCATTTGGTTCCTATCCATCATTTAGCTGGGGACCCCCTGGAACCCCTTCAAGTAGGCTACCCCTGAGGGTCCCCGGACCCCACTTTGAGAACCACTGATATATAGTATACAGTGGTTCTCAAAAATAGAAGATCTACAAGCTCACAGCGTGCAGCTCTGCGAGCTAGTACATCATTTTTGGAAAAATCTTGAAAGTGTTTGCGGCCAAATAGATATAATGTTTGGGGGTCCTTTGGCACGCGAAAGTTTGAAAACAGAATTTGGAAGCCATTTTGTATAGAAATCGAACATCAGGTCTTAATGGGTTAAATGGCGCAACAGCAGCTCTACTATTATGGCTTGCAGAGAAACCGTTCCTATTGTGTAACAACCTGAGCACAAACTGAGCTTTTTTCCCCGTTTGTTTTCATACAAATGATCGCGTTGCCTCTAAATTGGAAATGTATTTATTTCCCCTGACCTTACTCCATTTGAGGTGATCAATTTCAGACAAAACCCTGTGAAATAAATCAAAGCACGTGCGCTCCTTTTTTCCCCCCTCACACACACACACACACACACACACACACACACACACGCACACACACACACACACACACACACGCACACACGCACACAAGTGTATCACACGCTATCCGAAGTGCACAGATTACCAGTGATTTATACATATAATAGCCATTCCCACAACAAGTTTTTTTTCGTGCTCAATAACAGATAGATGGTGTTGCCTAGCAACTGCCTGAGCACCATAACAGTGGCGGCTAGTATACCTGCTCCTGGAGGCAGACTCCAGCTCATATAAGGCTTCTTTCTCTATCTTCTAATTGGCCAGGTGGGTAAAAGACTGATCCCTTGCTTCTCCACCCTCCCAGGTTCAGCCAGGGTCTTAACCCTTTAAGACCGGGAGCGCGCTACGAGCTTGGATATCTGCTGTTTTTGAAAAATCGTGAAAATGTGTGCAAATCTTTTAATATATATTCTTTTAAAGCGAACATTTTTAACTCAAATCTTTGCTTCTGGGGTTCCCTGGAACAACATATTTTGAGATGGGGGTCCACGGCCAAATACTTATAATTTTGGGGGTCCTTGACATGAAAATCAAAGAAGACATTTGTAGAATCCCCCCAGAAACAAAGATTTGAGTTAAAAATGTTCGCTTTAAAAATATATATTTTCAAAGACTTGCACGAATTTTCAAGATTTTTCAAAAAATAGCAGATCTACAAGCTCATAGCGCGGCACTCGGTGCCGCGCTATGAGCTTGTATATCTGCTATTTTTGAATAACCAAAGAAATAAGAAAAAAAAATGACACAGATGTATTCCCGGTCTCACTGAGTTAAATGACAGCTTGCATTGGCATTATGCTAGCCTTCTGACTGGGGGTGGGTGGATGTAGGTTGGGGGGTGGGGGGGGGGGGTATGCACAAATACACTGCTAGTGGCATGAATAGAAATGACAACATGAAATATGGAGGGCATTTACTCCTCCGACTGAGAAGCCCATAAATTCGCCGACTAGAATGTGTCCCGGACTCTCCGACAATACATCAACGTGGGGCTGTCCCTCAGTCCCAATCAATTAGAAATTATTCAGGAGGCAAATTGCATGGAACGCGCTCGCGGCACACACTCCAAAGCACAGAGAAAGTCAACATGGCTGCGGGGGGTTACAGGTATAAGTAATTAATTAACAAACATAAATGGCCGGACCAGTGGAGCTGAGCATGGTTGCTAAAGAGTGAATTTGATCATCACAACCATGCCCCCTTATACTATACGTTAACCACATGAACCCTATAGCGGCCATGTTCTGGGGGGCGACGCCTTGTTTTTTTCGCGAAGATATTTGGTGTGGACGGAAAAAAACGAGGGGGCATGGCATAGACCACTGTCTCTTAAACAGTGGGTTGGGTGGGACCCAGGGGTGCCAATTTTTGTCCCAACAAGCGGACAAGTTTTATGAGCCACAAGTAAATACTTTTTTTTTTTAGTTTCCTATACATTTTGTTTTCGAATTATTATTATTTCAAAACAAAACAAAAATCTACATTTTTCATAAATTAAAAACAAAGTCTTTTCAAAAATAATTTCATACATAAAAAAAAAAATCATTAAAAAAAAATCATAAATTAGAAAACAAATGTTCAAAGAAGTCCCGGCGGGGAGACATCACATTTCTCTTTTGGGTCTCGAGATAAACAGTTTGGGAACCAGCGGTATAAAGTCGCCCGGTCGATTCACAAACAAAGTATACAGGCTTAAGCCCCGTGAGGCGCGACCCAGCGAGGAAGCCGAGCGGCGAAACAAACATGGACACCGTGTGGGAGTGAGAAAGCCCTGCCCCCGATTCCGCGGTGATGTCTGTTGAGGCCACCTTCAAAAAAGGCCATGTCACCTTGCTACCTGTCAATGCTCGCATTGCTGCATAATTAGCCACAATTAAGTCTCAAATGAGCTACAAATAGGAGGTCAAAATGGAGCGCTTAATTATCATTCTCATTCAGCCTGTTTTTCTGCACGGGAAGGAAAAAATGCAGCGCTAATTAGCTCATTCCTAAAAATAGCATTCGATTTGGATTACCTTTATCAACAGGTTCTACAGCGAACACTCTGTTCTCAGTTGTCAAACAAACGTTTCTTAAGTAGCCTATTTATGATAGAGCATGTTGCACTACACGCTGCAGGTGTAACAAATAAAGATGATTTATGCTTGGTTGCATGCGTCAAAAATAACAGACATATCAGCACAGTACAAGCTAGCTCTCAAAGCATTGCAGATCGGCTACTTTCTGTAGCCGATGGAAGAAGTACTCACATGTTTTACTTAAGTAAAAGTATCAAGACCCTATTGTAGAAATAGTTTGTTACAAAATGTACGAGTAAAAGTACAAAAGTATTGGCATCAAAATATATTTAAGTACCAAAAGTAAAAGTACTTATTATGCAGAAGGTCCCATTTCACAAGTTTTCAAATGTATGAAAATCCTTTGAAAATAGCCGATCTACAAGCTCTCAACGTGTCGCTAGATCGTCTATTTTCAAATTGCCAAAGTATATACAGTATACTGTATTATACTGTAGGTCTGAAGTGGTTTTGTAATAATAGTCAAAATCTGCAAAGTAACTAGTAACTAAAATTCTCAAATAATTATAGTGGAGTAAAAGTACAAAATTTGCCTTTGAGGTAGTGGAGTAGAAGTAAAATTATAGAAAATTGGAAATACTCCAGTAAAGCAAAAAAGTACCTTGACATTGTACCGAAGTACAATAACTGAGTAAATGTACTTAAATTTAAGTTACTTTCCACCACCGTGTGCAAGACACCGGTGGTGTAAATCAGGCAACAAGGCTTCACAACACATTCCCTCTCCATCTCCCTACTCCGACCATAACCCACCTGATCAATAATTCATGGTCTTACTGTAGGAATGTGCTCATGAAAAAAAAGTGGCAGATTCTCATAGTGAGATGTTTATTGGTGGAAATTAATAGGCCAATCATCTGCACGGTAAAATCCTGTTCATTTTACTCTGGGAGTAGTAGTGTACAGACGTTAACCAAATGGGTGCGTTTGATTACATTTGTACACTCTCAGAGTTAGATGAACACTCAGGATTTTACAGCTTGTAGATTTTCAAACGTTTATATAAGCATACAGAACATATGGAGCTGCAATGATGATCAACACCTAATAAACTGATCCTCTGACGAAGAAAACACACTGCCGAGCATGCATATTAATAGTCTGATTTCCCCCCCACATACTGCTCTGTGTGTGTGTGTGTGTGTGTGTGTGTGTGTGTGTGTGTGTGTGTGTGTGTGTGTGTGTGTGTGTGTGTGTGTGTGTGTGTGTGTGTTTGTGTACCAACACATGCATACAGCACGTTTGTGTGTACTACTGTATACTGTGTATGGGTAGCTAGCTGCCATCTCATTACACATGCAACGAACCACGCCGCAAATGGGCTCGACAGTGATTCACTATCATGGCACCTAAAATGACACATTTCAACTTCTTATCCGCCGTTCCCTCTATCAGCAACTATACTGTACTGTACCTGCATGAGTAATTGCCATGCCTGTCTTTTAACCATTTAAGACCCAGTATGGTTTGTTATTCCACAAATAGCAAAAAACACCCCCACCTACAAGCTCACAACATGTCGCATGGCAACATGTAGCTTTTTTTTTAACACACACATATGTTAAAGTATGATTGGAAAACCAGTCAGATTGAAAAAGGAGTGCTCGTTTTCTTCGAGTTCACCTCCCGCACTCCCCCGCGGCGGGGGAGTGCGTCAAAAAAAAAAAGTGACGTCTAAGAGGTACCGAGACTAGGGGGGACGATGATTTACGATTCTGTCCCTATCGGGACATAACTCGGACGCCACTGAGTCGGCTGAAGGTGACTTCGCAACCAGGGGTCATCACCATGCTGTCTTGTGGTCAAAATTATTTTTTTGCCACGGACATACAAAATAAGTGGAAAACAATATTACCAGAAACACAGAAAGAACTAGCCGTGAATGACCATATACAAACAGGTCTGTAACTCTGAGAGTGTGCAAATGGAACCAAATGGACCCTTACGGGTCCATTTGGTTCCATTTGTACACTCTCAGAGTTACGGTGGTCCTTGCAATAAAAAAAACATTTGAGAAGCACTAGAAGAACTCCTAATGTGTCATTTACTGTATAGAGTCATAGTAAATCAGAGTCATACATATTCCGAAGAAAACCTGGAGACTTGACATTCAGTAATTGGGTCTTATGATCAAAATAAGAACGTTATATAGTGTGTAAATCAAAAAAATTGCCACAGACAAGACCAAGTCTTTGCCACGGACACATTTTGTCCGTGTATACGGACTGATGACCCCTGTTCGCACCGCTCGGCACGGCGACTCGCTCGCCTGAGTTCGCTCGGCGGTGCCTCTCGTGGCTCAAGTCAACTTCAGACGGCACGCCTCAGTCGGTGTAAACGAGAGCACCTTCTTCAATCTGACTGGTTTTCCGATCATACTGTAACATATCTCTGCTGTCCGGCAGCAACCAGCTAACTCCAAAATGTTCATTTTTCAGGAAATGACAAAAAAAAAATGGTGGTTCAATATTTTTTTAATCAACACACAGACGTAAAGGGTGTTCAATGGCCCTGATTTATGTAAAAAAATGCAAAAGCGGAAAAATGGAGTTAGCTAGTTTCTGCCGGACAGCAACGACTCCTCACAAATAGTTTGGAAACTAAACTTTCGGTTGATTATTTCTCCATTTCAAAAACAGCAATTGGTATTGTGTTTTATATCATCGTTATCGTCGATTAGTCACCTTTACAGCGAGGTGTAATTTGTAAGGATCGTGCAATTGTGGAATGAGCAACACGGCTAATCGTGTGAGTAGCGCCATGGAAAGATGCCACGATTGTCCCTTCAGGATTAAGACCTGTGCAACAGGGCAAGTGGAAGCTGGTGTTCCGTTACGCAGAGTGGCAGCATTATTTGGCGTCAGCCCTGGTACCATGTCCAAACTTAGCCAGAAGATTTCATTTTTGAAATCTTTTAATATGTTTTGGAATGCTTTGCCTATAATGACACGCCCAAATAGGGAACCTGGGTTAAAACTAGTTAAAGAGAGTGCCACACAGCCAGTGTTGCCAGATTGTGTGAGAGAAACACGCAACCAGGTCTAGGAAAACCAGCCCAAAAGAAGCGACTATGGGCCACATGAGCACTTTAACATATACATCAGCTACAGTATATGAAAATAGCAGATCTACAAGCTCACAACGCGTCGCGATGCGACGCGTTGTGAGCTTGTAGATCGGCTATTTTCAAAGCAAATATTGCGGGGGAAATTGTAATAAGCAGATCTGGCAAACCCTGCACACGGCCCTTTGTAAGCCCCCTTGACGTCCTATGCATTTCAGTGCACGATCATTTTGTGTCTCTCACTATTCAACGGTGGCCCTGTGCCATGAACCAGGGGGGGGTGGGGGTGTGTGTGGGGGTGTGTGTGTGGGGGTACAGACAGTCAATGTTAAGAGACAAGGAAAGGGGGTTGGTGGCCCTCTCTCTCTCAGGAGACCTAGAGGGGAGTGGATTCCTTTTGGAGTGGTGCTGACGATAACGCAGGGGGTCATCTGTACAACCACTAACACTTGGATGGCAGCCCCTCCAGGGGGGAGGGTTATGGGAGCATGGGAAAAGGAGAAAGGTGGGTGCGGGGGGGGTTGAGACGGGGTACATCTTGGCCCACTCTCACACTGAGCTGGGAGGCGAGGATCGAGGGGAAGAAGAAGAAGAAGAAGAAGAAAAAAGAGGGCAGAGCTGCTGATAAAAGAGTCATTCAGCTGAGAACACCAAGGCCCCTAATCGCCAAAAACAGCCTTGAGATTGAGCCAGATCCCAGAGGAGCTAAGAGCCCGGCTAGATAGAGGGATTTCTGTAGCCGAGCTCCTCGCTAATAGCTTTTATTTATTTATTTCTCCCCCCACATGACACATCTCAAAAGAGATTAGAATCCAATTCAATTAACTTTTATCTGAGGGGGGGAGGGGACACTAAAAAACCTTCGAAGGAATGAGGGGCGAGACAGTTGGGCGCAAAAGTGAGAGAGACGGCGAGAGAGAGAGAGAGAGAGAGAAAGAGAGAGAGAGAGAGAGACGCACACTTGCTTATACTTACTTGCTTATGGTTGTCCCTCGAATCCGATGATGACGTCCACTTATGTCCTTAACGGTAAGGTCGAAGGTGGCTAAAGAGTCCTAGGCCCTACGCACCTACACGCACGCACACACGCACACACGCACACACACACACACACACACACACACACACACACACACACACACACACACACACACACACACACACACACACACACACACACACACACACACACACACACACACACACACACACAGAGAGAGAGAGAGAGAGAGAGAGAGGAACTTTGAGCAACAAGTTGAGTGCATTTACCTGCGTTCATCACCAGGGTTCAATTTGTAAAAATAAATAAAAAATAAAATAAAGGAGCGACACTTTCTCACCCACTTCAGCCCTTTATACCTCTTTGTACAACAAACTAGTGAAAATAGCTGATGTACAAGCTTGTAAATCGGCTATTTGTGAAAGATAGCAGAATATATGTCACCGCATGTTATTAACCCACAGTTTTTCGGAAAAAAATATTAAAAAATATAATTTTCACGATTTTTCAAAAATAGCAGATCTACAAGCTCATAGCGCGGCACTCGGTGCCACGCTATGAGCTTGTATATCTGCCATTTTTGAATAGCCTATGAAATCTAAAAATGACACACAGATGCGTTCCCAGCAGTCTTAATGGGTTAATTCAGTCTGACCAGAATCAGGGATAAAACATTTCCCCACCAGCACTAAAAATGAGACTAGTGGGGGTATCAAAAGCAGAGGCATGGATCCCCCCCTCCCAGCAAATGGAATCCTGTTGCTCACACCTTAGGAATGTCAAGTTGCAACATGGCTGTGATTTCTTTCTGCATTGCAACAAAAAAAACAAGAGTTCATCGACATGTCAAATCCAATCCACACAGGATTTGTGTGTGTTTCTGGTAGTGTTGTGAACTTTTGAGTCACTCTGAGCAGTCTCTCAAAAATGTGACTGACTCCCAAACCAGCTGCACTGTGTTCTCCACAACATCTCTGCAGCTAAAAGATGATTAGGCTACTGTACCACCAGTGGTGGAAAGTGACAAAGTAGGCAATTTTGAGGTACTTTTTACTTTACTGGAGTATTTCCAATTTTCTATACTTTTACTTCTACTCCACTACATTTAAGAGACAAATATTGTATTACGATACGATACGATACGATACAACTTTATTGTCAGCTTTCACCGAAATTTGCTTTGTGTCCATGACGTCACCGTTCAAGATACAGGCAGGACATACACAAAACATTACACAAAGTACATTACAGGACATACATCACAGAAGCAGACAGAAACAAGAACAGTAGAACAAATCCTCTTGGTTTACCGACTTTGGTTTAAAAGCAGAACAGACTGATGTACAAAAGAGTTCTTTAGCCTGATTTTCTTATATTTAGGGACTCTAAACCGCCTCCCAGAGGGCATCAGTTGATATTCATCATTTAAAACATGTAAGGGAGGAGATGCTCTTTGCCAGTCTAAGCATACTATTGATCTGGGCCTCTTTAAAGGAACGTAACACAGTCTCGACTGGCCTACCAACTATTTTAGCGCAGATCTTAATTTGGCTATACAGTTTGTTCTTATATACCATTGATAGGCTGTTAAACCAGGCCGTGCTACAGTACAACATCACAGTTTGAACAACAGACGTATAGAAAAGAGACAAGATCTGACTGCTAGCACCAAACGATCTAAGTCGGCGTAGGGAGTACATACGCTGCTGTATCCTCTTACAAATATAATCAATATGAGATGACCATGATAAGGTGGCATCTATCATCACCCCCAGATATTTGTAAGATGGGACCTGTTCAATAGCTGAACCATGGATTGTCACCGGTGGTGTCTTATCACCGGGAGCAGGACCAAATATAATTTCCTCAGTTTTCTTAGTGTTGATAATCAGATTATTTTTGTCACACCACTCCACAAGCCGGTCAACGCTGGTATTTCGGGTCATCACTGTCAGTCATCAGAGCTATTAGCGTAGAGTCATCTGAATATTTCAGAAGAAACTGATTTGACTCGCAGGTGTTACAGTCTGCCGTGTAAAGAGTAAACAATACAGGAGAGCTAATGCAACCTTAGGGTGCACCAACTCTGGTCCTGATGGGAGAGGAGAGTGTCTTGTTTACCTTTACATACTGAATTCTGTCAGTGAGGAACTTAAGATAAAACTGAATAACAAAAGGATTAATGTGTAACTGAACCATTTTAGTGAGGAGCAAGTCCGGCTGTATTGTGTTGAAAGCAGAAGAAAAATCTAGGAAAAGTCCTCTAGCATAGGATTTTGGTTTGTCAAGATGTTTAGAGATGACGTAAACCATTGTGACAACTGCATCCTGTATTGTATACTGTATACTGTATACTGTATTGTATGTGGAAGATATTTTTGGGGCTTTTCTGCCTTTACTTGGATAGTACAGTGGAGAGAGGCGAAACAGGTAGAGAGAGTCGGGAAGCGGCACTCAAAGCAAAGGTCATCGGGTCAGGAATCGAACCTGCGACCCGTCGTCAGGCTGCATTACAGCCATTGTGATATGTGCCTTAACCACTAGGCCATCGGCACCTCACCATCAAATATTGTTAACAAGACATTGTGTGTAGCATTGCAAGTAGTTGTTCCAAGATGGAACCTCACATTGTATTGGAGAGCATTTAACTCACTCGAAACCCAGACCATTTTCACCAGTGGTGGAAAAAGTACTCAAATATTTGACTTAAGTAAAAGGACCAATACTGCAATGTAGAATTACTCTGTTACGTTCGGAATTAAACATGTACTTGAGTAAAAGTACAAAAGTATTGGTATCAAAATGTAGTTTTCAAGTTTTCAAGTGTATAAAATTCATAAACATCCTTTGAAAATAGCCGATCTATAAGCTCACAATGTGTCGCGATGTGACGCATTGTGAGCTTGTAGATCGGCTATTTTCAAATGGCCAAAATGTATATAGGGCTGAAGTGGTTAATGTATGTTTTGTAATAATAATCACAATCTACAAAGTAACTAGTAAGTAAAGTTTTCAAATAAATAATTGTAGTGGAGTAAAAGTACAATATTTGCCTCTGAAATGTAGTGGAATAGAAGTAAAAGTATTGAAAACTTTAAATACTCAAATAAAGTAAAAAATATTTCAAAATTGGATTTAAGTACAGTACTTGAGTAAATGTACTTTACACCACTGCTTTTCTCCCTGGCAGGAATATTTTTTTTTACATATCTGTGATGTTCCACTGATATAAAAACTTCACTGAGAATTAGTTAAAACAGAAGGCCATGGGGATTGAGACAGCTCACCAGATACAATGGTCTGGGGAATAAGGAAAAACATCATTCAGAAGCTATTAGAGGGGGGAAAAATCTATGTAAAGTATAGAGACATCAATGGTATTAGCATCAGTTCAGCGATCAATAGAATATACCATTAGGCGGACCGGTTCAAAGCAGGGATGTAGTATCTGTTCAGTATGCGTATCATTATTGATAATGATACCTCATGTGCAGCAGCGGTGCGTAATGCGTATATAATTTACTCCTACCAAAACAAACAAATAATACATTCACACTTTTTTCTGACTTTGAGAAGATATTTTTTTCATAAATCCCAGATTTTATCCCAGACCCCAATTCCGTCAGAGAATAGTATACAATCGCCCACCCATGTCTGTCCTAAAGAATATAGTGATGTAACTTGGACTACTGTCAAAAAACTATACTGTACAGTGAACCACAATATTGACAACATTTAGGGAATTTTGAGTATTATTATTGTTTCCCCCAACAACTTTGTTTTTTTACAACCAAGATGTACTGTATGTTTTAGCTTGTAATTGAAGCAAATCAAAGGTGAGTGTTAAAATCTTTTCATTTACTGCTTTCTATAGTTTTAGCAATTTTCGCTATCTTTTTTACAGTGGGAGGGGGCATTCGGGCAGGTGGCTAAATATGTATTTTTTTACACAATAACCCGGCGATTTCTTTATTAGTATTTACAGTAGCTCTTCTAGCCCCCAATAACTCACATCTGGCCATCAAAGACCACAGGACCTTTTTATTGTGTAAAAAAGACATATTTAGCCACCTGCCCGAAGTGAAAATTGCTAAACCTACATGTATAGAAAGCTAGCCTGGTAAACCCTCCCTCCGGAAATCTCATTTTCATTTGATGTCAGGAAGGAGTCTGGCATGAACGCCCATTCTACAATATTGGGGAGTTTCCAGCGAAATCAGGACCTAACCGCGCCTATCAGCGTCGTCGCTCATCGTTCTGTGATTGACAGCTTACGTTGGCCAATCAGGTGGCGAGTTCGAGTGAGCCCGAATGAAGTCGAGTGCAGCCTGAGTGACGCCGAAAAAAGACGAACGGCAGCCATTGTTGTTCTGCGAGTGCCTTCACTTCTTACTTTTGTTTTTAAAACGGTCTCAAACTTCTTTTTTGAGGCACGGAATTTACTATTAAGATATCGTTTGGATAGAATGTAGTTGTTTAACTTCATATGTGGTCAATTAATCATGACAGAGCCTATCTAAATATAAATTCAGAGAACCGGGAGGGGCGGGCTGTGACACGCATGTATCCGCATAAGGCAACCTATTTTGGGCTGGGCCGTCTCAAAAGTCCCGCTGCGTCATATTAGTGACGGAGGCAGGGGCGTGCTGGGACCAAGATTCAGCTCTGGGATTTTCCGAATGTTTTCAAAAAAAAAAAAAAAAATGCTGCAGTTGTCTTGGGTGGCCCACCGGCCGTCTGGCGGCCCGTAAATGGCGCGGCCGTTCTGGAATTTTCCCGAATTTCCCAGTGGCCAGCACGTCCCTGGACGGAGGTCGTAAAAATCCACTGCAATTGGCTGAAGGGGAAAAACGATCATTGGCTGAAGGGGTTGTCAGTCAACGGTATTACTCCCGCCCAACTCCAGCCCGCAGCCAATATTGCAGAATGGGCGATCATGCCAGACTCCTTCCTGACATCAAATGAAAATGAGATTTCCGGAGGGAGGGTTTACCAGGCTAATAGAAAGCAGTACATGAAAAAATGTCAACACTCATCTTTTATTTACTTTAATTACAAGCTAAAACATAAACATTGTTTTTTAAAACAAAGTTGTCCTTTAAATTTAGAGAAGCCAATTTTTTTTCTCTCCCCCTTTTCCCCCCAATTTAGTTATGCCCACATTTCTGTGTTCCTCACTGCTGTCGTATCCTCCTGCCAGTGAGGAGCCCCCAGCGGGAGGACATACTGTAGAGCCTTCATCCTACTCCTCCCGCCCAACACTCCCTGCTGACAGGTGCCGCCCCAGCCTGTATAGGATTACATGCAGTGACCAATATCACCCTCCTCCCCGCCCTGACTTCCCTTCTCCGAACACGGCCAATTGCGTTCGTATAGATGCCCGACAAAGCCGGATGCACCACTGTGGATTCGAACCCACAACCTCCGTGGTGGTGGGCTGCCAGAGACTTTACCACTGTGCCCCCCCCCCCCCGAGCGCCTGAGTATTATTGGTGTTGACTCTAATTATGGTAGCAAATGACGAAAATGACTTGGACTAAACAGCACATCTGTTCAACCTCTGAATGCGAGTGAATGTGTCAGTTTCTGTGAGTGCTATGTTCGGTGACCCAGTTAAGGTGAGGAGTCACTGAACAATACACAATCAGCAGCACAATAACAACATTTCTAGCACTGACTATGTGTCAACTCCAATAACTTTTGAAAAGGGAAGACATAACGCTGATTTATACTTCTTTATACAACGGTGTCAAAAAAAATGTATAATCTTCCCATAAATAAAAGGTACAATTAAAAGGTGAGCGCTTTACAGAATGTGCTACCCAGACATTTCCCCCCCCCTTTTAAAACATGGTTACGCCCTTGCTAAACAGCGCATCTGTTCGACCTCTGACAACGACACAGATGTCGGTTTCAGTGAATAATTCGTTCGGTGACCTAGTTAAGGTGAGAAGTCACTGAATAAAACACTGAATAAACACACAGCAAAATAATAAGATTTCTAGCACTGGCTGTATGTCAACTCCAATAATGTTTGAAAAGGGCAGACTTAGACAGTCCAAAACAACTCCAGAAGGTGACAAATAAAATACATCGCTCAAAATATCGCTTTTGTTTGTATGTTGCGTCTGTCAGACCTGAAAATTCAAACGGTATGAATGATTAAAAATGTTGTAACATGTATAAATATGTACTGGGCGTATCAATAGATACCTACTCAAATACAAACACGTACTGTCTTTGAATTGTACTAAAGCAAACACAGTGAGAAAAATGCAATATTACAATACCAAAGGACTTCCCTGGGGTATCTGTTCTTTTGAACAGAACTGTTGACAAGTGTTTTTAATTAGATGCATGCTGTGTGAAGAATTATTTATTATTGTTTGAACAAAATCATTAACGTGCTTGTGTTATACAATACGTATTGTTTGTAGGCATTGGTTTACACAGCTACAGAACAGCACATTATGTTAGCTACACGTGTTTGTTTCAAATCATTTGAGAATGCCCGCCTGTCCTTCAGGCATTTTCTACGAGCGCTAGCCGTAGTGGCGGAGTCATCGCTATGTTCCCAGGGTCTTATGTTCCATCAGTCCTGTAAGGTTAGGTAACTAACTACAGGTACTCAAATATTGTACTTAAATACAATTTTGAGGTATTTTAACTTTTTTTTCAGTACTTTTACTTCTACTCCACTACATCTCAGAGGTAAATACTGTACTTTTACACCACTACATTTATTTGAAAACTTAGTTACTTTGTAGATTTTTGATTTATCAATACAAAATGTGCATTAACCACTTCAGCCCTATTTAAACTTTGGCTACTTGAAAATAGCCAACCTAAAAGTTCACAACGTGTCGCGTAGATCTGTATAAAAGTCTATCAAAGTAACTAGTAAAAATGTATGATTTTTTTCTAATACATTTGATATTTGAAAACTTGTGAAATGGGACATTCTGCATAATGAATACTTTTACTTTCGGTACTTTATAAATGTATACGTTTTTAAGTATATTTTGATGCCAATACTTTTGTACTTTTACTCAAGTAAATTTGGAATACCTGACTTTTACTTGTAATGGAGTATTTCTACATTGTGGTGTTGATACTTTTACTTAACCCATTAAGACCTGGAACGCATCTGTGTCACTTTAGATTTCTTTGGCTATTCAAAAATAGCAGATATACAAGCTCATAGCGCGGCACCGAGTGCCGCGCTATGAGCTTGTAGATCTGCTATTTTAGAAAAATTGTGATTCTTTTTTTTTTAGTACTTTTTCCATCACTGATTATAGGTTAGGGTTATGTTAGGGGTTTGGGTTTAGGATCGGGGTTAGGTTTAACATCGGGCTGAGAGACCATACAGACATGCTCTGCTGTGATGTCTGAGTCTTCACACGAGTGCCACAATACTTTTGACGTGTTCTTCCGACTTAACTGAAATGGAAGCATGAATCCTCTCAGGTCTCTGTCTCTCGGGGTTTTAAATGATGCATTTGCTTCCTAAATGCCGGTGCCACGACAGCTTGTCAATTAATGTCAGTTTCATGACCGCTGACACATGACACTGTGTATTATTTCAATCGTCGGCATGCAGGGGCCACTTCTACATAATTAATCACGCACTCCAATTGGTAAAGTGGCCAAATTAAGTGGTTTTAATTGTGTTTTGCAATTTAACGTGTCCCCCCCCCCCCCAACTTTCAACGTTTAATTTAGCCGGGGCTTCCTATCTGGAGTCAAGATATTGATTAATAGAATTGTAAATTGCCTGTTCCTTTATTTGCTACAGTTACAGTAGCCTATCTCTATAGGGTTAGACAAAAATGACATTGCTAACCACCTGCTGTTGACATGCTTTTGCAGTGATACCACTGAAATTATATCCTGTACATCATTGGTTCTCAGGGGTACTTCCCAGGGGTACTTGAGACCCTTATGGGTCTGTAACTCTGAGAGTGTACAAATGGAACCAAATGGACCCTAACGGGTCCATTTGGTTCCATTTGTACACTCTCAGAGTTAAATTAACATTGGTTTTACAATGTGAATTGGGGTCCCAGAGGTATAAATGCCATTAAAGGGGGGTCCGTAGCCTAATGCATGTCAAACTGGGGGTCCTTGAAATTAAAATGGTTGAGAATCACTGCTAGAGCCGTAAAAACCTTCTCTTATTCGGGCTTATCTTTTCAAATGGGGGTCCGCGGGGTAATAAGTGTCAATTAGGGGGTCCTTGACATGAAAAAGTTTGAGAACCACTGCTGTACATACAGTACAGTACTTAACTGGCTCAAATAGGGTCCACATTAAAGGAAGACCACCTTTTTTCAACCATATCTCATATGTTAGTACCGCCATAACACCATTTCTGTCTGTTTGGGGCTGTGGATAGGTAAGTGTGTGCCTGATGATATTTTTTATTGATGCAACAACCGTGGCAACTATTTCAGTGTGCTAACATTCCAGGAAGAGAAAGACTGCAATTTCTATTAGTTGGACTTCCCTGCAGATTATGTCAGGTACATTTTTTTAGCCTCCTACACTCATACAGTTGGCATTGTGATGAACGATATGGAGATAAGCTTAAGAAAGAATTAAATGTTATTAGAACATTAATATTTCTAATGAACAAGGTTTTAAATAAGTCTGTGATCCACATGACCGTTTGTTTTCATCTCCGTCAGGCTGAAGGCTGGGGACGGAGATTATGTTTTGTATAACAATGTGCATCAAACAGCTTTTTGATATTCCATACAGTTTGTCTGTAATTGGCTTCCAAAAGTAGCCTATTTCTTACCAGAAAACAACAACAAAAAACCCACTGTGTCAGGAGCACAACATCCAATCAAACGCTAATTGGAATTCCACATTGCCTTTATAGAGAGCACCTTCAAAAGCATTTTCATTTCTGCCCATACTGCCCTACACAGCCAAAGTGCAAATTAGCCTTCGTGATTTTGTGGGATAAACAACGACCTCAAGAACAGATATACAATTTGTGTAATATCACATGCCGATATCTCATTTGGCTGACCAGTTGAAACACTTTCAAACCCATTTATCTTTTTTTTTTTTTGTAGTTGTACACTTTGGCTTTATGGGGCAGCACAGAGGTGCCACAAATACGAACTGTATGCCGTAGAAACTATATTTTCCCTCAGATCCTGCCTGCTGCAACCCACGACTTACACAGCCCTGGTTAGGCCACCCGGCCTGGTGGAGATACGTGCTCTGCGGAGCACCCCTTTCTAGCCTTATTTATTAGATGCTTGGCACCATTGTAACTATCCCTCAGTGTGTTAAATAAGTTATAATAAATGAATAAATAATTGAAAGATCCAGCAATAAAGGACAGACAGTTGAAACAGGTGTTTTCTCAAAATATGTGATGTGATTACTGTGGATGAACTCCAACCCATAATAATATGATATTCCTTTGTGCTCAAACACACTTGTGATTCACTTAATGACACAGCAGCAGCAGCAGTATCATTTTACTTCCACCCTCCGGTCTACAAAAGAAAGATTCATGGGCCTGTTCCATGCGCAACACAGCAGAAATGGAGTTGAGCTAATTCCCCATCAGTTCACATGGTGATGGAGTTCACTGTCAATGGTAAACTCTGTCAACTGCACCTTACATTAAATTATGCAGAAAGTAGACAGGGTATCATTATGTGACATCTGCGGTGTCACCGAGCACTGCCAAAATTATAGCCCGGAGTACCGTGCGATTGGCACTTAATGAGCAAATGTGAGTGACAATGAGACTCGGCCCCGGGGGCAACAACAGCACGGGGCAGTGGTAGGTCATGAATCTGGAATAATGAAACCGTAAACGGTCTCCATCACTGTTATTGATTTTCCTTAGGCTCACAGTGCTTTATGCCCGTAACCGTGCACTAAAAAAATGATAGCCGCGCACGCACAGTAAGGCGAGATGGACATGAGGCAGCAGTGTTGATTTTGACAGCAAATTTTGATTTAGTTTTAGTCATAGTCTTTTGAATACAATTTTGTTTAATTTTAGTCATATTTTAGACATCCGAAATGTTTACTTTTAGTCTAGTTTTAGTCGACTAAATCTACAGTCGATATAGTCGACAACATTTTTTTTTTTGGCGGGCCGTGATGGCATCGAAATGATTTTCACTGAGCTGCATGCCGAAAATAGCCGATCTACAAGCTCACAATGCGTCGCAGCTTGTAGATCTGCTATTTTCAGAGCGCAACACCTGAGCACAACCAAGCATACCGTAATGGCTTGTCTTTTATCACTGAATCTCCTCTCCACTAGTCCCTCACTAACATTTTAGTCTAGTTTTTATTTGTTGACGAAATTGTCAATATATCTAGTCTTAGTTTTAGTCATCGTGGCTTAGTTTTTATTGAGTTTTTAGGACAGCTCAAGCGAAGCGAGCTGTCCTCTATGGAGAGAGATGAAAGGCGTCTGAGGTATGTGGGATGTAACCTCTGCAGGCTTATAAAGAGAGGAGGTGGCTTAGGCGAAAAAGGGGCGTAACGGGGCGTGATTTGGTCAGGGACTCTCTGTTTGTGGGAAAAAGTGGGCCGGCTTGCTAAAAAAGGGTCTGGTTGCCACCGATTGGTTGCTGCAACTTGGATTCATGCAGGGAGACGCCCCCTCTTTGCTCCAAACACCGATTGGTTGCTGCAACTTGGATTCATGCAGGGAGACGCCCCCTCTTTGCTCCGAAAAATTTGGAACGGCTGCCTGTTGTCACAGGCACTCAGGCACTGCAGAGAAGTAGACACAGTGGTGGAAAAAGTACTCAAATTCTTTACTTAAGTAAAAGTACCAATACTGCAATATAAAAATACTCCGTTACAAGTAAAAGTCCAGACTTAAAAATGTACTTGAGTAAAAGTACAAAAGTATTGGCATCAAAATGTACTTAAAGTACCAAAAGTAAAAGTACTAAATATTTGAAAATAGCCGATCTACAAATATTTGAAAATAGCCGATCTACAAGCTCACAAGGCGTCGCGATGCGACGCGTTGTGAGCTTGTAGATCTGCTATTTTCAAATAGCCTATAGGTATGAAATAGGGCTAAAGTGGTTAATGTATATTTCATTATATCATAGTTTATATCTGAAAAGTAACTAGTAACTAAAGTTTTCAACTAAATGTAGAGTAAAAGTGCAATATTTGCCTCTGAGATGTAGTGGAGTAGAAGTAAAAGTATTGTAAATTGGAAATACTCAAGTAAAGTACAAATACCTCAAAACTGTACTCAAGTACAGTACTTTAGTAAATGTACTTAGTTACTTTCCACCACTGAGTAGACATGTAGACTATAGACTATGGAGGCATCAGAATTTTGTATTAAATTATAGAATGCACCAAAACATTAATAAGTGTTGACTTGAATCTATTTAAGCCACAATAAAGCCCCGCTTTTATTTTTGATTTTTATTTGGGGTTTATTTAGCATAGTTTTAGATGATTTTCTGTGCACATTTCTTCATTTAAGCATCGCGAGCTGCGAACGGCCTTTTTGCATGTAGTTGAAGCGCAAGGGGCGGCGGGGGGGAGAGAGTCGCAGATAGACAGCTGGAGAGTTGAATAACCTCCTCTTCAAATAACCAGATTTATTTACCAAAGTAGCCTATGTAGGCGACCTACATGTTTATGTTTTAGCTTAGACACGGGTAGCCTACAATAGTTGGTAGATGATTGGTAAATTATTAACCAAGCTACGTGCTTAACTGAGCTATCCAGTTTAGTAGACCTTGTATTGCGAATTTGTACTTCCATGTACTGTTATGTACTGCCATGTACTGTTCTCATGTCTTACTAAATAAAGTACATCAATCAATCAATCAATCAACCATGACAACGACTCAAAGACTTTTATTTTGTACTTTCTTGAACCACAAGCATATCGCTGCACCAGTAGGCTACATGAGAGAGAAAAAGGGGGGGGGGACCACTTGATACACAAAAACAAAGCTGGCAATGTATTGCTAATATCCAGGGATGCTTTGTTAGGCTACAGAGTGCAAAGCACTACATTTAGCCAGTGAGAATTGCAGTGTACATAAAGTGCGCTCGGAAAGGTTTATTTTAGGAGCGCTTTGTGATGCACCGTGCAGTCAAATCCGCGGTGTCAATAAATTCCACTGCCCGCTCTTTGATGAGTCCTCCATCCTCCATGAATCGAATACAAACTGCAACTAGTTCCCGTTTGGAAAGCGGGAAATCTTTATACGCGAGTAGGCCTATTGCAAAATATTGTCCAATGTCCACTGAGTTCAGCCTTTATTTTACCAAGCAGGACTGATGCTGCAGCCTGAAGCAGCTTGCCCTGAAAGTGGTTTAGGCGACCGTTCGTTTAGGCGTCCTCGCGTCGCTGAGTTTGCTCTGGACAAACTTTTTTTTTTACGCTGGTGCCATTGCTGCCTCTCTGCTGTCTCAAGAATCAAACATGAAGAGAACGAGGCCACTCAGGCCAGGACATGTGTGTGGTGTTTATATTGTGCGCTTATGTCAATAAACCGGTTCTGTGAATGAGGGACACAGACAGACACATTTCACACTCGAGTGTGAAATGGGATTCTGAGAATACACATTGGCTCAATTGCTCAAAAGACCCAACATCCTCCAGACACGCAGGACGTAGAGAGAGAATGGATGTGTATTACGTTATTTGTCAGCCTTAAGTATAGGGGCGATATTCATAGTAAATACACAAAAAGCTGTCTGGCGGAGTTAAGGCACAGTGGCCCTCATTTATCAACGCGGTGTAGCCCGAATAATGAACGTACGGCGATATCACCGCACCTTTCGGCATTTATCAATATATCCGGACGTGGGCTTCATCCTACTTTACGCTGAGATCTCACGTCTGGTCGAGACCAATTGTTGACGTTGGCTGCGCCCGTTTATTCCATTCTAGACCTGCGGAGCAGACGGTCTGACAGGCATCTCACATATATCCACTCCAAAATGTATATCTACACTAATAAATAATCCCTGTGAAAATATAACATTTTATAAAGTAATTTAAACAAACTGCTTTAACAGTCATTCGGTTAGGCTTGCAGATCTGCATGGCTGCGTTGGCTATTTGAAAATAGCAGATCTACAAGCTCACAACAGGTCCCATCACTACGCGTTGTGAGCTTGTAGATCTGCTATTTTCAGCGCAGCAGCGATTCTGCGAGATAATTTTCGGGAGCCCCGAGTCCCCGACATTCTTTTCATGGACAGTGAGGTCCAGAGAGAGAGAGAGAGAGAGAGAGAGAGAGAGAGAGAGAGAGAGAGAGAGAGAGAGAGAGAGAGAGAGAGAGATAACCACGATAACGCAATGGTGATTATGAACCACGTACCCAAACCCGTTAAAGGCTGCTTTTCCCAAGCTGAACTATACTATTGTTCAATGAAAAGCATTGTAATCCGATTAGTGGCCATTTTTTCATAATGTATTCGAGTGCAATACACCTACCAACCGATAGGGTCACTCTGTTAAAAGCATATGGCCACCGATCAGATTAAAATGCTTTTTATTGAACAATACGGATGATACAGGTACTTTTGAGAGCCCATATATACATGTAACCTCCGTCGCCATGGGATAAGCACTTTATCTTTGAAATATGAACGTTTATGTAGATGTACGGGTCATAAATGGAGAAAGTGCAAACACTAGGTTGAAGTTCATCCATGACGGTCGTGACAGTCGACCGTCGTGTATCCGTGGCTATTACTCCCTCTAACATTTCCCATGTTTTTAGCAGTGGTGGAAAAAGTACTCAAATTCTTTACTTAAGTAAAAGTACCAATACTGCAATATAGAAATACTCTTGTTACAAGTAAAAGTCCAGAATTCAAAATTTACTTGAGTAAAAGTACAAAAGTATTGGCATCAAAATGCACTTAAAGTACCAAAAGTAAAAGTACTAAATATTTGAAAATAGCAGATCTTCAAGCTCACAACGGGTCGCGATGCGACGCGTTGTGAGCTTGTAGACCGGCTAGGTATAAAATAGGGTTAAAGTGGTTAATTTATGTTTCATTATATCATAATTTATATCTGAAAAGTAACTAGTAACTAAAGTTTTCAAATACATGTAGTGGAGTAAAAGTACAATAGTTGCCTCTGAGATGTAGTGGAGTAGTAGTAAAAGTATTGGAAATTGGAAATACTCAAGTAAAGTACAGATACCTCAAAATTGTACTTATAAGTACAGTACTTGAGTAAATGTACTTAGTTACTTTCCACCACTGGTTTTTAGTGTATTGAAATAATGTCATGCATATTTGTCCAGTGCATAGCCTACTGCAGGCCTTGTTGACTAGATTTAGAATAGATTTTTAAGCTCTTGCTCCTGAAATGATCGATTATTTTTTAAGGGGAAACGCCATCATTTAACATGCAAGTCAATGGGTGAGAAGGACATTGCCAGGCACAAGTGTAGGTAATTAATGTATTTGTGCAAGATGACCCTGCTACTGTATATAAAATGTGTATATTACTCGTTCATCATGGTTCATGTATAGGATATTTTACAACAGTGCATGTTATGAGAAAGGCACTTGGAAGAAAGCCAATTTAGAGCTAGTCAGGATATATAGAATACAATGTGTGTGTCCCATTGTCAACATGTGAGCTAAACATGTGCAAGGCAGCAGCCATGAGATCATGCCTTGTATAACATACATACAATTGCATTATGCAGGTTATTAGATTAGATCTAAACAGTATATGAACACACTGCGAGCTGTCCTCGGTAGACAGACACACAGGAAGATCTTCCAAGTTTTGACCATTGACTGTCTCCTTCTTGAATGTAACAATGATGGAAGCTAAATAAAACTGAGCAACTACTCCTCAACTTTGATCCTCTGATTCCGAGTTCGTATTTTCATACAAGCTGTTGAAAATAACCAATACATGTTCAAATAGCTCAATCCAAAATATAATGCTGTAGGCCTAAGTGTTAGGCTGTATTTACGCACCTGCTTAATTGTAATTAATGCTTAAATATAGTTATGACCGGTATTTTTTATCAGATGTCTGATACATTTGATTCATTCCGGACATTGGGACCAGCAGGTTACAATCCTATATCGTAACCCCTGGTATTGACCACATTGCTTAGCAGAGTTCAGTGATGCAAATGCATGTCAAGTTGATCAACAGATTGTATTATTCTCCAATGCAATAACAGTACTGAAATGAAGGCTATAAGGGCAATAATGGGAGCCCTTTCTTTTTTCACAGTAACGCATTACTTTTTGGTGTAAGTAACTAGTAAAGTAACTGAGTTACTTTTACATGACAAGTAACTAGTAATGGTAACTAGTCACTGGTTTTCAGTAACTAGCACACCACTAGCACAACACTACAACGGTGTCTAACCGAGAGTTATACTTCTCCAGTACAACGGTGTCTAACCGAGAGTTATACTTCTCCAGTACAACGGTGTCTAACCGAGAGTTATACTTCTCCAGTACAACGGTGTCTAACCGAGAGTTATACTTCTCCAGTACAACGGTGTCTAACCGAGAGTTATACTTCTCCAGTACAACGGTGTCTAACTGAGAGTCCATGCAGATCACAGTTGACAAATATTATATATTATCGGAGCTATTATTAATGTTATCGGTTTTATCGTGATGACGTCATAATTCCTGATATCGAACCGATAATTATCGGGCCGATACTTATCGTGCACTAATAATTTTATCGCAAATTATTGTCTCCGCCAGGCCGAAGGCATGGCGAGAGAGTATGTTTTACCCCCTGTCCGTCCGTGTGTCTGTGTGTGTGTGTGTCCGTGTGTCTGTGAACAGCTAATCTCTGGCACCGTTGGCTTGATCGCAGTGAAACTGTGCACACACACTCCCTGGATGCCAGAGCAGAACCTCTGCCTGATTTTCCATATTCCATCCTGATTGGCTAAGGTTGGCTTCCAAAGTTTGCAGGATTGGTCCATTTTGAACTAAATGCCTCAAATCATGAACGCAGCTTGTGATTTATGTGAAATTTAACACGCATGTTCCCACTAGGCCGAGGAAGAAATGCCATTTGAAAATGTTCAAATCAGCCTCATGGTGGCGCTATAAAAGGCAGATTTGTGTTTTTAACTATCTGCACCGATCTGCGTGAAACTTTGCACACATACTCCCTAGAGGCCAAGGAAAAATATCTGCCCTGCATTTTTCACATTAGCCTTTTATAGCGCCACCAGGAGGCCGACTTATGTAAAACTTTTTTTTTTTTAGATTAAGCCTTCACATTTTTTCCAAATTTCACGCAAATCGGTACACATGATCTCTATAGTCATGTGATCAAGATGCATCTGTTTGATATTTCATATTCCATCGTGATTGGCTAACATTGACATCTAAAGTTTGCAGGAGTGGCCCGCTTTGAACAAAATGCCGCAAATCATGAACACAGCGTCCAATTGTGGTGGAACTTTGCACGCACATTTGCACTACGTTGAAGAACAAACGCCACCCTTTTAACATTGCCCTATTATAGCGCCACCAGGAGGCAGATGTTTCTTTTTTATATTACTTTTAATTTTGTCCAAACATGCAAATCAGTACACATGATCTCTATAGTCAAGTGATCAAGATGGATCTGTCAAATTTTTTATATTCCATCCTGATTGGCGAATTCCGAAAATTGCTGGCCCACAATAACCTACCTGACCTGGCGGAGACCTGTGCTCCGAGGAGCACTTTTTCTGGTTTTTATATTTTTCTCTGTTGTTGGTGACAACTCTAGTGCGACGCCACGACGGCACGACGGTGTCATGAATGCGTCCTTTCACAATATTGTGCGTCAGCGACGCAGGACGCAGGCCTATGAGCATCTCTGCTCAGTGCGGCTGCAGAGTTCATGTGCAACATCGCATGGCTGTGGCTTTACAGTTTTCCTTCGCCGTGTCTGTAGGTCACCCCCAGGGACCCCCAAGGGTCTCCAGGGACCCCTAAGGGGGGGGGACGACCGCGGACCTCCTTTTTTTTTTTTTTTTTTCATCCCATGCTTTTGTACCCCCAAAACTATTTTCTTTTTTTTGGGGGGGGGGGGTCCTGCGCTGTCCATCATGACATCTATGTCATTCTTTCTTGTTATTTAGTTTTTGTCAGTGAAAAAAGGTAGTCGACAAACATTTTTCGTCATAGTTTTAGTCAACGAAATCAACACTGCCGTGCACGTACAGTAAGGCGAGATGGACACGAGGATGCTGCGCCTTTGGTATAGGAGAGGAAACGCACAGCGGGAGCCCATTGGCCCCGCCATGCCCCGAAAACTCTCTGTCTGACTGCCCCGCTCTTCCCCCCCCCCCATCATTTATTACACATCTCTCTGCCTTCCAGGAGGCTTCACAGGGTCCTGATCGAGGGTCTCCTGTCAACATTTATAAATGCACAAAAACGATGCCTTGGCCAAAGGCAGAGGACTTTGATCTCTGAGGTCTGTCCGTCTTATCTATAGCGTTTCATTAGCATTCCGCTGCCGGAGCTCTCCAGAAAAGTAATTCTCACGGCGCACGTGCACGCGCACACACACACACACACACACACACACACACACACACACACACACACACACACACACACACACACACACACACACACACACACACACACACACACACACACACACACACACACGTGGAAAGTAACTAAGTACATGTACTCAAGTAGTGTACTTCAGTCCATTTTTTTGATATTTCACTAGTACTAGATATACTAGATATTTACTAGTTACTTTGTAGATTTGGATTATTATTAAAAAACATACACTAACCACTTCAGCCCTATTTAAACTTTGGCTATTTCAAAGATGCGACGCGTTGATCGTGAGCTTGTAGATCGTCTTTTTTCAAAGGATCTTTTATACATTTAAAAAACATTCTGGACATTCTGCATAACGAGTACTTTTACCTTTTGATGCGAATACTTTTGTACTCTTTACTCAAGTACATTTTGAATACAGAATTTACACTTGTAACAGACTTTCTATGGTAGGGTATTGACACAAGTACTTCTTCCATCACTGACACACACACACACACACACACACACACACACACACACACACACACACACACACACACACACACACACACACACACACACACACACACACACACACACACACACACACACACACACACACACACACACACACACACACACACACACGTGTGCGTGCCGACAGAGGCCCCAGCTCTTCCGTGCTCTACCATTATTGAATTCCCAGTGGTGACACTGGTGGTGGTGGTGGCAGCTCCACTCCACTCACCATCTGTGTTGCCTGCCTACTTGCCTTGAATCTGCCACGTACATTCCAGCCCTCAGCTGCCATCTCACATCTAACACCGCCTTTTTTTTCCCCAAGTTGTGTTTCCATAGAATCAAGACTGCCAGGTTGTGATATTTATGTACCGTCACCAAATTAGCCGGGCGCGACATCTGCGCCTTCCCCCCCTCTCAACCTATTAGTGCTGTCCGTGGAGTGATGTGATATAGGCTCAGCAGTGCATTAAGGGTATATGCATGGATCATTAGTGAGCGTTGAAATCTATACAGCTAGACAAAACACATACACACTCCCCCCGCCATGTTCTCTCATCTATATAAACCTTTACACCAGGATCCATCCTCCCCCTCGCACTTTAACCATCTTTACACATGTTGTGTTACGGTGTCGCATGGCGGAAATACCAGATCTACAAGCCTGTCGCATCGCGACACGTTGTGAACGCCTAGATCTGCTATATTGGATTGAACGTGGTTAATTGACTTGTCTTTTTTGCACTATACTGCCGTGTTTACAATGGCATTTTGCACAGTTCTATTAAGAATATCTTATACGGTATATTACCTCACACAGTGTTTGCAAATATGTTGGTTTGTTTAGTGCTTCTTTCTGCACTTTCTCTTGATCTGTACTTATGCTATGCGTGACCTTACATCGTACCGCCTGGTGAAGCCGATGTACTATATTTACAGGGTCTGATTAGAAGTGAAAATGTTTCTTTAATCTTCTGAGCAGAACTACACAATTTTTTTACAGATTGGCTCTGCAGGAGGCTAGATGTCAATAAGAGGTCCTGCGTGCGTGTGCGTGTGTGTGTGTGTGTGTGTGTGTGTGTGTGTGTGCGCGCGCGGGCGCGCGCATGCGGGCGGGTGTCTGGAGCTAATCTTGTAATCTCTCTGATCAGCTCCAAACTTCAGAAGTATCACCACTAATTATCTTTCACATTTGTTTTATAATTTGTGAAATATTTAAGTCAATGGGGCTCAGATTGGGTTGAAGCTTTGCCCAAATTTGGAGTCACACCGGTGGTGGAAAGTAACTAAGTACATTTACTCAAGTGCTGTACTTAAGTACAATTTTGAGGTACTTTTACTTTACTGGAGTATTTCCAATTTTCTATTGCATACTTTTACTTCTACTCCTAAATATATCTGTACAAGGACAACATAATTAGTTCTTTATAATTTGATGCCACATGTTGAATTATTGTTATCTGGTGAGCTTGATTGAATTACTTAAGGCATTAATATGGAAAAACTAAATAGCTTAAACAGGTGTGTACTGTACTGTATATAACACCCACATTAGGATCTCTTTGTATTACAGTGCCACCAAATGAACCACATTATGAGAGAAAACCCGTAAAAAGGACAAAAATGCTCCGTTTACAAGCAGAATATTCGAGTGTATTATTTTTAACTGGGAGCTCTCCAGAATTTCATCTGCTCTCTTCACCACATTCCTGGCAAATATAATTACTTGTATACACATGGAGCAGATAGGCATCAAAGACATCAAAATGACTTTCGGGTGATTTCACAGTTTTTTAATTGGATCCTATGGATAGAACAATTTGTTATCTCCGTTTAGGGGAGTGTTTGTGACTCAGGGCAAAGACAGGCAGGGAGAGGGTCTGATTTGAATAGGAGAGGGCCATTGTGGTGGTGCTAAATTCTCTATCCTAGTCGCCCACCTTTGTGAGAGAAGTATTGAGTGCTCCATTCAACGGGTACAATACTATAATGATATGCCACCAAGGTTACTGTGGTTCAGTCAAACAGGATGAAAAAAACACAAAAAAACCCCACTACTATTCATCCAAAAGGGAATTGAATTCATATACAAAAACCCATCAACCTTTATTTTAGCAGCCGTTATTTCTATTTTTTCTTCTTAAAAGCCTAAATTAAAACAAAATCTCAGACAATCCATTAGGAATGAATGTCCACTATCATTGTTCTGAGACATGGTAATAACATCTTCCCCAACCAGTGTGTGTCATTACTGGCAACATTAGACACATCAAATATCTACCCTGGGAGTAATTCACTTTCCCCATTAACATATTAATCTAACTAGAAAATGCACTGAAATTACGATGAGACAGAGATACAAAAAAATAGATGAAAATAAGCTATGTCAGAAATGAAACCGTGTATAAAGCAACAACCAAAATCCTGAAACTATTAGAACAGAGAATTTATGGCAATGGCTATGGCTTTTGTCTCTTGCTAGACTTCATCATTTATTTAAAGTCATGTATTTATTATTAACGTTAGTGGTTAGCTGATAAGGATAAATTTATCATAAGCTCAGACATCAAAACCTGCTGCCAAAGAGTATTGCGCTAATTCGGCGGGAGACAATTTTTTCTTGTAGAAATATTGAGAAAAGTTTTTCAAACGGTAAAAAAGTTTTTCAAAGACGCAAATAGTTCATTGTTCATGTTGGCTTTCAACTGTAGGGTTTCGCTGCACACACTATTCAACAATTTGAGTCGAGTTGATTTGGGACTGATTGTGGCAGATGTTTGGTGTAAAAAGATGGCTCAGGCATCTGAATTGCCGGTGCTGAAGGCTTCTTTTCTTATTGCGATAACGTGTGAAGGAATATACAGATGGACTTCATCCAAGCTAAAAATGAACCCCTTTGAAAAGCCCTATTGATCTTTTACTCGCTATCACTCTCTCCTTTTCTCTGCCAGGCTGTCTTTTTCTCCGTCTGTCTCTTCCTTTCTCTCAGTATCTGTGTCTTTGTGTTGAGGGGGTGTAACCAGATAAGCCCAAGTGTCCTTGGTTGGACCCTAAGTCACAAACACTAGCTGGCACACACACCTGTCCCCACACACACACACACACACACACATGCAAACAGGCCCCGCAACCAACCAACCACGCGCACGTACATACATACAGTATATGTGGGGGTCCAGGGGACTCGGGGAGTGTGGGATGCGAACGCAGTGGGCTGTGAGGCCGGGTAATGGAGGACAGTGTGTGTCCTGGGATCACGCTGGATGGATCCTCCATTGCGAGGGCGATGAGACCTGAAGGGCGACAGGGAGACGGAGGCGTTGAGGGGAAAGAGCAGCCGCAGCCCAACGCTCTGTTAGGCACCTAATGGAGAGTCGGCAAGGAAACAGGAAGCACTACAGGGCCCAGTGCTCACAGAGGAGCCGTACGAGAGAAACACAACCACAAGCCGAAGCCAAGGAATGTCAGGCAGCAAGAGGGGATGGATGGGATTGGGTCACTTCTGCTGTGTGAACAACACACAGATATAATGGTGTACTGTGGATTACTAAACTATTTTCTTTATACCGTAGCTATGTCTTCAAGCTAGAAAACATTGCATTTGATGGTGGGTGTCGGTGTGGTGAATCTGCCTTTATCATTTAAAATAAATGTCACATTAGTGCATGTGGTGCAGTATGTGTAACATACAACATATTCAATAGTCATTTAAGGATGTAATGGTATAACATTTTAAGGTATATGCAGTGGTGGAAAGTAACTAAGTAAATTTACTTAAGTACTGTACTTAAGTACAATGTTGAGGTATTTGTACTTTACTTGAGTATTTCCAATTTTCAGTACTTTTACTTACTACTCCACTACATCTCAGAGGCAAATATTGTACTTTCACTCCACTACAATTATTTGAAAACTTTAGTTACTAGTTACTTTTCAGATATACTTTATGATATTATGAAACATTATATGAACTACTTTAGCCCTATTTTATATATAGGCTATTTGAAAATAGCCGATCTACAAGCGATGCGACGCGTTGTGAGCTTGTAGATCGGCTATTTTCAAACATTTTAGTACTTTTACTTTTGGTACTTTAAGTACATCTTGATGCCAATACTTTTGTACTTTTACTCTGAGTAAATTTTTAATTCTGGACTTTTCCTTTAAAAGAGTATTTCTATATTACAGTATCGATACTTTCACTTAAGTAAAGCATATCCAGCAACCACGGTTCTGAAACACAAGCCTTTCCCTGTAATACTATGCCTACAGTATAAATTAAACTTGCATTAAATATGTTTGTGTCAATGTTACGATGCTGATGCATGAGAGTTTCAGTTATAAACGCACGCACACACGTGCACACGCTTCAGTTCAATAAAGCAATACGTTTCTTCAAAGCAATTTCTTTCATGGGCCATAGTACATCGACTAAAATGTACTTACTACTTGCTTACTAAAATATCCTTTGATCTTGAGTTTTTTACCCCCCTTTCATGGTCTTTTATAGTTTCTTTTAGCTCAGTATTACATTATTAACGGTTAACCCACACAAACCAGTGCATTTCACATATGAGAATCATCAAATATGCAAATGTGGAAAAATGTGGAAAATGGTGTGATTACAATGAATGACCGAGCACTTCAACGTACGGAATCTGTACCAAAGTTGTGAACATGAATATTTAAAGGCCCTCAGTCATATGTAGTTAGCTACTGGGGAACAATTGAAATGAATAATTGAAATAAAGGTACTACACTTGCATTATTGAATGATCGAATTACAGCCTGCCTGCTGAGGTTACATAAAGGCAGAAAAGAGTAGGCCGTTCAAGTGTACAATATGAGCTAAAAAAGTATGAAGTACCTTCATGACTATTTCTGCTGCTTTGCAATCAGTACCGTCTGGGACATTACCATTAGCTATAGAAACAGGTAGATTCATTGGTACTCCTGAAGAGGATAGAATTTGTTTATGTGACTTGGAAGAAATTGAAAATGAAACATTTGTTTAGTTTTACTGTCCATGGGGAATTAAGACATTTATTTTTAAGTAAATTGTCATCTATTTGTGATAACATTTTTTGGTTGGATGATTATGAAAGACTTGAATTGAGGGAGTTCCAGGGGGTCTAAAGCTAAATGATAGATAGTTAGGAACCAAATGGACCCTTATGGGTCTGTAACTCTGAGATTTAACTCTCTCAGAGTTAAATTAACATTGATTTTACAATATAAATTGGGGTCCCAGAGATAGAAATGCCATTAAATGGGGGTCTGTGGCCTAATGCATGTCAAACTGGGGGTCCTTAAAACTAAAATGGTTGAAAATCACTGCTAGAGCCGTAAAAATCTTCTCTTATGGAGGTATTGGCATATCTTTTCAAATGGGGGTCCGCGGGATAATAAGTGTCAATTTGGGGGTCCTTGACATGAAAAAGTTTGAGAACCACTGTTTTAGAAGATTTTATATGTAAGGCTTTGGAAAAAAGACAATGTTCTATATGTTTGAAATGGACACCTATGCAATGATGTATATGTTGTGTCCTATAAGTCTATGTGGGCAGGGGACCTTTGATGTATGACACACAAATAAAGAAATCTACCTATCTATCTATCTATCTATCTATCTATCTATCTATCTATCTATCTATCTATCTATCTATCTATCAGTACTGTACACTACTACTGGGAGATTTTGTCTCCTCTCTTGTGTGGCTGAATTAATTGAATCTTAAATAAGAACGTGTGGGGGGGGGGGGGGGAATAGATTGTGCACGAAACCTTGAGATGGCAAACATTATTTAAAGTCGTGCAATCTGTGCACGGGAGTGAGTGCAAAGTGTTAGTCAGCCAGTCACGCACCAACGATCACACGTTTAGATGCTTAAGAACAGGAGTGAATAGCGAGTTATGTCACCGGCTGTTTCAAAATGCATTTGTTATAATGCGAGGCTGCAAGTATGACAACAAACAACGACTTCCCAATTACAGAGATAGCCTATCTGTGTTCGAGGGAGCGGAACTGAAGGCAGTAGACAACGATGTTCAAAACTGGTACGAGAGTATTTAAAAGGTTGTTGTTAAAACAAAAAAATGTTTTGTTAAAAGGCTAAGGCATTACTGCATATTATGTAATCATTGCTATAGAGAGTTTGTTCAGGGGTCTCCCCGTCTCTCCAGCTCTTTAATACAAATAAAATATATTTTCAGGTGGGTTGCCAAATTTCAGCCAATCAAGGCAAGGCAAGGCAGTTTTATTTGTATAGCACATTTCAACAACGAGGCAATTCAATGTGCGTTACACAGAGCATCAAGCAAAGGAAATACATACAATGAGAGAGAGAGAGAGAGAGAGAGAGAGAGAGAGAGAGAGAGAGAGAGAGAGAGAGAGAGAGAGAGAGCGCGAGTGTGTTTGGAGCAATGTCGTAAACTGCTGGATTGTTCAGTAGCACGTTTTATGCACACTGTCAGTAGGCCAAGTATTTTTTCTCAAATCGGCTTCATGTTATTACTATATCAGCCCGCTTATGTTTTGGCCTATAAGTCAAGCAAAAAAAACAAAAAAAACTCTCTGAATTCTGTGGATCATGATGCAACTCCTTATAGGCTACACCCATTTCTGCCAAACTAGATTTTGTGGAGAAAGTGTCCTTTTTATGCCTACATATTTATCTCACTTCTCTCTCATACTAAACCACAGTTGCTCTCCTCCCTGCTCTCATTCAATACAAAGCCCGACCAGGTTAGGTTGTTTTGTTTCCCCTTCTGATAAGTCTGGATTTTGTAAGAAACAAATTAACTGATGCTCAATCCAAAGTCTTCAGAGTACGATGGGTGCTGACCTAAAAGCTTGGCAAATAATAAAGTAGTCAGAACCCTCAAATAAGTATATAACACTTTTACTGACGCACAGCAGCAGAAGGAAACAGCATTGGCCCTCTCTGTGTTTCTGAGACGTGTGGGTGGGTGTGTGAAGTGTGGTTTCAGAACATGATCTGTGCACGTGGCGACCAAAAGTGTGAACTTGTTGGGTTCCGACTTTTGCAAGGTTAGACCTTAAACGAAAGTAGTTTGAAGATGAACTAGAATGGCGGAGGACGTGTACGCCGTACCAGACCTGACAAAGAAGGTCAGATATGGCCGAAGAGAGAGGCAGCAGGAGATGGAGGAGAGAGGAGAGAGAGAGGAGAGGATGGTAGACAATGACATCTATGTCTCTGCAGATGACCTTGACCCTGACCCTGGGACCCAGCAGGATGCTGTACCGCAGAACACAACACAACAGCGAAATGGAGGTAAAACTAAACACTACAATGATTAACTAACACATCTATGGATGTTACGCAAGAGCAGTGGTGTAGTGGTGTGTCTAGTGTGGCTATACTCTAATTGTACACAACGTCCCGTACCGTTTGTTGCCGTAAAGGAACAGTGTCCTTTGTAAAAAATAAAAAACCAAAGACCAGAAACAGTGACATGAATTCTTAGTGCTGCCAAAAAGATACAATTTGAACATTTTGTGCTTATTCACGTGTGATTAAGCCACACGTTTCATGTGCTCTGCCTTGTTTAATCTACAAAAAAAAACTTGAAAAGTTTTGATATTCGATACCATGGGGTGTGTGTGGGGCACAGGTACACTAACCTTATCTTCACTATTTATTCATTGTATTATTAGAGTGATGCTCGTTGGGAACGATTAACGCATGCCCGCCTCTACTTCTGCAATACCAGTTGTAGGCTATCTGTTGTATCTGTTGTCAGAGTACTTAGTGTAGATCTATTATCATAGTACTTGGAGGCCACTCTATGATGTCAGTATGACATCATATTGATGACACATACATCTGCAAACACATCTAGTGACAATTTAAGATAGGATACGTTTAGGTTAAAACAAAAGTTTTCTTGTCAAAGGCTTAAAGCTCTATATTCTGATCATCATAATCATTGCTATAGAGTGTTGGTTCAGTAACAGAGGTCTCCCCGTCTCTCCAGCTCTTTAATACATATAAAATACATTTTCAGGCGAGTTGCCAATTTCAGCCAATCAGGAGAGAGTACCCATTATCAGCTTCCTTTTAATAGTGTTCCAGTTACAATTTTGTCTGCTCAATTCTTAGTGTCCGATAAGTCTGATTCATAGTGTCAGGGGCTTTGTCAGAGTACCTGTTTACCTGTGTCCCTTTTGTGGCCATATATGGGGATAGCTGCATCTGTCTGACAACTGGGTATCCAAATACTGTATGTCCATATATGGACATATCGGTCGGATCGGCGATTCTGGACAACCGCATATCCAAACTATTCGGCGGCGGGCACCACACTCCCTTAATCCTTACCGATGCGTGAGCCAAGTTTGAAGTCGCACACGCATAAATGTGCATGACCATATATGTGCATAGCGGTCGGATCTGTGGCTCTGGACAACCGGATCTCCATGTATGCCTATATATGGGCATATTGGGTTTGTTTATGGTTATGTCTGAGTCATAGTGACATGCCTATATGGACGTTTCGGGTTTGTTTATGGTTATGTGATAGTCAGAGTGACGTGGCCGTGGTCCTGCCTATACTGTATATGGGGGTATGGGGTTTGTTTATGGTTATGTCTCAGTCAGAGTGACGTGGCTGTGGTCGGCCGGCCTTAAGACAATTTTATTATAGGATGTTTGACTTGTTATCTATCATAAAACATCATAACTTGTTAAAAGGTGTCACTTATTTTAAACTTTAATCCTCTGAAGTATCCTCATAGGATTGTCATGATTGTTTTACAGCCTCTGATGAGTCCAAGAAGAATGGTTCCAGAGCTGCAGCAGTGTGTCTGGGTCTGTTGGGTCTGCTGTGTGTAATCCTATTGGCTATCATCACTGGCCGGGTCATATACAGTGAGTAATTCTATAGTAAATACTGTAGTATGTTTATATGTACATTTTTGTCAGAAATAGTGTTGATGGCTGTTGCTTTAAATACATTGGGTGCTATTTTGGGGGAGGTGGATTGGCATGAGGTGTGCAGGAGACAGGCTTATTGACCATTTCTGTTGGCAAAGTACCTTGTTTTTCACCACATTTGTGTGTTTTGGGGACACAAGCACACACTTGTGACTTGTGCGTTACTATTTTCAGAACACTTTATCTGGAGGAGGCTCACCCAGACACGTCTCCAAAATCACACTAACCTGCTTTTATATTTTGTTATGTTTCCCCGTTTCATTTTAGTATGAAGCTCTCAAAATGGAAAATAAAATATGTTAGCCCGTTTTAAAGCATTCTAACCCACACGTGACAATGTTTCAATGCTGTAATCCAACACTGTGATCTTTATAAAGCCTTGCTGATTATCAGTTAGATTAATACACATAATGCCCAAGTCGGTCATTATTGAACAGTTTTGTAGACTTTTTGTCTTTCATAGTCCAGTGTACTCTAAAAATACTTAGAATATTTCTCATGGACAGTTATAGGAGGTCAATGCAGCAGTATTTTTGTAGATGTCCATTTAGCTGTATTTATCAATTCCTCCCAAGATAATTGTACATCATCTGCGCTGGCAGTCTGTTTGAGGTGCTGTAGATATTGTATTTTTTATTTTCAGTTGCCAATTCTTTTTGCCCCTGTTTCTCCACAATTTAGTCATTATGCCAATTAATTTCTTCCGCTGCTGTTGTATCCTACTGGCTCACCTGTCAGTGAGGAGCCCCCACTGGGGGGACCCAGCACCTCTCTCCCACTCCTCCCGCCCAACACTCCCTGCTGACAGGTGCCGCCCCAGTCTGTAGGAGTATGAGCTGTGACAAATATCACCCTCCCTACCCTGCTTTCCACCCAAAACACGGGCCAATCGTGTTTTTATAGACACTTGACAAAGCCGGATGCACCACAGTTGATTTAATCCCCTTGACTCCGCCTTTGTGGGCCAATTGTTTCCCTCCGATTCAACCGGGCCCCCGTGCGTGTAATGAGCCGAACTCCGTGAGGAAGGAGGTCACAGAGAATATTCCATGATTCTTCAAAGGTACAGTAAAATCGCCGTTTTCGCTGGCAAGGGGACAGTAGATGGATGAATTCATTAATGAATTCCTGGCATTGAATGAGTTGGTCACGAAAAGCAATCCTTGATTGGTCATGATCGAATCCACCTATAAAACACACCCACCCTAATCCAACCCATCGAACCTCTTAACTGTGGGTACTCTGCCCTTCTCTAGTCTGGAAAATACCAAGTATCTGTCACCACACCACACCAGTTCACCTGTTCCCCCAAACTAAGAACCTTGTCTTAATGTCAAATATAGATTTGCTAAAACAAAGTTGTATGTAAAACTCATCAGATTGTTGATTCTCCTTATTACAGATTCTGACCTGCTTAACAACCTGACCAAAGACCAAGAACAGTTACTGTCCAGATATAATAACATCACTAAACAGAAGGACCAGCTACAGTCCAGTTTTGACCAGCTACGGTCCAGATATAACAAACTAATTGAACGAAATGACATCAAGAAGATGCTTTGTGGTCAGTGAGACATCAAATTTGTTGTTTTTTGTTGTTGTTTTGTTTCATTGTTATATCATGTTGTTCATCATTTATCATTAATCTGAGCAAATTACCAAACAGTGGCTAACTTTATTATTTTGTTTTTAGAATCACATGGGTTTAAACTTGTTAGTGGTGTGTGTTATTCTTACAACTCTACTCCGATGACCTGGGAGGAGAGCAGACAACACTGTACAGACAAGCAATCAGACTTGATGGTTATAAACAGCAAAGAAAAGCAGGTGTGCGTGTGTGTGTGTGTGTGTGTGTGTGTGTGTGTGTGTGTGTGTGTGTGTGTGTGTGTGTGTGTGTGTGTGTGTGTGTGTGTGTGTGTGTGTGCATGTGTGTGGCGTGTGCGTGGCGTGTGCGTGTGTTGTAACATAATATTGTACAGTGTGTATTTCAGTAACCACCATCCTTTCTGTCCAGGACTTTGTTAACAAAGTTGTTATCAGAAACCAGAAGGCTGTGTGGCTGGGTTTGGACAGAGAGGAGGAAGGAGTGTGGAAATGGGTAGATGGAACGCCACTGACCACACCAACGTAAGGCTTTGCATTCATTATTCTATTATGTATTTAAACTATTGTTATAAACACATTTCACATACAGGGATTTCATCTTCCCTACTTTTTCTAAATGGTGTTGAATCCAAATGGTATAAAATATTATAATAAAATGCCTACCAACCACACTGTCACTAACACAATTATACATGTTGTCTATTTCACTATTCTGTTAATTTGCGTCTAATATCTAGAACATAATTTGAGGTCATGGTTTAATATAATGTACTGTAAAGGTATTGTAATGAATTAAATGTTCCTACTCCAGGTACTGGCGAGCTGGTGAGCCTAATAACTCTGGAAACTGTGTTGTGCTTCATGATGGAAGATGGGTCGACATGTTATGTTCTACCATGAGCCGTTTTATCTGTGAAAGAGTTTTCAAGTGAAATGTTGGTGCAACTACATGATGCCAAATATTTGGACAAATTGTACTTTTAAGTACCAATTGAAATGTTATCTTTATTCAGAGACACGTGCAGGAGGGTACCTACCCTTTTGCCCCTGATGCCCAAAGTGCCCTTTACATGTTTTATATTAAGGCCTGCCCAACACCCACAGCCCTTATCATGAAGCATTTTCTGTTATAATAATAATTTATAATTACATTATAAAATACATGAGGTTGCTGCCATCAGTCAGGTCTCAGTTTCAGTCTTTACCTCATGCAGTGATGTCATGTTCCCTCCCACCTCGTTAAGCATGGAGTCCTGAATTTAATTGTGCGATTCACTTATACTTATTTTTTTGGTACAGATTACACAAATGAGATATTATGTGTTCATTTCATTTGTGAGCTTTTGTGAGCTTTGTACAGAGATGGAATTGTCTCTGTAGCTAATAGTTTTCCCCTACTTCCAATCGATGTGATAATTAAGTTAACTGGCTCCTGGTTGTACAGTAGGCTAACCTTTGAATGTGAAATATTTCTGCTTTGTCTGCTCAGTGTTAAAGTAGCCAACTAAATAAACTTATACTTTTGTTTATTGTTAACATTGGTTGAATATGTTGCTAAATTTCTTTTCAATAAAACGTTTCTTCCGTCACTATGTGTTCCCTTTCGTCTGTACAGTCCTGTGTCTCAAAATAGATTTACAATTCCGATATAAATACCTAGTTGCACTGTCTGTCAATATGGGATACGGGATATACAGAACATTAAGTCACTCTGGATGAGAGTCAGGTGTTCAGAAGCATTGATGCTGTTCTACATGTGGTCCAATATATGCTGTTCCACCAATCCACCCTGAGCTGAACAGGTTGCGAGCACTTTGAACTGATCTGCCTTAACCCTAACATAACTGTTTTTGTTTGTTTTTGCACGACCCACATTGTATTGTATGGGTTTAATGGTCTACTTTGCCTACTGCACAACCCACACTGTGGTGACAACACACACTCTGACCTCAGTGACCTGCTCACACACTGGGATCACAACCCTGAACACACACACACACACACACACACACACACACACACACACACACACACACACACACACACACACACACACACACACACACACACACACACACACACACACACACACACACACACACAAATATTTCTAAAGAAGAAGAAAAAAAGGTTGTTATGTATAACCTATCAAAATCAGTTGGACATATTACATTTTGATGTGGTGTCATAATTAAACTTCATGTTGATATGGCACACTGACTACGAAAACGAAAATGAAAACATGGCACTTCATGTCAAAAAGGTTGCCGACCCCGGATAGCTGATGTTCGTGTGGGAACAAAAACCACAGGTTTAGACCTGCAGTATAAGACAGACCACATCCTGTTGAAGATGACTCTTAGAATTATGTTTAAAGTTCCTCTGTACTTCTTAGAAACACACAGAGAGAGAGAGAGAGAGAGAGAGAGAGAGAGAGAGAGAGAGAGAGAGAGAGAGAGAGAGAGAGAGAGAGAGAGAGAGAGAGAGAGAGAGAGAGAGTCTTCTTAGAAACACACACACACACACACACAGAGAGAGAGAGAGGTGGAGAGAGAGAGAGAGAGTTTGGAGCAAATATCGCAAACTGCTGGATCGTTCAGCAGCAAACGTTTTATTAAGTATTTTTTCTCAAATCGGCTTCATGTTGTCACTATTCCAGCCCGCTTATGTTTTGGCCTATACAGTAACTCTTGAACCGTCGGTCAAGCAACAAAAAAAGAAAAAACTCTCTGAATTCGGTGGATCATAATGCAACTCCATATAGGCCACACCCATTTCTCCGCCAAACTAGATTTTCTGCTATTGTGCATTTTCTTCAAAACACACTTGTTGCTTGTTACTAGTGTTTAACACCGGGATTCCCGGGATGCGGGAATCCCGGGAATTCAGTTTTTTTTTACCATCCCGGGAATTCACTTCGGTTCCCGGGCTTCCCGTTTTTTTTTTTCTTGTTAGAAATGAATACTAATTAGTAGAAAGCCCTATCTACAGCGTGGAGGAATTACTATTATAATTAGGCAAGTTACTTGCCGCGTTGCCGACCAGGGCAGGGTCCCATCGTCCCGTTGTGAACCAATATGGGACGCACTGAATGAATGTAACAGTAATGAACAAAATAAAACACAATTGGCCGTGATGCCCCATGCCTGCCCTGCACAGTGCGCACGCTGATTTCACTGTTTCCTCTGCTGTCAATATGGTAGACACCAGTTGACTAGTTCAGATTCAACATCATCAAGTGAAACGCTGTATAAACAGTAGGGCCTAGGTAGGTTTGATCGAGCCTATATTCCAGCTTAAAATGCGCACAAGCCAAGCAATGCTTTTGATAGAGAGAGAGGACAGACCGGAGAGCTGAAGAGAGAGAGAGCAAGAGAGAGCGCGTGAGAGAGAGAGAGAGAGAGAGAGAGAGAGAGAGAGAGAGAGAGAGAGAGAGAGAGAGAGAGAGAGAGAGAGAGAGAGTATTAGACCGATGTGGTCCGTTTTTTATCATCATTAATATAGCCTACCCTACCTACACTTGCATTTTAGAACGTTCAAACTACCATTTTACTAGAACTACCCAGTAGAACAAGTGAACTGCACAACGGCTGTCTGTCTCATTGATTGTCAGTGCTGGCAGCGCATGCATGTGTACATCAAAATCACACTACAAAACCCCACATTTGATCAACAACAAAATATAGATTAATAGACAACATACAGCCAACATCCCAAAATGGAGTCTTATAATATCCAGCAAGTAGCCTAATATAAATTAATAACTGCAAACAAATGACAAGTTTAGGCTATCAAATCAATATCCTACAAAAGTAGAGAAAAGCTGTGACCTCACCGGCGCTCTGATGGACAATAAATACATATTCCTTTTGCAAATTCTCTTGTCAATAATGATACAAATGGAACGTTTATTTCAGCAGCTAGAGTTTGACATTGTTTGAGTGCGTTTTGAGCGCAGCTCCTCGTTAAGTTAATTGTCTTCACCCGCTGCGCAACAGGGCAGATCTCCGCCAGGGCAGGGCACTGGCTATTATATATTATATTTATATGATTTTAAAAAATCAAATTAAGTCATTATTAGTGCAAGTTCATAGGTGGACACAATAGGGACATTTGGGCACCTCGGTGTAAAATTGGCTATTTAAGTATCTACATATAAATGCATTTTAGTGGGCACTTTTTTTTTTTTTTTACCCTTTGACGGGAATTCCCGGGAAGCCCGGGAAAAGGTCTGAAAATTCCCGGGAATTAAAATTAGCTATTTCCCGGAAAATGTTAAACCCTACTTGTTACTACTCTACAACTCACACACATCACTACAGATGATCTCTGGAGTCATACAATGAACACGTATCTTTAAAAAAAAAATCCATCAATCTATAATATATTATACATTGACATTAGAATGTATACAAACAAACAAAGACAAACAAAAATGACAGATACAGTTACAGTGCAGAAGTGAAAGAAAAGAGAAAACTAACTCAATCAAAGGCAGCGCCAAACAGAAAGGTCAGGAGACAGAATCAGGAGAGAGAGTACCCATTTATCAGCTTCAATTTTATAGCGTTACAGTTCCAATTCTGTGTCCTTATTTCTTTGTCATCACTTCCAATTTCAGTTTGTTCATCCTGTATCCTGTGTGAGTTCTCTCTCCTGATCGGATAAAATTGGTATCGTTAAATCCTTTTTCTGTTAACCCATTGAGACCTGAAGCCGATTCTACATGTCTCCTAAATCTCAACAGTATTCTGAAAAACGTATGTTTCTATATCAGTGGTGCTCAATCTTTTTCATGTCAAGGACCCCCAAAATTATATGTATTTGGCCGCGGACCCCCATCAAAATATCTTGTTCCAGGGATCCCCCAGAAGCAAAGATTTGAGTTAAAAATGTTCGCTTTAAAAATATTTAGTCCAAAGTGTAAAATAATGCTTTTTAGCTCAAATCTAAAAATGACTGCAGGAGACCCCTGTTACTGAACAAACATGCTATAGCAATGAGTGCTATTAGAATAAGGAGCTATATTTAACACTTATTTACATAATAAAGAAAAATCACTTACCCTACCTTTGAAAGGAAATAACTTCTAATGTTTTGAACCTCATTACTTACGTTGCAAATAAGATTTACCAATAGCAACGTTGCATGTTCAATGTCACACCGTTTGACAAATGCAGGGTCTACCAGTTGACTAGTGACATGATTTTGCCCTGAGCAGAGTTATAGATAGATATCTATGGGCTGGTTGTTAGCTAATGCTTGGATGGGGAAGTTGTACAAATGGTTGTTCACAGCTTGATATATATATACCTATACCTATAACCAGTGGTGGAAAAAGTACTCAATACTGCAATGTAGAGGGAAAACTCCAGAGTAAAAGAAAAAAGTATTGGTATCAAAATGTATTTAAAGTAGCAAAAGTGGAAAGTACTCATTATGTAGAATGTAGAAATCCCGTTTTCAAATGTATACAAATCTTTTGAAAATAGCAGATCTACAAGCTCGCATTGTGAGCTTGTAGATCGTCTATTTTCAAATAGCCAAAATGTATATGGGCTGAAGTGGTTACTGTATATGTTTTGTAATAATAATCAAAATCTACAAAGTAAATTGTACTCCACTTGTACTCCACTACATCCACGATGCAGTGGAGTAGAAGTAAAAGTACAGAGAATTGGAAAAATTCAAGTAAAGCACAAATACCTCGAAATTGCATTTAAAGGGGAAATCCACCCATTTTCAATATTTAACTATGTCATTAATATAGCATAAAGGAGTTGTGTGGAAATAAGAAAAAAGTTCCCCCCTTTCTGTGTTGCCTTGAACTGGAGGATTGATTGTGGGTTTAACATTGCAAATTACAACGTGATGACTCATCATGTTGTAATTTGCAATGTTAAACCCACAATCAATCCTCCAGTTCAAGGCAACACAGAAAGGGGGGAACTTTTTTCTTATTTCCACACAACTCCTTTATGCTATATTAATGACATAGTTAAATATTGAAAATGGGTGGATTTCCCCTTTAAGTACAGTACCTAAGTAAATGTACTTAGTTACTTTCCACTACTGCCTATAACTACTGTACCTGCATGAACATTCTAGCAGCAGACACACAAACGTTATATTGATCCGAGACTCTCTCATTGCGGGCCCTGCTATTCCACTGTCTCTGTTGTTTCACTTTTAGTGCGTGATGTTGTGCACGCGTACTCAACAAACGGGAACTGGTTCATTGAGAAGACATAGCAGGGAAACGCGGTTAGGGAAAGCGGAGGCCCCCAGAAGGACTCCGCTGCACTGCACTCAATAAGAGGAGTCCTAAACGGATCTGTGTGAGGAGGGGAACCGCTCGGGGGAAAAAGTGAACAGATTGACGGTTACACATTCTGCATTCTAGTGCTGGATGAGCAGCAACAGCGAAACCTCCTCATCGACAATTACAGCAGAGGGAGCAGTGGGAGAGATAAGACCAGGGGAGCCCATGCATTTCACCGAGATATTAAGCCCCGATTTATACTCCGTCGGACGGCGGTGTTGTCGCCCGTCTATAAAAATCGCAGATCTACACGCTCGCGGCGAGTCGCATCCGCGCCGGGTCGCGAGCTTGTAGGTCAGCTATTTACGGCGCACGGACACCCTCAGCACGACGAAGCATAAATCAGGCATTAGGTAATAAGGGCTGGAGAGAAGAAAATCTGCACAGCCTTTTTCCTCAGTCTTGTTCCGGCAGCGTGTTTGTGTGTGCGAGGACTATAGTCTCGGCAGCATTACACAGGGTGTGTGCAACTCAAATCCTCTCATTGTATTTCTGCAGATTCAATACATTTGAAGGTCACCGATAGTCACCCGCAGGTGATTATTACGAGTGTGCAGCAAACGCAATAGACCCGATAAGCTCCTCTCTCTCTCCATCTTATAACTGTGAGCCTGTTTGACAAAGAACCACATTTATCTCGACCATTGATTATCAGCAAAAGGAGATTCAGCTGCCCCACTAATGGAATGAACGCACACGATAAGCAAAGATATATACCATGTTATATCATCGAAATGCAACAGACATTTCTATAGACCGGGTGTCATTGTAAACCCTATAGGACAACAATACAATACATGGCACACAGTGAGGTCCATGTTGTACAACGTGGCTGATCAGAGGTGTGTGATGACACGACCACGGTGGGTGCGCTCGGCGAGACGCAAGTGAGAGAGAGATCCGATGAGGGTCATTATTCCACATCCGCACGTTATTTCATGGAGCATCTATTGTCTAAACCTCAACTCGAGAGTTAACCCGTTAAGACCGTGAACGCAGCATCTGTGTGTCATTTTTAGATTTCTTTGGGCTATTCAAAAATAGCAGATATACAAGCTCATAGCGTGGCACCGAGTGCCGCGCTATGAGCTTGTAGATCTACAATTTTTGAAAAATCATGAAAATGTGTCTGAATATTTCATTTTCTTTTTTGCGGACATTAGTAACTCAAATGTTTGCTTCTGGGAGTCCCTGGAACTAAATATTTTACAAATGTTTGCAGAAAATATATATATTCCAAGAATTTCACGAATTTTCACGATTTTTAAAAAATATCTACAAGCTCATAGCTTGTAGAGCTTGTATATCTGATATTTTCGAATAGCCAAAGAAATCTAAAAATGACACACGGATGCGTTTCCCGGTCTTAATGGGTTAATGCGGGCTCAGCAACCACCTCTCCTCCGCGCCCGGAGTTTTAGAGAGCAAAGCTAATACGGGTAGAAAGGTTTCCCCAGCTCGGCTGATAAACTGTAATCTAGCGGTATGGGACACAATCACTCTGGCAGAATGGGCGGCGAGACAAGCCACCTAGCAATTCAAAGGGACACGAGGCTTCAACAGCACATCACAGGTACTATCCAATGCACACGGCGAGAGAGAGAAAACAGCAGCATTTCTTGGGAAGGGGGCTTTGATTGGAAAATCTCTCTCTCTCGCCTTTCTCTGCTGTCGCCTCATTCGCCGTGGGAAACGTGTGGCTTGGCACGACTTTTGAAGTCTCACTTGGACACGCGCGCGGCAAAGGCAGGGGTTGCAGGTGTTGATTAGACGTCAGCTTTACTTTGGGAGATAAGTTGCCGCGCGAACAGAACGGTCTTGATTTTTCAAGGGCACAGGATGCGATTTGAGAGACTGCCACAGGTCGTTCTAACTACATGCTGCTGTTCCTGTTGAAAAACAGGCTGTGAAAGAAAATGTCACAAAGCAGAAGGGGCCATGATAGTGTTGTGTTTTTCTCTGTCTACCGCCGTGACCTCAAATGGTAGCCTTAAATTATTCAGAGAACATACTGGAGGGCATTGGGTGGGCCACCTTTTCAGGCATAAAATCTGCCTAGACGTTTTTTTCCAAGGCTGGTGTGATCTAATTTCACCAGACAGTGTAAACTGCCACCGCGCTTATGGCTTATTATAGGCTGCCAAAAGAATAACGCAAACATAGAATAAGAATAAATGAACTGAATAAGTCAACAGTTTCATTTTAATTATAATGGTAAAATAAATTATTTTAATTAGTGTCATGCACCGAACAATAATTAAAAAAAATATTTATGGGACTATAAAATACTGATGAAGGTTTCATGTACGGTACACACACATTTCAGTTAATTATTTATTTTTCTAAGTTCACTGTCGGCTGAAAGTGTTATTTTAGTTTTGTCCGAAAACGTCAATTCCGAGTTCCCTTTCTCTGCCATCACTGCAGTTGTTGCTAATGAGACAAATACATACGGTGCTTGAAATACTGACAGCACTTGATCCAGTTCTATGTATGGTACACATACTATATAGTATATTGCTGAGATTTCAGTTCCTCCTTTTTTCTTGTCTGGAAAAGTCTCTTCTCGCCATCACTGTGCGGTTGTTGATGATGAGACGAATATTATTCCATTCAACGTGCAAAGAAATAATACTCTTCCCATTCTGCATGGACATTATAATATGTATTATGTATGTTATGTCTTGTGGTGTTTCTTACCGAACTCATTCTCAATACTGTTGTCTCGTCTCATTAGTTGTGGTTGAAAACTAGTAATAGTAGTAGCCTAGTACTAGGTGACATACCTGGACATTCATATGCTGACAGAGATATTCCTGTGTTAATTTGCACTAGTCAATCCACTGATATGATTCACTGGAGTTCATGGTCAAACAGGCAAACCTGAGCATACTGTAGATTGGACGGCGGATGATATGATTTAATGTTTTTGTCTGGGTTTTCAAAACATCAAATCTTAAGGAAAATGGTTGACCACCACTGCGGTAAGGCAGTGGTTCTCAACCTTTTCAGGCCAAGACCCCCCAAAAGAATCATATTTGAACCGACCCCCCCACGCTGATAAGCACTTAGGAGTTGAGCCATTACATTTTGTTTGACTTGGTTCCACAGATAAATATTGTGAAAATAGCCGATCGTTGCGAGGCGCTGTGAGCTTGAAGATCAGCTATTTTCACAATTTCTTCTTATATTATTTGACAAGTTGGCCAATGTTTGAACAGTAGCTTGTTGATTACTTTTGACACAGTAATTGTCTTTTTTCATTTAAAAAAAAAAAAAGTTATTAAAAAGTCTTTAAATTGTCACTTCACTGTCATCTGGGGACCCCCCCCCCCCAAAAGATCAGTTTGAGAACCACTGCGGTAAGGTAACGATGATCTCTTTAATCGTTAGCATGTAGCAGTGCTAACGATTAAAGAGAGTTAAGACTAAAAGCCTGGTAAGGCTACCAAAAGACAGGCATTAAATTCAGTGATAATCAAGTGTCAAATGTCTATCATTAGATTGCAATAGGCCTGCATTACATTCATTACCAATCCAGATTAGAACTACAGCATGACGTCAAGATATCTAGTCAGTCTAAGTACATCAAATAATCCTGATTAGTCACTCAAAAGGCTGCTGAACTTGATGTAATTAAATGAGAATAATAGATCTGGCTGCAGGTAGTCCGCCCAGCAGGTGAAGGCCGCAAAACATCCCTTGAATGATTCAAAGCCAGCAATATGGGCTGGCATCATTCACATTGTGTTAAGACAATGCAGATGCTGGTGACACGGTTGCCAGGCAACTCTAACCACACTTGGTAATTTATTGAATAAAAAGGTAGTGTGTGCGTGTGTGCGTGTGTGCGTGTGTGGGTGTGTGTGTGTGTGTGTGTGTGGGTGGGTGTGTGGGTGCGTGGGTGGGTGTGTATGTGTGTGAGGATTGAGAATAAAGTCTATAATTGATGCAAAATGACTGTAATTCCTGGTATTTTGGCAGCTGTTGCTCTCTGGAGGCCTTCTTAAAGGCCATGGAATACTATTTCTCCTCTTCTTACTGTATCAACACGATGTTGAGGCTGTAGTGAACAGCACATTGGGTAGCTATCGTCACGAGGAGGGCTGGTGCTCCAAGCTTGTTTACCTAACGAAGAGACTGCAGACGGTGATGAAGTAGTCTTGCGTAGTCAGACAACCATTCCACAATCTCTGAATGCTTTATAGAGTCTGGAATTATCCCTGACTAACTCATTTCGGCATTTCCGTTCATGAAAATATACAGTATGTTAAAATATCATTACATTAAATGTATTGATTTTCATTTCTGCTAAACAGCAAGCTCGATTATGCTTAGATGATTTTGATTTATATTCTGATTTTTTGTTGTTGGAGGCAACAGTCTGGCTCGCGAGACTAGTGATGAAGTCTGTTGAAGTGTGTGTGTGTGTGTGTGTGTGTGTGTGTGTGTGTGTGTGTGTGTGTGTGTGTGTGTGTGTGTGTGTGTGTGTGTGTGTGTGTGTGTGTGTGCGTGCGTGCGTGCGTGCGTGCGTGCGTGCGTGCGTGTGCGTGTGTGCCCATCTGTGTCTCTTTATCATGTTGTATCCGTGTGTGATATATAGGCATTTCAATTAAACGATCAACCCTGCAGCCGTATTGTATTGGCACAGAAAGTCAATATCTGTGCTATCCGTGTAATATTTATCTATGTAAGCCCAGTCAGAAGGTACGTTATTCTTGTCGATATTTGCCTCTGTTGTTCAAATGTACAGTTAATCATCCAAAGCAATGGAGGATCCTTGTGATGAGAACCATGCATGAGACTGGTGGAAGCCAGACGGAGAGAATGGCACAACCACTGTCAATGATAAATATTCATTTATTTTGGCAAATATCATTGGTATTGGGGGCTCATACTGTAGGGAAATATGGGTTAAAGACAGACCCATTGACTGTTTTGGCTGAACGTCGAATTAAATCGAATGGCGAGCACATTTTCGGATGACAAAGTGGATATTCCTGTTCATATTCATGCACCAGACTAAACTAAAAGGGGGAAAAATGGCTTCTTTGTGACCTCACCAAAAAGCCAACCTGGTGAGATCTGAAAACACGTGGTCTGACCCTTTCACCCAGAATTCTGACCTCACCTTTTTTGTTCCGTCTAAAAAGGGTGGGATGAGTTGACTGTTGTAGTTAGCCCAACCAAAGCCAAATGCAGACCTACAGGTAGTGAGATTCAACAGGCGGCCCATGGGCCAAATCCAGCCCCTGGGGAGCTTTCTTGTGGCCCCATTCCAGATTCCAATGTAAAAATATATCATTTTATTACTTTTTTTAGCGCAAAGGTACATGTCCACCTACAATGTTAAAGTTGCAACTACTTCATGATTTCTGCCCAATTCTGCCTTACACGTTAAACTTGGAGAAATAAACAGTGGCATATAAAGTGATTGAAAGTCAAATACTTGAGTAAAAGCTAAATGTCAGTGGCAAAACAACATAAAAGAGCATAACAGATTAGTTTTGAGTGCAGTTCGTCCATCACATGCCATCTCCATCCATTTCTAGACTGCTACTGTACCGCATATAAGTATAAAGACCTTTTCATTGTACAAAGAAACAAAACAGCCAGAAATGTCATCTACTTCTACTACTTCTCACTATACTTTCAGAATGATGTAGCTTTCAAGTAGTTCAGCGATTTTCTTTTTTTCCCCACCATGTAGCTGGGTAACAACATCAACATGAATGAACACAACAGATATGACTTTTGAGTGCAGTCCGTCCATCACATGCCATCTCTATCCATCTGTAGCTACTGTATTTCTGAGTTTTGAGAGGATGTTGTTACATCAAAGAAAAAATTCTCCATCTGCAGCCATGCTCGTATGTTGTTTTAGTTTTGAGTGGATTTTGTCCATCATCTTCATCCACTTGAAGGTTTTTCACGGGTGCTCAGACCAAAATGCAAAAACCTTTCATTCATACGAACATGTAAACACTTCACTTTGCCTTTGTCTGCCTCAAACACTTTTCTCACAAAGACGCATCCATGCCAGGGACCCGTGCACAGAACATACTGAAATATCGTTTTCAAATCATTTCATTTTCATCATATCAAATGTCTTAACACATTAACCTGGAACTGTGTCTTTTTTAGATTTGAGCTAAAAAGCATTATTTTACACTTTGGGCTATTCAAAAATAGCAGATATACAAGCTCATAGCGCGGCACCGAGTGCCGCGCTATGAGCTTGTAGATCTGCTATTTTTGAAAAATCATGAAAATGTGTGCAAATCTTCTGAATATATATATTTTTAAAGCGAACATTTTTAACTCAAATCTTTGCTTCTGGGGGTCCCTGGAACAAAATATTTTGACGGGGGTCCGCGGCACATGAAAAAGGTTGAGCACCACTGATATAGAAACATACGTTTTTCAGAATACTGTTGAGATTTAGGAGACATGTAGAACCGGCTTGAGGTCTCAATGGGTTAATATCAAAATCGAGGCCTGTGCAATATAAATGGCTCCCACAGACAATATCCTATCAAACATCAAAATGCATACATTTTTGTTGTCACAGTCTTGCGGCCCCCCGACTTCAAGTCATTTTAGAATCGTGGCCCCCTGCCTAATCTAGTTGAATAACCCTACCGTATAGTCCTTACACAAGCATCCTATTTCTGCGGGTGGCAAAATTCTTAGATGCCTCCAATATTATTCCAATGCACTGCAACCGCTTTAGCAGAAATGTAGGTCATCGACATCTCCCAGACTCCCCCCCGCCCTCCACACACACACACACACACACACACACACACACACACACACACACACACACACACACACACACACACACACACACACACACACACACACACACACACACACACACACTCTCAAATCCAGTTGACGTCTTTGAGGTAAAGAAGTCTCGGGCTCCACGCTAATCCCCCTGGTCATACCGAGTTTCAAATTCAATCTCAGTTTTCTCATTACTGGTTTTGGAGATACTGAGACCCCATATTGGTCAAGAGATAGTTGAGCTTAATCTGATGGGCTTCTGTGTTATAAGGCCAGTAAGAAAAGCGATGATCCTGCATGGATCCATGGGTTGGGGGAGAAATCAACAGCGCAGTGCAGCAGATGGGAGCTTGAGAGGGGAGACAGTCAGCTAGAGGCATGCTGAGTCAAGCTTTGCTCACTGTTATTTGCCCAGATATCCGTAGGATTTGAACAGCACTTCTCAAGGTCTGTCTGTGGGGTAGAGTTCCTGACAAGGAGATGGCATTTAAAGGCAAAAATCAAACTGAGATGCCATAGAGTAAAATAATACTTAACGTTATACAACAGTTCGTCCCGGTCAAGTGGTTTGACTGGAGAAGAGGCCTAACATGAGTGCTGATGCAATACAACAGCACAGGAATGTTTTACTTGAACAGCTAGCTAGCTGCAGTAGCTAATGTCAGCCTATGATTTCCCCACTTAGTCTGGGTTGTTTATATGTTGCTTTGTAACATCTTTGCTGAGCGGCACATACATAAGTACTAAGTAGGCTATAACATTAGGTCTACATAACGTACATAAATGTATTTGTTTTGTGTGTGTGTGTGTGTGTGTGTGTGTGTGTGTGTGTGTGTGTGTGTGTGTGTGTGTGTGTGTGTGTGTGTGTGTGTGTGTGTGTGTGTGTGTGTGTGTGTGTTTTTGCTAACTAATTTAAGAACATGTTGCAGGTGGAACGCAATAACATCAACATTAAAATACTGGTTCTGTTCAGAACAAACAAAACATAGTTTTTATGCCATGGTTGCAAAGCAACTGAGCCAAGTCTGATCAAGCCATATTGACCTATTTGTAATTGGTTGAAAGCAAACTTGGATAATGTAGAATAAGTTGCTCAAACTGGTACAAAGAAATAACACAACCATCTAACGTGGTCTCTTAATAAATGGCTCAATAATTCTCAAGCAAGCACGCACGCACACACGCACACACACACACACACACGCGCGATTTAGGATTCACTGCTGCGAGTATTTCACATTATATTCTGATGAAGTCTCCTTGTATTCCCCATGACAATACTTAAATGAAATACCACTAAATGTTTAGGAGAAGGTCTAAGTAATTGTGTGACTGGGTGATAAGAATCTAATTCTGTCACATAACGGGGCTAAAATTCCTGCTCATTGCACTGAGCAGCTGATCAATACTGTTGACGTTCTCGAAAATAGGTCAGGATGTGTCTGAGTGGATGTGTCGCAGGGGAACAACAGAGGCACTACACCGACATCTTATCACACCTTACAGCCCCTGCAAGAAAATGACCAAAGAAAAGAAAATGAAAGGAGTGCTTTTTGGACTGGACCCAGAAGCACATGATGGTGACTAATGAAATTGTGAAAGGCAAAAGTCTCTGGAGGCGAGAGACAGAGCGAGGCCACATCTCGCATATTCGCGGGTAATGTGCTTTCTGTGATTAGCTTTGAGTAGACCCTCATCTATCCTGTTTCAACGGTTTACTTAGGCTAACGCAGCGCGCGTAGAAACGTGCAAACACACCCACGAGTGCACACATCACGATCTCGCACTCACGTGCACAACGTGCACATAGTTGCGACCCCGTGTTCCATGATGTGAGGGAATTAAATGCCCTGGAGTCAGTTGCACCACCTCACACTAAGTTCAAACTTAGCCTAGTTATAGCTTAACCCATTCAAATGCATCTCTGTCATTTTAGTTTTATTTGGCTATTAAAAAATAGCAGATCTACAAGCTCATAGCGCTATGAGCTTGTAGATCTGCTATTTTTTGAAAAATCGTGAAAATGTGTGCAAATCTTTGAATATATATATAACTCAAATCTTTGCTTCTGGGGGTCCCTGGAACAAAAATATGTTACAAATGTAAAAAAAATAGTATAATATTTAAAGTTTTGCACACATTTTCACGATTTTTCTAAAAATAGCAGATCTACAAGCTCATAGCGTGACACTCTGTGCCGTGCTATGAGCTTGTAGATCTGCTATTTTTGAATAGCCAAATAAATCTAAAAATGACACAGATACTTTCCTGGTCTAAATGTTTATTTTTCAAGCCATTTGACTTAGTGTGAGGTGGTGCAACTGGGTCCTGGACCTTATGACTGCAGTACAGCTTTTCTTGTGCAACCGTTTGTTACGCAAAAACATCCGCTTCTTGTTGTTGCCTCACTTCATTCATGTTGAACGCACATGTGGAAGGTTTTCAAAAGATGTTGACCCCCCCCCCCCCACCCCAAGACTCCCATGTTTCATACACAGTAAAAAACCTCAGTGTCAGTCCAACCATGTGTAGACATGTGTTTTTTTTGTGTTTTGGTTTAAACCACATGTAACCTTGAGAGTGAACAAATGGAATCAAATGGAACCATAATTACATTTGTAATTAACATTCAGACTTAAATGAACATAGTAACAGAAAAGAGACCAAAACAGAAATAATACATGTAGGCTAATAGCCTACATACATCCGACAAACAAAAAGAAACAAACAAACCACGCAGTAATAACCAATGAAAACCTCGAAAACGCCACAACCATAAGTTCACTAAAGTGGGCAGATAAGTAAAGAGTAGGGGGAGATTAGTCTCGCGAGCCAGACTGTTGCCTCCCACAATTTTCTCCTCCCCGCTTCCGTTTCGTCTTTACAGTCGCGCAAAATTTACAAAATCATCGAAGCATATAGCTCGCTGCTGAGCAGAAATGGAAATAAAAAAATGTAATGTAAAGATATTTTTTAATAAATTTACATGAACGGAAATGACGAACAGATGACAGCTTCGTGCCTCGGATTTCGGGACGTGTAGTTACAGACTCTATATACTGTAGTATTTCGGAGATTGTGGAACAGTTGTCTGTCTACGCGAGACTGTAGGGTGGGATTGGATCAACAAATATAATCACCTTTTACAGTGTACAGTGTTTACATGTTGGGCGGAAGGAGGCCACAGTTATTTGGGGTTGAGTGATTCCCTCTTCCTATCGGGGATGATTACAGTAGGTGGGTCCTCTCCAGCAGGGCTCTGACCCATTTACACTCTCTTAATATACGGTGGAAATTAAATACGGTGGAAATTAAGGGGGAGCCACAGTGCGAAGCACATCGGTTCGGTAGGATGATCTGCCTTTTCCTGACAACTCTTTTTTCTCCGGTCTAAAAATAGAGCGAATGGGAGAAAAAAAACACGGATGTGTTTATTTTTTTTTCTCTGCCGGAGGTGATTAAAGTTGTGTCCCAGGTTGTGGAGGAAGTTGGGAAAGTTGTGTTGAAAGCAGTGTTATATAGCTGTGTGGTGCTTGGACCTCTGTGTTAGACCTGTGTAGGCTGATGATGATGTGCTGCAGGCTCAGCATCTTCTAGCGTGCCGAGTGGATACCACACATGGAAACGGGTCAACGGATCAACACAAGCAAGCATGTGACAAGGAACGCAGTGATAGGAGTGATCACAACAGGGAGGCTGGCAGCTCACCATATAGGAAAAAGAAAAAGGATATGGGAGCATTATTACATTGCTGATTTCGTCGACTAAAACTATGACGAAAAATGTTCGTCGACTACCTTTTCTCACTGTCGAAAACTAAATAAAAACTAAATGAAAACTAGGCCATGATGACTAAAACTAAGACTAAATCTATTGACAATTTCATCAACAAATAAAAACTAGACAAAAATGTTTGGTTGCGCTTGGGTATTGCGCTCTGAAAATAGCAGATCTACAAGCTCACAACACGTCGCGCTGCGACGCGTTGTGATCTTGTAGATCGGCTATTTTCAGTGTAAAAGTGTAAAATCAGCCATTACGACGCCATCAAGGCACCACCAAAATAGTTTTAGTCGACTAAATCAACTGTAGATTTAGTCGACTATAATTTCATGATATTTAGTCGACTAAAACTAGACTCACAGTAAAACATCTCAGATGACTAAAATATGACTAAAACTAAATGGAATTTGATTCAAAAGACTATGACTAAATCTGAATCGAAATTTGCTGTCAAAATCAACACTACTTTATTATCGTCCCTGAGGAAAGGGGAAATTACTTTTCTCCATTCGCCCAGCAGATGGCCTGTTCAGATGGCTTTTTGATGAGCGCTCGGCCGGGGGAACTATTAGGGGGACGCGTGTCTTGATATGGGGCTCTTTAATTGACACATAGATGGGCGAGCCAAGGGTCAAACCGGTGAACCGGTTTAAGGCTTATCTACTCACTTAGCTATAGTATAGCTCCCCCAATGACCCCACAGCATGTACAATCCTCAGTGTTAATGTACCCAAATGCACCCGTAAGGTTCCATTTAGTTTCATTTCTACACTCTTAGAGTTATACTGTAAATAGCAACACTTACATTTTTCTGTGTAATCACAACATCCCAGGTTCGATTCTTGCCTGAGCCCTGTGTTTGCATGTCCTGCGTCAGCTTCCTGTATCTCTGCTGTACTGTACTATCAAAATAAAACAACAACTTAACTAAAAAAGTGATAGACAGAAGAAACACAGCTTAGACTGCAGTTGATGGTCATAGCCAAGTCAAGCCGTGTAAGATTCGGAAAGGTTGTCGGTAGGACCTCTGGCTATAGCCCAGAATGACGGCCCAATCCCAGTGTCCACCCTTAGTGGTGGAAGAAGTATTCACATTTTGCACTTTGAGTAAAAGTATCAATACCACAATGTAGATAGGTTAGATCAGCAGGGCCGGCGCGTCCATACAGGCGACCTAGAGTGGCCGCCTAGAGTGGCAGTTTGGAGAGGCGGCAAAAAAAGGCGGGAAAATAAATAAATAAATGATAATAAATCTGTAAAATCAGAATTAAATAATATAACCCTAACCTAACCCTAATCCTAACCCTAAAACCGAAATAAAGTAGCCAAAAACGTATCATAATCCGCCCAAAACCCGAAAAATCAATCGCTGATCAGCCTAGAACCGGCACTGTAGATCAGAGATAATTTAGTTACAAGATGACGGACAAGAGATAAGAAATGAGTGTATTAAAAGCAGTGGCGTGCACAGACATTTTGAGGGGCAGGTGCTCAAGTAAATTATACTTTTTTTTTGTACTTGGTCTGCTCTTTTTTCCCTCTACACCTATACCTCTTTGCCAAAAATAGCCGATCTATAAGCCCACAACGCCTCGCAGCGCGAGGCGTTGTGGGCTTATAGATCGGCTATTTTTGGCTAAAGTTCTCCTCAGAAAAGGGATGCTAGTGGTTATGGTGAAAAGAAAAATCATATCACATAAAGATTTGGCGGACCCCCTGTAGTAACTCTGAGGACCCCCTAGGGGTCCCGGACCCCCTGTTGAAGACCCCTGCTGTAAACTCTTTTCTTCAAAAGGGCACTTCTGGTCAAGAGGGCAAAGGGCAGGTGCTCTAGCATCACCTAGAGTCTATCTGTGCACGTCCCTGATTAAAAGTACAAATATACAGAAATAAGGAAATAATAAAATCGAAAACTAATAATATACAAACCCTAAACGAAAAAATACATAACAACCTAAAGATAAATAATCACAATAAACACTCACAGCCTTTAAAAAGCACCAACTGCGCGTAATTAAGGACAGCAAAGAGTTTTAAAAGTTATTGAAAAGGGTCACGAATGAAGGACTCACCTTCAAAGCACTGTCACCGTTCCTATTTATACCACTTTGAGGCCTCGCAGCCTCTCGCACTCCAGCACACACACCAGGTGATGTGACGTCAATTAAAGTCTGTGAGGGTTCGGGGCTTACGGCGTTAGAGGGGACATTGGGATCGGGTTCTATTGTGTCTATATAAGTGTCCCTATAACCCATTCAATCCGGGAACGCATCTGTGTCATTTTTTAGATTTCTTTGGCTATTCAAAAAATAGCAGATCTGCAAGCTCATAGCGCGGCACCGAGTGCCGCGCTATGAGCTTGTAGATCTGCTTTTTTTTTTTTTTAATAAATCATAAATGTGTGCAAATCTTTCAATATATATATACAATTTTAACTCAAATCTTTGCTTCTGGGGGTCCCTGGAACAAAATATTTTGAGATGGGGGGGTCCACGGACAAATACATATGATTTTGGGGGTCCTAAAGTTTGAGAACCACTGATATTATAGCAACATACGTTTTGTTTTTTTTCACAAAAACTGTTAGGATTTAGAAGACATTTGTAGATTTGAGTTAAAATTTTTAGTTTTTAAAAATATATACATTCAAAGATTTGAAGAAAAAAAACATAACATTTAAAAAAAAAAAAAATAGCAGATCTACAAGCTCTGAGCTTGCATATCCGCTATTTACCGGATTGAATGGGATAAGCAACACACTCCCCGAGCACTGTGAAAAAATAGTCGCCCACTGCTCCCAATAGTTAGGCTGGGTAAATGCAGAGGATTTCTGGAAAATGTGCAAAACGTACTTGATAAAATGATATTCCTTCAACAACTAAAAGGCACAATTATTAATTATAATTGTTGAATTGCTCCGATTCTTGTTTGAAGGGGTATTACATCAGGTCACAGCATCATGGCCATACAGAGGAGTGTGTTTTGAATCATAATAATGAATAATGTTATTATGCTAGCATATTGTTCAGAAAGACTATTCGTTTCTCTAGAGTAGACAATTACACAGCAATCAGGTAACCGGTAGAATGCAGTGGATGATAATTATATTATTTCAACGCACTGTACAGCAGTGGTTCTCAAAATATTTCATGTCAAGGACCCCCAAACTGACACTTATTAGCCCGCGGACCCCCATTTCAAAATATATGCCAGGGACCCCCATAAGAGAAGATCTTTTACAGCTCTAGCAGTGATTCTCAACCATTTTAATTTCAAGGACCCCCAGTTTGACATGAATTAGGGATACGGACCCCCATGTAATGGCATTTCTATCTCTGGGACCCAAATTTATATTGTAAAAACAATGTTAATTTAACTTTAAGGGTCCATTTGGTTCCATTTGTACACTCTCAGAGTTACAGACCCATAAGGGTCCATTTGGTTCCTATCCATCATTTAGCTGGGGACCCCCTGGAACCCCCTCAAGTACCCCTGGGGGTCCCCGGACCCCACTTTGAGAACCAATTCTGTACAGTATATACGGTATGTATTTAGCATATAGCAGATATAATAGCAGATATACAAGCTCACAGCGCATCACTTCGTGCCCGACGTACCGCATTGCGAGCTTGTACATCTGCTATGTTTGGACATTTTTGAAAAAATCTTGAAAGTGTCTTGAAACATTTTGAACACAAATTAAACACAAATCTTCTCATCTGGGGGTCCCTGGTGGCCATATATATATATATATCGATTTGGGGGTCCTTGGCACGAAACAAGTTTGAGAACTACTGATTTAGAAGGCATTTGTAGAACCGGCCTCAGTTCTTAATGTTTTAAGAGAGGGACAGTAGGTCGACTAAAGTAAATCTCCTCATAACATGTCCTCATACAAGAGGTCTGCCTTATTTGCGATGTGCAGAGAGGGAAGTTAATATCATCAAAGTCAACTCGCCCTCTGAGAGGAGGGTGTGATGATTAACCCTTTAAGGCCGGGAAGGAAACGCATGTGTCATTTTAAGGTTTCTTTGGGCTATTCAAAAATAGCAGATATACAAGCTCATAGCGCGGCACCGAGTGCCGCGCTATGAGCTTGTAGATCTGCTATTTTTTTTGAAAAATCGTGAAAATGTGTGCAAATCCTTAGTTTGAATGTATATATACTTTTTTAAACCGAAAGTTTTTAACTCAAATCTTTGCTTCTGGGGATTTTACAAATGTCTTCTAAATCCTAAAGTACTTTTTTCCGAAAATTAGATTTTTTTTTCATTTTCTTTTTACTTATGTTGCTATATTATCAATGGTTTTCAAACTTGTCAAGGACCACCAAAATAATATGTATTTGACCGCGGACCCCCTCCCATCTAAAAATATTTTGTTCCGGGGACCCCCAGAAGCAAAGATTTTAGTTAAAATGTATAAAGATTTGCGCAAATTTTCAGGATTTTTCAAAAAAAAATAGCAGATCTACAAGCTCGTATCGCGGCACTCGGTGCCGCGATACGAGCTTGCATATCTGCTATTTTTGAATAGCCAAAGAAATCTTAAAATGACACACATGCGTTCCCTTCCCGGCCTTAGAGGGTTAAAGGGGGCTTTCAAGGCAATCCTAGGCTGATATTCAGCTGTATTGAAGGCTAATGCTGTGATTATTAGTTACCTGACTGACAGCTGCTCGTGATGCACTCATGCTTGCCTGCGGGCACGCACGCACGCACGCACGCACGCACGCACGCACGCACGCACGCACGCACGCACGCACGCACGCACGCACGCGGGCACGCACGCACGCACACACACACACACACACACACACACACACACACACACACACACACGTGCACACACACACACACACACACACACACACACAGGTTAACAGAAACATGCATACACACATTCAGAACGAGCCAACTTGTTAAAGGGATAGTTTACGCCCAAAATGGCTTTTTTTTTCTCTATGGATTCGTCACCCCATGGAGACTTGAATTCATTGTCTTTGTCGCAATCATTTGATGACCGGCAGCGATTCCGGTAGGAGACAGAGATAAAGAGTCTCCTTTGTGTCTCCTACCGGAACCACAGAGCCTATACCAGTCCGCTGGACATCAAATTATTGGCTTATAGGAATGCGACAAAAACATAGAATAGGAAAAAAAAGTCATTTTGGGGGTGAACTATCCCTTTAAGATAATAAACTCTATCTATCTACAGTAGTAGCAGAGTGCCGATGTACTGTATGCTGCATTATTGTTTATCTGGTACCAATTGAGTGTGTGTGTGTGTGTGTGTGTGTGCGTGCGTGCGCGCGTGATTGTTGAAGTAAAAAAAACAACTAAAACATAAATTGCATTCCCTCCCAGCCTAGTACAATATAGCTACCCAGCCAGCTTGTGAGAATGAGGTATTGATGATAATTGAATCTAGTGAACCTCTGGGTGCAGACCATGGGGGTGCACATTGAATAACCCCCACATGGCAGCGAGCCGGGCTATGCTCAAGTGCACAGCTATGGATTAGCGGTTAGCCCAGTAGCACCCCTTGATTATACACTCTGTGGTGACAACCTAAGCACGACTCCATTATAATTGACCTCCTGTTAAGCCGTTGAGACCGGGAACGCACCTGTGTGTGTCATTTGTAAGAATTCTTTAGGCTATTCAAAAATAGCAGATATACAAGCTCGTAGCGCGGCACTCGCGAGCTTGTAGATCTGCTATTTTTGGGGGAAAATCGTGAAAATGTGCAAATCTTTATACATATATTTTTTTTCTTTAAAGCGAACATTTTTTATTCAAATCTTTGCTTCTGGGGGGTCCCTGGAACATCATATTTTGAGATCCGGGTCCGTGGCCAAATACATATGATTTTGGGGGTCCTTGACATGAAAAAAGTTTGAGAACCACTGATATTACAGCAACATACGTTTTTTTTCAAAAACTGTTTGAAACTGGATTTAGAAGAGATTTGTAGAATCCCCCAGAAGCAAATATTTGAGTTAAAACTGTTCGCTTAAAAAAATATACTATATTCAAAGATTTGCACAAATTTTCATGATAAAAAAAAAAAAAAATGCAGATCTACAAGCTCGTATATTTCTGCTATTTTTTAATAGCCAGAGAAATGTAAAAAAAACAGAATTACAACACAGATGCGTTCCCGGTCTTAATGGGTTAAAGCAAGCAAGCGCACGCTTCGCCATAATGGGGGGGGGGGGGGGGGGGGGGCCGTGAATAAACCTTTAACTTCTTTACCTCGATGCATGGCCGAAGTCACGTGACATTTTCACTCTTCAATTACCAGACAAGAGGCGCAGCAGACCTCCTCCTTGCCCTCCACACTTTATTATCACTTCATGCTCTTTGGGTCTCCCAAATGGCAATTATCTCACCATGTTCACAGGTGGTTCAGCATGAGTTCAATTAGTCTCCGGGCAGAGCGATGTGGCATTAAGTTCGTGGCCTTTTAGACTGCAGGGCTAAGCTGGTTTCCTGGTGCCACAAGGGCTGAGTCATATAGGAGGAACAATGTCTGGAATCTAATTAAAACTAATTCAACATTTAAGCCACGTTCTTTTGGGAGTCGAGCTGGTATGTATTTGTTCTGTGTCTGTTAATACAGTGTAGCTTATAATATATTGTTGTTTGAGGGTTGTAACCACTTGCTGTAAAAAAATCTAGCTTAGAATATTTCATGGAATCGCCCAGCAATGGTACCATTTTCTCGTTATTTATGGGGATGACAAACTGTGCGATACGTTATTATAACGTGATACATTCTCATACATACCCAGATATAACATTGACAAAAGCTTTCTCGAAACCTTCATAATAGCAGCTTTGATATAGTTTTCACCTCTTTCCTGAAACGGAAACGGCCAAGTTGTCAAATCGGTCACGTGATTTCAAACCACCCAATCAATTCTCCTCTACCGAAAAAAAAAACAAAAGAGGGGGAAAAAAAGGATGCCAAAAGAAATCTGGATCCCCAGCCATCATGGAGAACAGGTCCCTGTGGTATATATTGCACTGCTCATCTGTGTGATTGATGATAGGGTCCTGCTCTCCGTGGTCTATGAGTGGGCCTCGGTGGATCAGCCCCCGCAGCAACCAGTCAGACGTGACAAGCCTGGCCAGGTTGGTGCGGCTTGCAGTGGCAAGGTGAGAGCGGGACAGATGGGTATGCATCTCTCCAGAGTATCGGCCACAAAGCGAAACCAACAATCTGCTTATAAGGATTCGCTCTGTCTGGATGCCCGTCCAGCTTCTACTGGGTTAACCCATTAAGACCGGGAACGCATCCGTGTCATTTTTTTTTATTTCTTTGCGCTATTCAAAAATAGCAGATATACAAGCTCATAGCGCGGCACCGAGTGCCGCGCTATGAGCTTGTAGATCTGCTTTTTTTGAAAAAAATCGTGAAAATGTGTGCAAATCTTTAGTTTGAATATATATATACTTTTTTAAAGCAAAAGTTTTTAACTCAAATCTTTGCTTCTGGGGATTTTACAAATGTCTAACAGTTTGTTTTCCCTAAAGTTTTTTTAAATAGATTTTTTACTTATGTTGCTATATTATCAATGATTTTCAAACTTTTTTCATGTCAAGGACCCCCAAAATGATATGTATTTGTCCGCGGACCCCCTCCCATCTAAGAATATTTTGTTCCAGGGACCCCCAGAAGCAAAGATTTGAGTTGAAAAAAAAGATTTGCAAAAAAACGTTCTAAATTATTTTTCTAAAACATAGCAGATCTACAAGCTCATAGCGCGGCACTCGGTGCCGCGCTATGAGCTTGTATATCTGCTATTTTTGAAATGCCCAAAGAAATCTTAAAATGACACACATGCGTTCCCTTCCCGGCCTTAAAGGGTTAAAGCTTTCTCCTCTCTGGGCCCTTCCACAGGTCCATTTCACTCTGCAGGTTTGACACCGCACGCTCTTCACGCCTCTGTGGCACAGCTAGTGTTCCCCAGGTCGTCCAGTTGTTGAGCGGTCTGGCGGGCGGGCCGTGTACAGTACAGCACTTAAAATAGTAGTTCACCCAAAAAAGGACTTATTTTCTATCAATTACACACCCCATGAAGCCTTGAATTCGTGGAGATTTGTTTTTTGGTCGCCTAAGCTAATAATTTGACGACTGGCGGAGACTCAAAGAGTCTCCATTGAGTCTCCTATTGACCGATGACCCGGTCATCAAATCATTGGCTCAGGAATGGCTCAAAAACGTAAAAAAAAAATCTCCATGAATTCGAGGCTTCATGGGGTGTGTAATTGATAGATAATAAGTAGTTTTTTTGGGTGAATCCTACTCCTTTAAGCCATTAAGACCTGGAACTGTGTCATTTTTAGATTTGAGCTAAAAGCATTATTTTACACTTTGGGCTATTCAAAAATAGCAGATATACAAGCTCATAGCGCGGCACCAAGTGCCGCGCTATGAGCTTGTAGATCTGCTATTTTTTGAAAAATCTTGAAAATGTGTGCAAATCTTTGAATATATATATTTTTAAAGCGAACATTTGTAACTCAAATCTTTGCTTCTGAGGGTCCCTGGAACAAAATATTTTGATGGGGGTCCGCGGCCAAATACATATACATTTTGGGGGTCCTTGACATGAAAAAGATTGAGCACCACTGATATAGAAACATACGTTTTTCAGAAAACTGTTGAGATTTAGGAGAATCGGCTTCAGGTCTCAATGGGTCAATCCCACGGAATTGATCATTTTATACAGAGTATAGTATTAGGCAATGAGCTACAAGCTGTAACACTGCACACATCTGTGAATGGAAATGTGTTTGGACAGGCAACGCTCTCCTGCGAGCAGCCGTCAAACTTTTACAACAATGGATTGGAGGGTGAAGGGGGGGTGGAGGGGGGGTTGGGGGGTTGGTGCTGACGGAACTCATGTGGGTCACCGGAGGGGGGGGGGGGGGGGGGGGGTGGCAATTCACACACTGCCAGTCAAGCTGGACCCGCAGCCCCTCCTCTTCACGCCTGAACAGCATCCTAACCCATTGTAACCGGGAAAGGCATCCCGTGTGGCATTTTAGATTTTTTTTAAAAAACAATTTTAACCATTATTTTATACTTGGGCTATTCAAAAAATAGCAGATATACAAGCTCATAGCGCGGCACAAAGTGACGCGCTATGAACTTGTAGATCGTGAAATCGTGAAAATGTGTGCAAATCTTTGAATATGTATATTGACCGGGAACGCACCTGTGTGTCATTTTAAGATTTCTTTAGGCTATTAAAAAATAGCAGATCTACAAGCTCGTAGCGCGGCACCAAGTGCCGCGCTACGAGCTTGTAGATCAGCTATTTTTTGGGAAAAATCATGTGCAAATGTGTGCAAATCTTTATATATATTTTTTTCTTTAAAGCAAACATTTTTTACTCAAATCTTTGCTTCTGGGGGGTCCCTGGAACAAAATACTTTTAGATAGGGGTCGGCGGCCAAATACATATCATTTTGGGGGTCCTAAGCTTGAGCACCACTTGATATACATTTCAGAAAACCGTTAGGATTTTAGAAGTCATTGGTAGGAACGGTCCTCATGGTCTTTAATGGGCTAAACATGGCTGCGCTGACCTTGCGAACAGCCATAAAACACCTGGAGGAATTCTATCCCATCTAATTACATCTGCCACTGCCAGCCCCCTTCAGTGGGAGAAAAAAAAAGGACCAACAATCCCCCACAGTGCTGTTTTCCACAAAGTGAATAGTGGCAGGTTAAGTTTATTATCCTGCCTCTGTGGTTGGGTTTTAGTCACACAGTGTTTTCACTGGTCCGATGCCGTCGCCGCCTTTTTCCCAAGGATAGTGAGAGCCAGAGGTGTCATGATGCTTTTTATAATATATTTTGTTCCATCTCATTAAAAAGTACCAGTGGTGGAAGAAGTACTCAGATATTTTACTTAAGTAAAAGTAGCGATACCACAATATAAAAAGACTCTGTTACAAGTAAAAGGCCTGTGTTCAAAATGTTACTCGAGTAAAAGTACAAAAGTATTGGCATCAAAATATGCTTAAAGTACCAAAAGTAAAATAACGAAAATGTTTGAAAATAGCAGATCTACAAGCTCACAACGTGTCCCGATGTGATGCGTTGTGAGCTTGTAGATCTGCTATTTTCAAATAGCCTATGTGTACAATAGGGCTAAAGTGGTTAATGTATGTTTTATAATATAATCATTTATATCTGCAAGTAACTAGTAACTAAAGTTTTCAAATAATTGTGGTGGAGTAAAAGTACAATATTTGCCTCTGAGATGTAGTGGAGTAGAAGTAAACGTATTTTGGAAATACTCCAGTAAAGTAAAAATACCTCACAATTTTACTTAAGTACAGTACTTGAGTAAATGTACTTAGATACTTTACATACATACATAGATACTTTGTTTGCTTGCACAAAATGTCAATGGCATACAGTGAGTATAGCAGCTAATTTCTTAATGAGGTAAATGTGGCACGCATATTCACTGTATATGAATTTTCATACCCAGGCCTCAAATGTCACCATATAACATGGATTAAAAATAATGTAAGTAAATAGTAACAAGATATTTGCATACCTCAGAATCTCAGCTCAAACTGGCATATCCCAGCTGCCTTAACCCAATAAGACCGGGAACGCATCTGTGTCATTTTAATATTTCTTTGGCTATTAAAAAATAGCAGATATACAAGCTCATAGCGCGGCACTCGTGCCGCGCTATGAGCTTGTATATCTGCTATTTATTTATTTTTAAATCGTGAAAATATGTGCAAATCTTTCAATATATACATTTTAACTCAAATTTTGCTTCTGGGGGTCCCAGGAACAAAATATTTTGAGCTGGGGGGTCCAAATACATATCATTTTGGGGGTCCTTGACATGAAAAAAGTTTGAGAACCACTGATTTTATAGCAACACACTATTAGGATTTAGAAGACATTTGAATAGAATCCCCAGAAGCAATTTAAAATATATGTATTCAAAGATTTGCACACATTTTCACGATTTTTTAAAGATAGCAGATCTACAAGCTCATAGCGTGGCACTCTGTGCTGTGCTATGAGCTTGTATATCTGCTATGTTTGAATAGCCAAAGAAAAAAAAATTACACACAGATGCGTTCCCGGTCTAAATGGGTTAATATTTTTCTTATTTTCTTTTTTTTCTATACCGAAAAAGGAGGCATGCCATTTTACAGTTCATGCAACCCCTCCAAAAATACTCCATGGAGAACACACAAATATTTGCAAACACTCATGTGTCCTGCATCATATAAATTACAGGCTGACAAATAATGCATCCCTTTGCCAAAAAGACACACACACACACACACACACACACACACACACACACACACACACACACACACACACACACACACACACACACACACACACACACACACACACACACACACACACACACACACACACACACACACACACACGTTCACTTTTATAAAATAGATATGGTTATACAAGAGAAGACATAGTGTGTAGTGTAATGTAGCTCCGCTGAAATGATGATTCACACCGACCGCGGGTTGTCTGACAAACACTGGAGCAATTCCAGAGTGGCTGCGGCATGGATGGCTGAACGAAAGGCATCACTTTGTAGGTAGACAGGGTGCTGAGCGGGGTGAAGCAGCAGGGGGTGGGGTGTGTGTATGTGTGTGTGTGGGGGGGGGTCGTATAGTTTTGGTATACGGCATCACTCCAAAGCTCAACCATGCCTTTTCAGAGCAATTACAGTGCTGTCATTGTTGAGAATTGAGTGTCAAATTCAGAGCGCTAAGAAGAAGGCAATTATACACCCACAGCTGACAGGAATGGAGAATATGTCCTGTTGTTAACATCAAGTTTGACCTATGCATTATGCATCAACTCCCGTGGAGGAAAAACTATAACCCCACAACTCTGTAATGCAAGAGTAATTTGAATATATATCTTTGCCTTAACCCATTAAGACCGGGAACGCATCTGTGTCATTTTAAGATTTATTTGGCTATATAAAAATAGCAGATATACAAGCTCATAGCGCGGCACCGAGTGCCGCGCTACGAGCTTGTAGATCTGCTATTTTTTGGAAAAATCGTGAAAATGTGTGCAAATCTTTAGTTTGAACATACAGTATATACTTTTTTCCCCCTAAAGTTTCTTTTTCCTAAAGTAAAAAAAAAAAATTCTACTTATGTTGCTATATTATCAATTATCAATTTCATGTCAAGGACTCCCAAACTAATATGTATTTTTGTCCACGGACCCCCTCTCATCTAAAAATATTTTGTTAAAGGGACCCCCAAAAGCAACGATTTGAGTTAAAAATGTATATAAAAGATTTGCACACATTTTCATGTTTATTTCTAAAAATAGCAGATCTACAAGCTCATAGTGCGGCACCAAGTGCCGCGCTATGAGATTTTTGAATAGCCAAAGAAATCTTAAAAAGACACACATGCGTTCCCTTCCCGGCCTTAAAGGGTTAATACATGTGCATGTGGTTGTTAGCCTGTTTGTGTTTTATTGTGTACGCACAGTTGCCTCCGAGTGTGGGCGTGTAACAGGTAGTGCAGGCAACAGGATGTTAGCGTGCACTGCTCATGAACCCGGTTGCCGGCTGTGGACTGTCTCAGAGCCTATACTGGTCCAGGCTTTTAGGCTCTACGGGTACCTCTAGCCAGATATAATAGCACCTCAAACAGTCCTATATAGGTTCGGTTCGGGTGGCTTTGGGATCTGTGATGATTCTGGGGGCTTTACTGACACGTCGTCCAGTATATCTTGGATGGAGGGAGAGCTCAAATCAAGTGATGCTCTGAGCTGTTCGTACCACCTTCTGCAGCGCTTTGAAATGTACAGTAGGGCAGTGCGGTTCTCATGCCAGCCAGTGATGCATCCAGTCAGGATGCTCATGGTGGTTGCTCTGCAGAAGGCCTGTATAGGATCTCGCGCCCCATCCCAAACCTCTTCAGTCTCCTGAGGTGAAAGAGGTACTGCGCCTTTTTCACCCACATGACCTGTTATGTGTGCTCATCCCAGGTGAGGTCCTCAGTATTGTGAACGCAGAGGAACAAGCTGCTGACTCTACAGCGGACCTGTTGATGACGATGGGGTGTATCTAGCCTCTCTGCTCTCTTCCTGTAGTCCAGTGGTTTTCAGCCCTTTTCATATCAAGGCCCATTATTTATTCGGCCCATTATTTATTGAGCCACGGACCACCGTTTGATGAGATTTAGCCTCTCGGACCACAATTCCATGCTGTATTGATGTTGGTACCATAGTTGAGATAACAGGCAAACGTTGATCAAAATAACAATTATTTAATTAAAGGTAGGGTAAGTGATTTAGTTTGGTTAAAATAAGTGTTAAATAGCTCTATATTCTGATGGTACTTGCTATAGAGTGTTTGTTCAGTAAAAGGAGTCTCCCATGTCTCTCCAGCTCTTTATTAAACAGAAAATGCATTTTCAGTGCTTTCTCCTGATTAGCATAAATGTTGTCACCTACTGTACCTGAAAATGTACTACTGTTTACTAAAGAGCTGGAGAGACCCAGAATATAGTACTTTAACCTTTTTAACAACAAAAATAATAATAGCAAAAAATATCACTTACCCGACCTTTAAGTAATGCAGATGCTTAACAATAGTTTAAGTCTTGAGAGCGTAAAATGAAACCAAAAGAACCCGTAAGGGTCCATTTGGTTTCATTTTACACTCTCACAAGTTAAATATCTATAAAAGGTCCATTTGGTTACCAACTCTCCATCATTTAGCTGGGGACCACCTGGAACCTCGTCAAGGACCACTGGTGGTCCCCGGACCACTGGTTGAGAACCACTGCCGTAGTCCACGATCAGCTCCTTGGTCTTGTTGTCATCGAGTGTTTTTTAAGATGAGTATTACCAAAATACTTTCAACACATCCACAGAAACACACAGGGAGATAGATACTGTAGTTTACTTGACCACTGCTACTATCCCTTCAAACCAACGTTCTGCAAATCGGACCACTACTCTTGCACCCAGCTCCTAGCCCGATAATAACAAGGCCGAAGCTGAAGCAGCGCCCAACGTCAGGAGGACGATCAAACAGACGCTGTGTTACAGAGACTGTTTTTGATCATGTGGACTGGGAGATGTAGCTGTGATGCCCCGTGATTTGGAGTTTAAGTTTAACCCATTTAGACCGGGAAAGAATCTGTCATTTTTAGATTTCTTTGGCTATTCAAAAATAGCAGATATACAAGCTCGTAGCGCGGCACCGAGTGCCGCGCTACGAGCTTGTAGATCTGCTATTTTTGGATAAATCTTGAAAATGTGTGCAAATCTTTGAATATATATATATATATTTTTTTTTAATGCAAACATTTGTAACTCAAATCTTAGCTTCAGGGGGATTCTACAAATGTCTTCTAAAACGGAACAGTTTTTTGAAAAAACGTATGTTGCTATAGTGATGCTCAAACCTTTTCATGTCAAGGACCACCCTAAAATGATATGTATTTGGCCGCGGACCCCCCATCTCAAAATATTTAGTTCCAGGGACCCCCATGAAGCAAAAAGAAAAAAAATACATTTAAATATTCGCACAAAATGTAAAAAAAAAAAAAAAACTAGCAGATCTACAAGCTTGTAGATCTGCTAGTTTTTTGAATAGCCCAAATGAAAATCGATAAAATGACACACAGATGCGTCTCCCGGTCTCAATGGGTTAACCTCCTAGGAGGCTAACAAAGGCAATTTGGAGTCACCGATGCATTAATGTAAAACAGCGTTTTCCTCCCTGAAGAAAAGGCCCTCATCATACCTCAGTTCCGGCAGCATAAGTGGATGAGTAACAAGGATGGATGAGGGTGTGCCTCCCGACAGCACTCTGACTTTTCTTATTACCACTGTTTCTCTACAGTGCCTGCCAAGTGCCATATACATACTGTAGACTAACACGGCACACAATGCTATTTTAACCCATTCAATCCGGGAACGCATCTACAAACTTTTTCATGTCAAGCAGGGACGGATTACACCCCCGCACGGGCCCCTGGGCCGCCTTTTTTTTAGGGCCCCCCCTAAGAAAAGACATTTTGGAGGAGAAAAAAAAATAATTTTCTTTCTTGAAAAAACATCTTTTTTTTGGGGTGTGGTCCTCAAAGAGCAGCAGGGACCCCCAGCCTGGGGGGGGCCTTGGAGGGCCCCCCCAGGAGCCCTTGTCAGAGCCTCAAACCCAGCGAGAATCACTGCTGTAAATACAGAGGATATTTGATTAACCTATACATTTCATTTTAGTAAATTGTCGATGGCAGCGCGGCCCAGTTCCCGAAGGGCCCCTGAGAGAGCCAAGGGCCCCTGGGCCACGGCCCCGGCGGCCCAATGGCTAATACAGCCCTGATGTCAAGGTCCCCCAAAATTATGTTTTTGGCCGCGGACCCCCATGAAAATATGTTGTTCCAGGGACCCCCAGAAGCAAAGATTTGAGTTAAAAATGTTGTTTCAAAAAATGTTTTCAAAGATTTGCAAAAAAAAAATCTCAAGATTTTTCAAAAATAGCAGATATACAAGCTCATTGCGCGGCACTCGGTGCCGCGCTATGAGCTTGTATATCTGCTATTTTTGAAAAGCCAAAGTATAATACTAATGGTTGAAGTGGTTACACAGATGCGTTCCCGGTTTCAATGGGTTAAATACACATTTTAAATGGTATTATTATAATCGTGACTGCAAAGCTGGCATTTTCCGTCACTGGCAAACTTTTTCTCGGTTCCGACAGTCTCTCTGTCACTCTCTCTCTCTCTCTCTCTCTCTCTTTCTTTTCTTTTTTCTTTGTAGCGTTTGTTGTGCTAGGAGACCCTGATAAGGGCTGGGCTGGGTAGAGGAAGCAAGCATTAGTTTCAGATTTTGTGGATGTAAACAACCGAATAAGCTGACACCGCACCGCCGCGATCCTGGAATGCAAGCCCAGCTTGCGTGGAGCCTCTCTTTTCTGTCTCACTGCTTTGATGTTTGAATCCAGTCAAGGAAACTCCATTGTTTTGTCTTCGTTGTCTGGGCCTTAATCTGCACCCGATCTCTGCTGACAGCTCAACACTGCGAATAAGAATGCACTTGGCATTGAATTACGCATACAATGGTTACTTGAGAGGAAATAAGTGCTGTACAGTAAACAAACATTAGCTGCTAGCAAAACCGTTTATTTATGTTTCACGAGGCAGGAATGAACTCTTTAGAATGCAGAGCTACTCGAGCTCTTTGGAATGACAAGTAAGCATACGCTTCATTTGGTTCAAATACCACCGGCAATCACACAGTTGTCATGTTTTGTGAGAGATAATTGACTAAGATGCTGCTCATTTAACTCTTGTTCACTGAACAGTACTCTAGTTGATAGACTAATGGCGGGTTCACACTGCAATATTTTAGCATTTTGACATTATTTTGTTTGGCGTTCACCGACAAAGCTCAAGATCGGAGGCAACCCGAGGTTTTGCTTACTGCGTGCGTGAACGGTTCAAAGACCGGGAGCTGAGTGCGATCCCAACGCTCGCACATGCCTCCCTGAGCGATCCCAGATATCTGCCATGTTTAACACATTGCCTGCCAGAGTTTTTTCAGATTTTTAGCTGTTGCCTGCCAGGGTTTTGCCATGTTTTTGGTACCTGTTCGCGTAGCCACAGATTTTTTTCCTCCAGTATGATTGATCCCCAGATGGTTTCTAATCACAGATGAGATTCAGGTGTGGTTTCACAAATGTCAACGAGGTCATTTTGACCTCGTTGACATGTTTGGTTGATGTTTCAATATAGCTCAAAAGCAGTAGTTTTAAACCAAAAAACAAAGTGAATTGTTTGTCCGTTTGAATTTTAACATTGAAGTGAATGGAGCAGCAAATCTTCGAACATTTTTAGCTCCTAATCTGTTCATAATTCGACAAGGGTTGAAATTATAAAAAAATGCAAAAAAAAAAAAAAAATTTTTTTTTTGAAAAAAAAATTTTTTTTTTCCCTTTTTTCCAAAGACGTATATATACGTCATTGGCAGGCAACAGCTGATTTCTAAATGACGTATATATACGTCTTAGGCAGGCAATGTGTTAATGTCTGGAAAATCATTCAGTATGAGACCAGAGACGTGCTACAGTCAATGAGAGCACAGGACAGGTGGACACAGGTGCTTGTTGGACGGATGGACGGACAGACAGACAGACAGACAGACAGACAGACAGAACTGCTAAGCGATCTGACAACTATCTGATGACTTGGAAAGTGGTGCAGTGTGTCCGAGGCTTGTGGTTATTATACCTAGTCAAAATGTGATCTTGATGCTATATGTTGGCAAAAAAAACTAAACTAAATAAAATAAAAAACTTCTTAAAAGAAACTTGTTTTAAAACCAACTGGTTCGATGTCTGACATTGTTATATACGGTGAGCATTGCAAACAGCCACCAGACCACACAACAACACAGAATCTTAAAACCTATCGAGGGGAGAATGTCCCAAACAGTTATTGCGGTGGCTTTTTTTTACGAGGCCTTGTTTCTTGAGTCCAGCTTGTGTTTGTGTGCGCAGGCTGATCACCCTTCGCGGTGCCATAAAGGCCGGATGGCTCTGCACAATGGCACGCCGGCCGTTTCACGACGCTCCCCGATGGTCAATGACTCTGCCTTGCACATTGTTCCACACCATTGTGCAGTTCTCTTTTTTTATGTGCCCAGCTGCCACCTGTCTACCATACAGTATTATCCTCCAGCCCTGGGAAAGGCATTCTGACACTGTGTTAGAGGACTGGCCATAATACAGACCACACCACTGACAAACATTTGACTAGCCGCTTGATATATACGGCACTAGGAGAAAGTACTAGCCTTTTGAAACGAGATCAACTTGCACGTGACGCGGCCCGTAAAAGGCACTCTGTGCTATATTCGGAGATGTTGCGCTTTTTATATGGAAACAGAAAACCGCAGCAGAATGATCGGCGGAATGATCGCTATCGAATTTCACGAGTGGGGTCCCTCCAGCTCAGCCATTAGCTTCTTTGTTAACCCATTTAGACCGGGAAAGAATCTGGGTCATTTCTAGATTTCTTTGGCTATTCAAAAATAGCAGATCTACAAGTGGATCTGCTATTTTAGAAAAATCGTGAAAGTTTGTGCAAATCTTTGAATATATATTTTTTAGTTATTTGTGTAACTCAAATCTTTGCTTCTGGCGGATTCTAAATGTCTTCTAAATCCTACAGTTTAAAAAAAAAAAGTATGTTTCTATATCAGTGGTTCTCAAACGTTTTCATGTCAAGGACCCCCAAAATTATATGCATTTGGTCGTGGACCCCCATCTCAAAATATTTTGTAATAGGGACCCCAGAAGCAAAGATTTGAGTCTTTAAAAAAATATATATATAAAATAAAATAAAATATATATTCAAATATTTGCACAAATGTTCACCATATTTCAAAAATAGCAGATCTACAAGCTCATGGCGCGGCACTCGGTGCCGCGCAATGAGCTTGTATATCTGCTATTTTTGAATAGCCAAAGGAATCAAAAAATGACACAGATGCATTCCCGGTCTTAATGGGTTAATTTCATGCACAACAAGATACTCTCTCCGACACCCTCCCTGGGTGTGTGCGTATATATATGCACATGACCGCCACAGTTTTAACTGCTGAGTCAACTCAGACATTTACAGAAGAAAAGGTCAAGACATTTTTATTAACGTCTAATTGACATCAGATTAGTTTTGCGCGGAATACAACACCCTCCCGATCAATAATCACTTATCAGTGATGAAGCTTGGGGCAAAAATATGGAAGGATCTGCATCTCTGTGTCTTTGATGAGGTTTAGGATCAATAGCAGGGCCAAACCAGCACTGTTGTATCTCAACCATTCTTATTAAAGGGATAGTTCACCCCCAAAATGACTTGAATTCATGTTTTTTTTTTGTGTGTTTTTGTCTCATTCCTAAGCCAATAATTTCATGACCGGCAGCGGTTCCGGTACAAAGAGTCTCCTTTGTCTCTCCTACCGGAACCGCTGCCTACCGGTCCGCTGGTCATCAAATTATTGGCTTAGGAATACGACAAAAGCTAAAAAATATCCAAGAATTCAAGGAATTCAAACACGGGGACGGGGTGACTAATCGATAGAAACAAATATTTGTTTTGGGTGAACTATCCCTTTAAGAGAGTAGGGCTATTTTCCCAAATACAGCGTGGATAAAAAAACATTAAAAAAAAACACAATGATAAATAAGTATAGTCACAGGAAATCACACAGGATTTTACATTTCTCAGATTTCTGTAGCATCACGGCTCAATGTGCCTCAACAAAATGTGCCACAAAACAACACCTATAAATATGTCTTTATGGCTCAGTAACACGCTGAGCCTCAATCTCCTTTTTACTGTGTGGCGCTATTTGAATGCCGCTGTACATTATTTCCCCTCACATTAGAAACATTGTTTTGCGTCTCTTTATTACTGTGAGTCGTGGTGAGATTTCACAACATTGTGAAATTGCCAATTATGCGAGTGTATTGGCGACGCACACCTCGTCTGGGAGCTCAGAGGCACACTGCACTCAATAGGCCTCCTCGGAGAGCCACAAAACGCCTACCCTCGTCACGGGGCCCCGTATCCTATGAGATGGAGGTTCTTAAGACAACGGTGATGTATTTGCACCCTCTCTCTTTGCTTATGTCAGCAGGTGATTATATAGCAGTCATTGCAGGGCTTTCTTTTCTATTCTGCAGGCAATTACTATGGCTTTTCATTAATTCTATAAAGCAGGAGCTCCATGCACCATGCAGTCCCTTTCCACTTGCAGTGTTGATTTCGTCGACTAAAACTATGAAGAAAAATGTTCGTCAACTACCTTTTTTCCACTGACGAAAACAAAATAAAAACTAAGCTACAGTGACTAAAACTAAGACTAAATATATTGACAATTTTGTCAACAAATAAAAACTAGACTATAATGTCAGGGAGGAACTAGTGGAGAAGAGATCCAGTAGAACTAAGACTAGTGGAGAAGAGATCCAGTAGAACTAAAAGACAAGTCATTTTATGTTTGGTTGCGCTCCTGTGCTGCGTTCTGAAAATAGCCGATCTACAAGCTGACAACGCGTCGTGCTGGGACGCGTTGTGAGCTTGTAGATCGGCCATTTTCAGCATACAACGAAGCGTAAAATCAGGCATTACGACGCCATCAAGGCACCGCCAAAATACATTTTAGTCGACTAAATCAACTGTAGATTTAGTCGACTAAAATGATATCATGATATTTAGTCGAGTAAAACTAGAATAAAACTAAAACCTTTCAGATGACTAGAATATGACAAACTAAATGGAATTGTATTCAAAAGACTATGACTAAAACTAAATAAAAATGTGCTGTCAAAATCAACACTGCATCGTTGCCATGTCTGCTGACATGCGGTACATTTGACATTTTCATCGACTGCTCCCTATTAATATCTTGAACCAAACTCTCGCATCGAAGTAAATTCTCTCGCCATTTGGCTGTCCCCAAGAGTTTCAGCTCGTACGGTGGAAGCGATGCCACAGGCGTTTGTTTTCCAATATACCCACAAGAATCACAAAAACACATACTGTAAAATGTTGTTTGTGCCATCAAAAGCAAAAACAAAAACTGTAGTGGTGACTACAGTATACCAGCAACAGAGAAGTAGGTGGGTAGAGGATAGAGGCGCACACTGATGTCCTTGCTAGAGCGATGCTCTCCCTACGCGATGTCAAAGTAGTTTCTTCCCAGATCTCAGCAGGCCTGTTAGCGAGTTTACATGACTGCTTCTGTGAAATGACCCAAATGAGGCTGTTAGAAGGGATGTCTTCTTTACACAGCCAGTGCAACTCCAACAAGGGAGAGAAAAAATGAACAAATATATAATACAGTATGCACAGCTTTCAATTTGGGCCCAAGAAACTTTCTCAGGATTTCATCTATCATTTATGCCAAGGGTGATGCAACTTAGATGATGGAGAGGGCCACTATATTTCCACACTCACTCCAGAGGGCCACATTGCATGTACTGTCGGGCAGACACTTCCGTATTTTACCTTTTTTCGTAAATGAATGCCTTACTTCGCCATTCTTTGTCACACAAAAATAGCAAAAATAGCCGATCTACAAGCTCAAAACGCGTCACAGCGCGACGTGTTTTGAGCTTGTAGATCGGCTATTTTTTATATTTTTGAATTGGAATCCAGATTTTCTTTGTTGCTATTTTTGAATTGGAATCCTGAAAAGTAACATTTTTATTTCATTTCAAATGCGTTTAGTTATACTTATGTTAACTTTATGAACTTAAATACAAATACATTGGACATACAAATACATTATAATTTTAATACTAGTCATTAAGCTACTAATATAGACTGAAGTAATTAAAGCGGGTCATGTTTGCATGTTTGGAATTGTAACAGCTGAAATCAATAATATATCAGTATTCTGATATTAACCTGCGGGCCGCATTAAGTGAAGGTGGGGGCCGCCAGTTGCCCATGAATGATTTATGCCAAGGGGGGCACTTCACGTGACCCCCTCCATAAAAGGCAAATGAGAGCAGACCTTTATCACATAAAACCAACAGGTTTTGGCTTGGTCAGACTTTCATGTCCAGCATTTAATAGTTTACTTAGGAAATATCACAGGATTAGCAACTAGAAAGTTGCTGCGGAGGGCATATCTCGGTGGTCTACCCAAGGCTGCATACAGTAAGCTGTATGCAGCCTTAACCCATTAAAACCGGGAAAGCGTCTGTGTCAATTTACATCACAATCTTTTAACCACTTTAACCATTATTTTATACTTTGGCTATTCAAAAATAGCAGATATACAAGCTCATAGAGTGTCACTTCGTACCGCGCACTGAGCTTGGCCAAATACATATCAATTTGGGGGTCCTTGACATGAAAAAGTTTTGAGCGTTGAGAGGCGGGCGACTTCACCACCCTGAAGTTGAAGGGTGGTGAGGCGAGCGTGAAATTTTCCCGTAAAATGTTCGCGCTCGAGCTCGTTTGTACACACGCGCACGGACGGCAAGAGCTGGATTGTGTTCAGCTTTTTTTTCCCCCTGCTACGTGCTGGAGGACAAAACAACAATGATCGCGGCCCGATCTCCGCTGATCCGATCGAGACCGCCCGCGTCCACCGCTTCCCGTCTGTAACAACCTATACAGCAACATAGGTTTTGCAGGAGTGATGTTAGGATTTAGAAGACATTTTGTAGAATTGGCCTTAATGGGTTAATGTGTACAGTAATCTTACAACGTGTCGCATTGACATGTTGTAATCTGCTACTTTTGGCTAATATCCCCGCAGAATTTGGATGCTGGAGTTCAAGTGGTGAAACACCATGAAACAGCATGAAAAGACAACACAAATCTCAGTTGATACTACAGTTGTAAACTATTCTTATTAAATCACCAGCTCAACAGCCACATCCACCATCACTGTAATCGCACTGTTATTCAACAGAATGTGTTTCTGTGAAATAATATTTTAATGAATGTGTAATGAATCTGCCAAATTACAGTACATTTTTTCAGTATTAAATTATGGCTCGGCAATTTGTAAAGTAACTGCCAGTGTGTGTACAGTGTACTATATGGTTTACACGGTACAGTAATAAGTGACAACTGCTGACAGTGCATCAGTAGATTAGCACGGCGGCCCTCGGAGAGCCATCAAGCAGAAAATGATAATTAATTAATCACGGAGAGCAAGGCAAGCTCCTTTCCATTAGCCCTATGGTAATTGTTTCCCCACGGCCACAGTATGCTATAGCCATAGAGACCACGCTCCTCCAACCAGTCATGCTCATTCAGCAGCACCTTGGTTACAGCAAAGACAGCTGCTCAGAGAATGCAGAGGACCTCTAACCTCTAGCATCGTTCAGACACACTATTAAACAATCGAGAGATCGGCAACATGTTCGCCGTAGGCAGGGCAACCGGATCTGTGTGGCAACCATGTTATGCGCCACTGCTGTCATTCCTCTCCTACTTCCCTGCTCTCTTAATGAAGTAACTTTCTGTTTTTGGGTGGTACGTATACCGTAGGGCTTTTAACCACTTGTACCCTAGCGTGCCTTCCTGTTCTGGGGGAATATTTGCCAGAAAACAGGGCGACGTGCTGATCAAGAACCTGGTGTCCGTTTTGCTCTACGATCCCCCCAGAAGGCTAACCCTAAAACCTAGGGTTAGAGATAGGGTTAGCCTTCTGGAGGTCGTAGAGCAAAACGACGACAGATTCTTGATCGTGGCGACGCGCTGATCAAGAATCAATGAAAAACACAAAAAAATATGAAAATTGTGTTTTTTTTTTTAACGAGAATCAGCCGATCTACAAGCTCACAACATGTCAGTAGACGCTGTTAGATTGGTTATTTTTGTCGAAGACATTTAGTGTGACATTTAGACAGTGTAACTTACTGTCTAAGTACTGTACAGTAAGTAACTCAGGTCTGTTTAGACTGGGTTTAAGTGGTTAAAAGGACCACACCGGTGGTCTGACATTCAGTGTATTTACTATAATTCTCTCTGTATACGTTACATTACTGCCGACCATTTCCCAAAGCATACTGCAGTTTGTTTGATTTTCTAGGAACATAATGGATTCCTTTAATTTGAGTACGTTCTGAAAATCAACTTGCAGAGCCCTAGGTAGATAGGTAATCCAGTACACTAAATATCACTAGTCAGTGCATTTATCATCTCCTGTTCGGGCACTTGCCTTGCACTGTGTGTATACCGTAGCATCCAACATTCCATCCGAGTGTCTCTACAAAACACGTCTGTTTGACATTGCATTGGCAACATGCAGAAAGGTATAGGGGGCATTTTAAGCGTAATCCACCCAACACTGCAGAGCTTGAACAAGTGCAAATTGTAAACGGTCAAAAGAAAAAAGCCACTCACGCAGGATGTGCCAACGAGATGGAACAGTTCTCTGAAAATGATCAAGCATGTTCAGAAAAATCAACAACCGCTGACAACTGCAATGGCCAGTGGCCATACATACAACAAAGGTGTGTGTGTGTGTGTGTGTGTGTGTGTGTGTGTGTGTGTGTGTGTGTGTGTGTGTGTGTGTGTGTGTGTGTGTGTGTGTGTGTGTGTGTGTGTGTGTGTGTGTGTGTGTGTGTGTGTGTGTGTGTGTGTGTGTGTGTGTGTGTGTGTGCGTGCGTGTGTGTGTGTGTGTACTGTGTACCACTCAGACCTTGAGTGAGTGAATGTAACAAGTTCCTAACTGAAGTGTTTTTCTCTATTACTGCAGGTACATGAGTGAACTATTTGGAGGAGAAACGTTTATTTCATGCTCAATAGTGCTGCCTGCTTGCTTTGTGTTTCTTCTATCGCAAAAGGAAACATAAGAAAAGATCAGCTCTCACTGGGTTGCCCCCAGAGTCTGACTCTGACGAAGAGGAGGACTCTATTGAGGAATGTGTTTGGGCGCTACACAGAACAGAGCACAGCTCGCTAATGACATGGAGCACTCTCCCCAGCAGCGGTGCGGTCCACAAACATGAAGTGGCACACAGCTAGTAGCCTGCCTCGCACACAAGTACTTGGCAACCGGCGCTGCCACATCAGTAGGCTACCATGTGGGAAGTTATTTTCACTGTCGTCCGGACGTATTGTTCAGAAGAAGTGAGCTGCCATGTTGTCCGACAATGTAAACAGGGCAGGCCTGTCTGGTTCGGAGTGAAGAAATAGGAGTGTGGCCAAAACTGCAATATTGTAGTTTTGAGTCTAGTTTTATACCATATACCATTTACACCTTTCCACTGTTTCCTGCTCACTTCATTGTTTGTTTTATTTTGTATCATGATGTTTTGATCCCACACAGCAGAATGTGGCGTTTTTGTGAGCCTAGATTTTCCACATTGAAGTAGGCCTGTTATTACATAATCGCCTTATCGCAGTTATTTGAGATAATCACATTACTTTTCATAATCGTTTCCATGTTGGTGTTCATAAATCTTCTAACATTTTCCAAAAAATAGCTGAAATAGCAGATCTACAAGCTCACAAACTCATTGCAATGCGACACATTGTGAGCTTGTAGATCGGATATTCATTAAATATTTCAAAAGTATAAAATTATTAAATATCAGTCATTTATGTATATATTTAAGTTATTTGTTATTTGTTAAAGCACAATTATTTGCATGACAATTAATCGTGAAGTAAAATGTCATGATCGTGGCAGCCTTACACGTGAGGTCGGACACAATTACATTGTGTTTTGCTTTAGAAGTGTGAGGTATCCAGGGAATGTGAGTAATGGAAAATGCAGCTGACCAATGTACAATACAAAATAAATATATATATATTATTGTGATGCATTTTGAAGTCCATTTTTGTGTTAAACACTTGCATCCCTACTCCGGTGCTAGAATTTGGCTAATATAGCAAGTCTACAAGCTCACAGCAGGTCACAAAGCATTGCAATGCAACATTTTCTGCAAAGATATTTAGTGTAGACGGAAAATAGGATAGGGTTTAAGTTAATGCTTAAAATAAACTGGGGTTTGTTTTAGTAAACATTTATAAGTGAAAAGTTGGACAGACTATGTGATTACTCATGTTACTAAGTAATATACTGCAGCAAGTGAATAGTAAGTTACATTTTAGCATGTACAATGAATGTACAATGAATGTAAAATGAATAAATCCATTTGTTGTTGCTAGTTGGGCTTGCGTCTGCATATTTATTCTTAGGCTAAATGCAGTGCCTTTGAGGGTTTCTGGACCATATTTGTCAATGTTTTGTGTGATTAATTTATTTCCAATAATGAATAAATACATTTGCCTAAAGCAAGCATATTTTCCTCACTGCCATGTTGATAGTCACTCTAAATATACATTTAAGGTACACCTTGAACAGATACAAATGTGTGATAATTTTAATATACAATTGTGCAATTAATCACCGTTACATATTTGAATCGATTGACAGGCCTAATTGTAATGTATTTCAAAGCACCGAACCAGGGCCGACTTGACCGAAAATAGTCCCTAATGAAAAGAATGAAACGATTGACCGTGTGGTGATTCTAAGCCGACTGAATTATTCGTACGCTCTGTAACATTTTAACGACTTTGGAGAAAATGGAAACAAATGTGAATTGTAAAAATGAAGTTATTATGACCGAAAGCTGTGAATAGACAATGCCCACGTATTGACATCACATCGGCCCTTTGGTCCTTTAAGGTCAAAGGTCAAGTACGAGGAAACATTCTCTGCAAGTTTGACGCAGCAATGCTGACACATCATACAGTAGATTAACCAGTGGTGTAAAGTAACTAAGTACATGTACTCAAGTACTGTACTTAGGTACAATGTTTAGGATGTTAATTTTACTTTACAGGAGTATTTCCAATTGTCAGTACTTTTACTTCTACTCCTCTACATACATCTCAGAGGCAAATATTGTACTTTTTACTCCACTACAATTATTTGAAAACTTTAGTTAGGCCTACTATGGTTACTATGTAGATTTTGATTACTATTATTATTGCAAAACATACATTAACCACTTCAGCTCTCTCTATATACTTTGGCTATTTGAAAACAGCCGATCTACAAGCTCACAAGTTTTGAGCTTGTAGATCTGCCATTTTCAAAGGCTTTTTTTGATATATTTGTTAACTTGTGAAACGGGGTCATTATGCAAAATGATTACTTTTACTTTTTGTACTTTGGTATATTTTCATGCCAATGCTTTTTGTACTTTTACTCAAGTACAATTTTGAATACTAGACTTTCACTTGTAACCGAGTTATTTCTACATGTATTGATACTTGAGTACTTTCTTCCATCCCTGTAGATTAAAGCCAACCTTTCCCATCTGCATACACAACCACTGCTGCATGATGAGATATTATTTGGTGGCTTCACGACTGGGTTCAAATGTGCTTCACATTTTGCAAGCCGCGTTGGAAAAGTTTGGTCGTTGTCCAAGCAGCTCCCTCTCTCTCCCCATCGTCAAAGACTGGATTGTGCTGAATCATGTCTCCTTGCTCTCTCTCCTCTCTCAAGGCTCTGCTAATTTCATAAGTGTGAAATTGAGATTCAGCAGATCTGGATTCGCAGGGCCAACGCCTTGCCTCCCCCCCCCCGTAGCAGCAGCACCGGCTAAGGATAGAAGATATTTTAGTTTTATTTTTTCCACCAGATTTGATCCTTGAATAGTCTTACTTAGCAATAATTAAAGTATAGTTTCTTTGCTATTTTAATCCATTAAGACCTGGAACGCGTCTGTGACAATTTTTTTATTTGAGCTAAAAAAAAGCATTATTTTACACTTTGGGCTATTCAAAAATAGCAGATATACAAGCTCGTAGCGCGGCACCGAGTGCCGCGCTACGAGCTTGTAGATCTGCTATTTTTTGAAAATCTTGAAAATGTGTGCAAATCTTTGAATATATATATATTTTTAAAGTGAACATTTTTAACTCAAGTCTTTGCTTCTGGGACCCCCTGGAACTAAATATTTTGAGATGGGGGGTCCGCGGGCCAAATACATATCATTTTGGGGGTCCTTGACATGAAAAAGATCGAGCACCACTGATATAGAAACACACATTTTTTTCAGAATACTGTTGGGATTTAAGAGACATGTAGAATCAGCTTCGGGTCTTAATGGGTTAAAATATGATACAGGGCAAGGGGTTTCAAATTAAATCTAAGTAATGTAGGGGAAATCAAGCTCCACCGTCATGAGCTTGATGATCAATGTCTCAACACAGCCTTTAACACACGGCCCACGCACCTGAGGTGAGGTTAGGTAACAGATAGCATCAACTTCCCTCACGCGGTGATTAATGGTCACGATTAATGATTAATGATCCCAATTAATCACCGTAATTAACAACTTAATATAAAGTGTAACTGTAGCACCGAGCCAATTAAAATGAAATTCTGCCCGTTTAAAAATACATAAGTGCCAGAATGAGTGTGTTGTTCTCATTAGTATCGCGCTGATATATCGAGATGAAACGATCCTCGAGGAGAACCACTAGTCATTGCCATAGCCACAGTCAAAGTAAAAAGGCTCATAAATTGATTTCTAACTATGTAAAATTGACTGTCTGGCAGTGGTTAACGTGGCACCGCACACCAGCTATTACTCAACGGCGGTGGGATTTCGTATGCGAAAGCATGCCTGAGCAATTACAAAGCAAGCCCATAAATTAGCCGCCGAATCCGTCTTAAATCATGAGAGAATGCATCAAATCCCATCCAGCCCCCTCCCGATTGGGTTGTCGTCGACACTGCAACGGGAACTGGGGTACTGTAGTTGAGTTTGACAAGAGATAATCAGTAGCCCCCCGAGGGGTGTGTGTGTGTGGGGGGGGGGGGGGGGGGGGGGGGGGGGGGGGGGGGGGGCTCGGGAGGGACGACGAGGGGGCGATTGTTAGTAAGCGGATATTCTCTTCTCCGCAGGAGAGCAAGGGAAGACATCAGACGCTATAGAGCTGCCGTCTATCTATGCCACCCAAGACCTGTTGTATAACGGATACGTTTCTGCTGAAAATGCGTAACCTCGATTCCTCGCCAAGTTAAATGACGACTGACTGCTGAAAAGAGAGAGGGAGAGAGAGAGAGAGAGAGAAACAGAGAGAGAGAGGAAAAAAATCCCCAAGGCCAATTTATACTTCACCGTAGTAGTAACGAGTATAAATTAAGCCTATAGGCTTTATGAAGCTTGGAAAGACACAGGTAGCAGCGATAAGCCCGTGCAGGATGGAGAGACTCACAAAAAGAGCAGATAAAAGCACTGATAAAACGCCCTGACCGACACACACCGGATTCAACATTTCAACACGTATCATAAAAGTAACTACCTTAAGACTCCACTTTGTCCTGCATGGCGCCTCAGCCACCTTTGCTTAATCACGAAACATAAATCGACGCCTTACAGGCTGCTCAGAACGCACGCATTTATAGAACTCACGACTTCCTCACCGTCACCGGGGTTATATATAATAATACTGTAATGCAAGGCAACGATAAATGAAATATGGTTGCTTTGTCAGAGAGATTGTCGGGAGAAAGACAGCGGCATGTGTCTTCACACATGACGGTGGTCCCATGAGTACCATTTGGGCCACAAACGATCTCATGTAGGTCTGTCTAACGGCATTTTATGGGGCTTGTGGTCTGGCAAGGACAGAGGAATTAGCCTCATCCACATTCATTAACCTCATTCTCATTCTCCGGAGCAACTAGTGCTGAGAACCACGTGTGTCACCGCAAGCCTGAGAATGATGAATTGGTAATCAGTTGAAAGCTAGTCAAGAAAGCGCCACAAAATGCAAAATTTACGCACTTGTTTGCCCTTGCATTAAGCATTCGCAATCAAATCACAATTTATTGTTGGCTCGGTCAGACATGTTTTATGAGCCCACGTTGTCATGTATACACGGGAGAGAGACAACGGCGGTAGCGTTTTTTTTATTGGGGGCAGCATTGAATTCTGGGTGAAAGACAGAAGTGTACGCCTGTCCTGTAATTTCAAATAGCTGGGGTTGCTTTGCCCCTAAAGCTTCGAAACGTTGGTTGTGATTCATTTTTAATCAGCCTCTTAAATTATTCACAATTTCCTTAATGAAAACATATCGGCATACGCAGCAAATCAATGTTTAGCCACTCTGAAAAACAGGGGGAAAAAAGGAAATTTATAATATTATGCCTACTCCTTAATCAACCTAACAACATGTGTGTGGTTTAAACAAAGCTACGCTATAGTTTACACTCATACATATTACAACCATACTGCGCTCGCATAAATCCTCAACATAGATTCAGCAAAACTCGCGGCGATGAGCAGCTCTGAGTTTGGTGAATAACTTGGCCTCCCCTGGAGAGAGAGAAAGCTTAACCCATTCAATCCGATTTTAGATTTCTTTGGCTATTCAAAAATAGCAGATATACTACAAGGTCATAGCGCGGCACCGAGTGCCGCACTACGAGCTTGTAGATCTGCTATTTTTGAAAAATCGTATATTTTAAAGAAAAAAACATTTTCAACTGAAATCTTTGCTTCTGGGGATTCTACAAAAATGTCTTCTAAATCCTAACAGTTTTTTTTTAATTTTTATTATGTTGCTATAATATCAGTGGTTCTCAAACTTTTTTCATGTCAAGGACCACCCAAAACGTTGTTCCAGGGACCCCCACAGAAGCAAAGATTTGAGTTAAAAAAGGTTTGCGTCAAAAGTATACATTCAAAGATTTGCACACATTTCCATGATTTAAAAAAGAAAATAGCAGATCTACGAGCTCTTAGCGTGGCACTCGGTGCCGCGCTAAGAGCTTGTATATCTGCTCTTTTTGAACAGCCAAAGTATAAAATAATGGTTAAAGTGGTTACACACAATTTGCATTCCCGGTTTTAATGGGTTAAGTGAAATCAATACAGTGACAGCTGTGGCCCAGAAAACCCAGGCTGTATCCTAATTAGGGGTCAGTTTGCTCCCAAGAATTCCATCCCTCCCACCTAATTGTGCTTAAAATGTCAGTCCCGGCCGGCGAGTAGGCTGCATTGATAGCGTAGCCTAGCCGTAGAGTAGACTAGTGTCCACAGTGGTGGTCAAGCCGATGGGGTATATAGCCTATGCGCAACCTGTTGCTAATGGGCCCGTGTTTTAAAAAGTTAATGAGAGACGGAGTTAGAAGCAGCATTAGCCCAAAGGCTAGGTGGAGTCGAGCTATGTGGATTAACTTTTCATTACCCCCTCATTAGGTGAGCCTGGGGATTATGGAGACCCCTAGTAAGAAATGTAGCATGGAAAATTCTCAAGTGGGCCCTTCTTAAGCCATTCAGACCGGGGAACGCATCTGTGTCACTTTAGGATGTATTTGGGCTATTCAAAAATAGCAGATCTACAAGCTCTGTGTATTTTTTTTGATTTGAGCTAAAAAAAAACTTTATTTTACATTTAGGATATTCAAAAATAGCAGATATACAAGCAGATATACAAGCAGATATACAAGCGCTATGAGCTTGTAGATCTGCTATTTTTGGGGGGGAAATCGTGAACGTTTCTGCAAATCGTTTGAATATATACTGCTCAAAATAATTAAAGGAACACTTTGATCCCTTAATTATTTTGAGCAGTTTTTGTTAGCAGTATGTACACAGTTCATGACAACTCAAAATAGGGGGGGTCCGTGGCCAAATACATATAACTGTGGGGGGGTCCTTGACATGAAAAAGTATGAGAACCACTGATACAGCAAAGTTAGTTTTTCAGAAAACTGATTTAGAAGACATTTGTAGAATCCCCCAGAAGCAAAGACCTGAGTTACAACTGTTTGCCTTAAAAAATATATACAGTATATTCAAAGATTTGCACAAATGTTCACGATTTTTCGAAAATAGCAGATATACAAGCTCTTAGCGCGGCACTCGGTGCCGCGCTATGAGCTTGTGTATCTGCTATTTTTGAATAGCCCAAAGAAACCCTAAAAATGACACATATAGACGCGTTCTCCCGGTCTCAATGGGTTAAGCCAGCGTGGATGGGGGTGGGCTAGAAGAGTTAAAAGAAAGTGAATGGGCTCTTTAGCCTCCCCCCACCTCATCCTCACTGAGGAGAATCCCTCAACAGTCAAGCTTGTCTATATTAGCCAATCAGAAGGTCTGTGTTGGGGGGGGGGGGATGTCTGCTTTACCTATTCCTGAGGAGGTGACTTTGAAAAAGCAGATTGGGTCATTAAAAGTAGAATAAGGAGGCCATTATAATCCTCACGTGGAGTTCTCAATTTATTTGCGTAGCGAAGTCCCCGGTGCTGTAGTTAAATGTCACTCGCGCCAGCTTTAATGAGAGTAAAGTTGGATGATGTGGCCAGGGCCGCACTAGAATGGTTGCTAGAGCAACTTCTTCCCCTCGTGTCCCACGGACATAGACGGATTAAAGTGGAAATGGGCCCTGTGCACAAAATCGCAACGGACCCCCCCCCCCCCCCCCCCCACGCGCGCAGCGCGCGCGGATTTTTTTGCGGTTATTGCGGTTATATTGGCCGTTTTGGGGCGATTTTTGGTTACTTTATTTCGGTTTTAGGGTTAGGGTTAGGGTATATATATATATATTATATATATTTTTTTAAAAGCCTATTAAATCCAAGGCCCCCCATTGGCTCAGGGCCCTGTGCATGTGCACACTTTGCCCAAGCCGTAATCCGTCCCTGCCCACGGAATAGCCTTTTACTGTACATCAACACCTGTTTCTAAGAGAGTATATACTGGGGCTGGGCAATTAACCGGAAATATCTCGAAACCCATATTTAGAACCAACGACAGACTTATACTTGCACGTGTAAGTTAATCGTATAATCAAGAAGATCGATGGATAGATATGTTTTTATTTCTTATATATCAAGGAATGAACACAAAACAATTATAATAGATTTTTTTTTAATTGATTAGTTTCATTAAACACTTAACCGCTAAAACAGCCAATCTACAAGCTCACATGTCACGATGTGCAGTGTTGTGAGATTGTAGATCTGCTGTTATACACAGTATATACAAAATCATTTGTTAATCGTAATTGAGGCAAGAGTTTTAAATAATCGTGATATTGATTTGAAGTCATATTGTCCAGCCCTAGCAAGTACTGCACAACCATGTCCACTGCTAAGCAGTATGTGTTGTTCAACCCCAATGCAATGAGTCGACTGCCAATGGCTGTAGGCTCAGAAAAAAAATGTCTGAAGTACGACAAACACACGCACACGCACGCCCGCCCGCCCGCCCGCCCGCCCGCCCGCCCGCCCACACACACACACACACACACACACACACACACACACACACACACACACACACACACACACACACACACACACACACACACACACACACACACACACACACACACACACACACACACACACACACACACACACACACACACACACACACAGAGCACCTTCAAAGTAGCTGTGCTATGATGACGAAAGAGACTTATTGCCATACTACTTGTTGCGATTCTTAATCATTGTCTCCGCCAGGCCGAAAGGGCGAAAGGCATGGCGAGAGAGTATGTTTTACCCCCTGTCCGTTAGGGTTAGGGTTAGGATCTATCCTATTTCCCATATTACATCCTGATTGCCTAAGATTGGCCTCCAAAGTTTGCAGGATTGGTCCGTTTTCAACATAATGCCTCAAATCATGAACGCAGCTTGCAATTTCCGTGAAATGTCACACGCACATTTCTATTAGGCCGAGGAAGAAATGCCACCCTTTTACCATTGGCCTGTTATAGCGCCACCAGCAGGTATAATTGTGCAAAACACATTTTTGGAACAAAATGCCTGAAATCATGAATGCAGTGTCCGATTGACCACAATAACCTACCTGACCTGGCGGAGACCTGTGCTCCGAGGAGCACTTTTTCTAGTTTCCTTTGTTATTGTTATTATTGCTGCTGTTTATTATTATTGGTGATACGATGTTGAGGAACCAAAACTGACTTGTTTGAATTGGAATTCTGACTTGCTGTAAGTTATTTGTGATTATACTGTTGTGTGTCAGAGTGTGTGTGTGTGTGTGTGTGTGTGTGTGTGTGTGTGTGTGTGTGTGTGTGTGTGTGTGTGTGTGTGTGTGTGTGCCCGCGCGCGCGCGTGCGTGCGTGCGTGCGTGCGTGGACATGTGCATCGTCTAATCTGTCTACAGTCAGACCAAAATTAGGTTCTAGATCTAATTATAAAACGGGTGAATTAATTGGAACCCCCCGGTTCCAACGGTTTTGGTTAAGAAATTGCAGGTGAAATTTGCTGCTAATTGCTGCTAACTGTTATTTAAGCAAGAATGCACTCAAGGCCATGATAAATTGTTTTATATCACTGCTATGGATGTTTGAGGTATTCCGCTTCACATCACGCCACCATCACCCATAGCCATGGTATAATCACAAAACGTGTGGTGTAAAGTTACAAAGTACATGTACTCAAGTACTGTACTTAGGCCTACTGTAAGTAAAATGTTGAGGTATTTTTTACCCCACTACATCTCAGACGAAAATGTTGTACTTTTACTCCACTACAATCACAGTAGATGAACACTTTAGTTACTAGTTACTTCATAGATTTTGATTATTATTACAAAACACACTAACCACTTCAGCCCTATTCATTTCATCCATTTGAAAATAGCCGAACTACGAGCTTTTAGATCGGCTATTTTCAAAAGATGTTTTTCACACATTTTGAACTTGAGTCTACATTGCAGTATTGATACTTTTACTTTTACTTAAGACAAACACGTGAGTACTTCTTCCGTCACTGGTATAGTCACAAAATACCATGGCTTCCCAATGTATTATCACATTTGTGAAATCAGATCTCTTGAGATCAGTTGAATCCTTAGTTACAGTTTCAGATTAAGATGCATTGTAAAATGATGCAAATTGTGAATAGCAATAATTACCTATGCAAAATAACTTAATCGCAAATGAGATTCAAGACAGTTGTTTGTTTGGACTGTAATAATCGACATCCACAAGAGTAATTAATCATTTGATTTATTGAGGCATACGGACAAATTTTTTCCATTATGTGTAACAACATTTTCTATCACCGTTTTTACGGCAAAGGGCCATAAAACACGTCAAATTATTAGCGTCTGTCTTGCAACCCGCACAGTACTATCCATCTGGGAATCACCTCAAAGACACGCATGGTTGGAATTGTGGGCACGTACAACAGTAATTGTCACTGTTTTTCGCTCTCTCTGTAACAGCTCAGGGTTTAATATATACTGTAATAATCAACTACAATCAACACCTCTACCAGTGTATTCAAAGATAATAATACCATCATCTACACTTCTGCAGGAAATGTATGGGTTATTTCGTATTTGTACATCCTTGTGTCAAAAAGAAATAAGAAAGGGGGGGTGAAGAAAACATGTTAACAACCCCTGAGAGGTGTGAATATAATCTGAATTGATGGTTTATATAGGAGTAGATCAGTTTGCAGTTTACTGCGACTGGATTCATACCATTCAGATAATTAAAGCAACTTGTTTTGACATTCAATGCACATTTGTCAGATGTCACATTGACAACAACTGGCATTGCGGCTTGCCTCACTGACAGCGTTTATGATCACACTTTGCTTTGTTAATTTCTATTCTGTCCATATCGTGGCTGACATAGATATCTGTAGGCTATACACGGTATATATATCTATGTATCTGAAACTGTTGAAAAAATAACCTGTGTTCCAATGGATAAAATGTAATTATTATTTAGTAGTCACATGCTATTCTTAATGCTTTTTATTGGTTCAATATCAGATAGACATAACCACTTTAAATCTCAAATTTTGAACATGTTTGTATCGGCAAAGGTCCACATTTCTTCAAAAACAAAACAAACAGAATTAGTGACTAGCCGATCTACATGCTCACAATGCGCTGCCATTTTACATGTGAGCTTGTAGATCGTCTATTTCTGCAACTTTTGAAATATGGAAGTATGTAGATAAAATATATATATACAATATATATATGTAGATAAAAGGTTTCTGCCTGACAGCGACAATATACTTGACTGATTGATTGAATACTTTATCAGACAGAACGGTAAACAGCACGAGGTACAGATAGACATTTGCGCTAAAAGGACAACTGCATCTGCATACTGCATCTCTGGTACTGCACTGCAAGGTAAGGGAACCACTAGCATAATATGCAAAACTGAACCCGAGCCACCCTGTGTATACTGTACGTAGCAGCCTTAATGTATATTTTGTGATAATTATGCCGGATAGAGTACAGTACGGTAACACATTTTCGGCATTCATTGTCACTGCCATTTGCCGTGAATTTCCATTGGGATTAAAAAAAAAAAGGAGTAGTTTCCTGAGCATGTTGCTAATGCTGGTCCCTGACAAGTTCCCCCCAAACACCAGCTCACTGGGATAGCAAACACCATTTTCTGTGACACCGTTTCAATGGCTGATTTCCCTCGCTGGCCAATTAAGGAGCAACACAAAGGAAGTTAGTTATAGTCACACTCCTTTTCTCTTCCTCTAAGTGAATTGAAATGATCACTCATGGGCAACATGAAACAAAAGCGAGAGCGCATTCCACAAAACAAGTCCTTTTCCGCAACACTGTCGACGCACCGACTCGTTTGAAGTATTGTGCCACGGCGGTCGTTTTCTTTGCAGAGTAGTTTTGCCGAAACGTGCGAGAGCGAGCGGAGATGAATGAGCTGCAATACCTGGTGAATGGCACCTAGTTGAACGCGTCACGTTCATGACGGAAGATCCATTTCAAATGAGCAAGGAAAGAGGAGCCAACGTGGAAAGAATGCGAACGAAAAAGTCTGGGTAGTTCTTATTACAAACTGCAAAAGCCAATTATCGATCTACATGCAATGTGGGGTATTTATCATGCATTGCGAACCCCAGGGTAATTAAATACAAGTGCTGTGCTTATGATGGCTATCATCAGCTTCTTTGCCAGAGCGGTCAATCATTCTATTAAGGAGCCTTGCAGGTATATGGCTCAGAGGCCGGCGGCTAGGCACCGCCTCGGGCTAACAGAGCTAATTAGCTAGGTAGCCCAGTGGAATTCGTACACCGCCGAGCCCCAATCCACCCCCAGCCCATTTATGCCTTTTCGTCCCAATTTTCTGCTTAATTTCAACATGCTGTACGTCTCTGTTTCTCTTAATTCCCCCTCCTATATCTCCCCAGGGCCATCCATCATAGTTATTTGATATGAAGATTGAAAAATGTGATGCCACCTCAGAATTCAACTGGGAGGATTGCCGCTAGGAAGTGAAGTTTTCGCAAATTCTCAACTATTCCCTCCTGACATAGATAGATAGATACATACATTTTTGTTCCGCTATTTCAACGGTTCTTTTAACCCTTTCAGACCGAGAACGCATCTGCGTTATTTTAAGATTTCTTTGGGCTATTCAAAAATAGCAGATCTACAAGCTCATGAGTGCCGTGCTATGAGCTTGTAGATCTGCTATTTTTTTGAAAAATCGTGAAAATGCGTGCAAATCTTTGAATATTTATTCTTCCATAGCGAACATTTTTTAACTCTATTACAACTTCTGGGGGGGCCCTGGGACAAAATATTTTGAGATGGGGGTCCGCGGCCAAAATTCATATAATTAAAAAAAAAACTGTTAGGATGTAGAATCCCCCAGAAGCAAAGATTTGAGTTACACATGTTTGCTTTGAAAAATATATATATATATATTCAAAGCTTTGCTAAAATGTTCACGATTTCGCACAAATGGCAGATCTACAAGTTCATAGCGTGGCACTCGGTGTCGCGCTATGAGCTTGTAGATCTGCTATTTTTGCATAGCCCAAAGAAACCTAAAAAATGACACAGATTCTTTCCCGGTCTGAAAGGGTTAAACACTGACAACTCCCACTGCAACCGGAAATGGCTATGTTAGGCTATTTGTCTTGTGTGCAATAATCACGACACACGGAAGACGACCTCCTCTGAATCTCAAAAGCCCATCTCTTTCTCTGGAGATGAACTCTGAATGAAGCATTTTTCATAAATATGAAAATGTTGGTTTTTACTCGGCTAACATTTCACCTCATATCTACGGTAATAGATGTTAGACAATGAGACCTTGTGGGTGTGTAGCGGAAATGATCAAAATGCGTACAGATAACTAAAGACCTTTGCACACTGCATTGATTCATTCATTAAAATGCAGTACAGCCAGGAAAGGAGGGCTTGGAGATATGTGAACACATTACCACAAAGTACACTGGAGTATATACGCCCTAGCAAGACTTAAAATGGAAATAATTCATTATAATACATATAAAGACTTTTTGTCCTGTGGGGTGAATACTGGTTTCTGACGGGCTGGAGGGTGTCCATTATATTATCTAAAAATAAAACATGAAGTGTGCTATGTAGTGGTGGCACTCCTGTATCGCAAGCACGGACACCGGAGGCCACTAAACCGCATCGTGACCAATGACCATGGCATATTTGGGACGGGGCATAGTAGTGGCGGCCATTTTGTGTTGCACAGCTAGAACTTTTTTTTCTCCCCCCCCCCCCCCCCCCCCCCCGAAAATAGTTATATAAATTATGTTAAGCCTGGAACCAAGCCATCCAGGCTCCTGGTGAATAATGACCATAAAACATTTGATTCTGTGTCAAACAAAATGATATATTATATTATATACTATTTTTAATAAATACTCTTTTTTTTTTTGCAGTTTTAAAATATTGTACGTCACAGAATCAAATGTTTTATGGTCACGATTCACCAAGAGTCTGAATGGCTTGATTCCAGGCTTAGAATAATACATATAAATATTTCTCTCTATGGGAAGAATTTATGGGCTTTCTATCTGTGGAACCACACAATGGCCACCACTGCTACTGTATATGCCCTATACAGTGTGAGATGCACTGTATAGTGGTCAAAAGGGCCAGTCGGGCCAGTAGCGCCATCAAAGTATTGGCTAGCGACAAAAACAAAGAAATCTCCATGAATTCAAGGCGTCATGTAATTGAAAATAAGTCTTTTTTTTATGAACTACTCCTTTAAGCCAATTGTTAGTTTGCCTAAACAAACATTGCACAGTGGTCATCCTCCTTAATTGTTTTTTTTTTCATTGGATTGTTGCCTCCTTGGGAACCCTTGGACTCTCCAAACATAACATAAACATAAAAAAACACACAAATATGGAGATACAAGGTTTCTGCGACAATATATTTCCGTTACCTGGCTTAACCCTATCATCCACAGTCAGGCTATAAGCTGTCACATGACAGCGGAGCTAACTCCAAAAGCCAACAACAGGATTTCCTCTTAATTTAGCCATGAGCTGGTTCAAATAAAAGGGACGGTTGTTTGTAGCCTATGACCCAACACCAATCACTGGCAGCAGAGTGTCATATTTCACAAATAAAGAGCAAACTATAATATTAGATTAAATACAAACAATGCAAACACGTGACGTAATCGAGGCTAAAAGCAACACAGCTGCAGCTGTGTTTTGAAGGAAGGACAGCTGGCAAAAAGAAGAATCACAGACTGTGGGAATGAGTAAATTAATAGGCTTATAATATCACTGCCCCATCATTAGGGCACGAGCAGATCTGAATATAATTACAGCTGTGTATTCCATTGAACTAATGTGTTGCTTAGAAACATTCTTATGACAATTTTCAGCGGTGGAAAAAGTACTCAAATGTTTTACTTAAGTAAATTAGAAATACTAATATAAATAAAGTACAAATCAAAATTCTACTTAAGTACAGTACTTGAGTAAATGTACTTAGTTACTTTACACGCAGTGCTAAGTAGGCTTATGTTCATGTAGATCTTATAAATACAACTAGTAGCCTACAAGACTTTAAAAAAACAACAACAATGAACTGTTAGATCTGCTATTTTTGCTGAATATTAATCTCTCAAGACAGATTCTGTCAGCACCACAGCCTTAAACATGTACTGTTGTTGTTAGTAGGAATAAACACAGAGGCACCCGGGAGGAAGTGGACTAAGAAAGAGGAGGAGCCAAACCGAGTGCCTGTTTCTACACAAAAAGGAGGTGGTGCCCCTAGAGGCAAAAACCAAAGGGGAAAAAAACAAATGGGTTCCCAGATTGGCCCGAATGTTAACCTATTTTCGCCAGGATGTTTGCCTTTAGGGGCGCTAGGCTAGGGTTCATGTGGTTAATGCTTCAATCAGTCTCTGTTGGAGGATGATATTGGTACAAAAGCACAATGAAATGGCTTTCATATTTCTTGGAGCCCACAGATCACGGCTCAAGAAGCTGACACAGATATCTCACACCAGCTGACATAATACCTCTCTTATGAAAGAAAAAAAAAGAAAAAACGTCAGGGGAAGCCAAAGGGTTTTTGCCGGTCTCTCTGAACACTCTTGCCCTCATAAGAGACCTTCTTCACAATCCATGCACCGAGCTCCACGGGATCTTCAATAAATGGTGATGCCATGAGATAATCGATTGGTCAGTCGTGGTGCTTTTATACCTGTTGATCCGTTATCTCAACATGACCTGCTCCATAGCGGGGTCCTGTGGTCTTCTAATGGAGAGAATGTGGCTTGAGCTATGCCTGCAACTCAAGTATGGGCATAGGTCAGTAGAGTAAGGCTGCAACAGGTAATCAAACAAATCAATTTAATATATTTGTTCTTTAATTTAACTATCGACTTTAATAAAATACATTTTGGGGAAACCTTTTTTTTAATTTTTAATTTTGTTTACAAACAAACAAAACCACTGACATACTGTAGCAACACAAGTTTTTTCAAAAAACTGTTGTAGAAGACATTTTGTAGAACACACAGACTTATGCCTCATGTTTCCACCTCTACAATAATACCTGTGTATGCTCAACCCAGTTCCTTTAAATAACCCAAGTAAGTACAAATGATTCTTTGACCCGTAAGATCATTTCCATAGTGGACCATCCATTAAACTAAATGGTAACAACCCATATACCATTATAGAAAGAGGTCACATGTGGTATTTTTTTTTTTTTTTTTTCTCCACCCCCCCCCCCCCCCCCCTGTTGACAGAGGCTAAAATCGCCCGGAGGCTCACTGGCTGTCAACATCTGTCTATCAAAGCCCCGCACTACACTGGAGCGAAGAGGCCATCAGATCCACTCAGCTGTGCGTCCATCTAGAACAGTGGTTCTCAACCTGTGGGTGAGGACCCCCCAGGGGGATCCCTACATGATTTATTGGGGGGTCCCCAGATAACAGTGAAGTGACAATTTAAGGACTTTTAAGACCTTTTTTTAAAACCTATAAAAAAAAGTTTGGGAACCCTTGATCTAGAACAGTGGTTCTCAACCAGTGGTCCGGGGACCACCAGTGGTCCTTGGGGCGGTACCAGGGGGTCCCCAGCGAAATTAGTTAACATAGCATCACAATCGTTTTCACCACTTAGCTTCGGCTATTCAAAAATAGCAGATATACAAGCTCATAGCGCGGCACCGAGTGCCGCGCTATGAGCTTGTAGATCTGCTATTTATGAAAAATCTTGAAAATGTGTACATATCTATATATTTTTTTAAAGCGAACATTTTTAACTCAAATCTTTGCTTTTCTGGGGGTCCACACAAAACATTTTCAGATGGGGGTCTGCAGCCAAATGTATATCAATTTATATTAGGGGTCCTTGGCATGAAAAAGGTTGAAAACCACTGATCCAGAACATGACCTTAACCCAGTAAAGGCGGCATTCAGGATCAATCTTTGTTCAGCCCTCCAAACCCTGATGACCTCTCAGGAGTCATGCAACATGTCACCCTTATCGTCATCACACATAAAAGGTACAACTATAAAAGGTATAACTGCTTTTACTGTACATCTCCTCGACAAAATACCGCATGGTATATATACAGTATTTACAGTGTTCTGTATTTGTTGTGCTGCACTCGCTGGGAATTAATAATTTAACAGTGACGAAGGTTGACTCCGATTCCCTCGATTTCGCCTCAGATACAATCTGCAGTACATCAGAGGAGATCAGAATAGATCTGTCGACACTAAAAGGGTTAACCCATTCAGACCGGGAACGCGTCGTCTGTGTCATTTTAAGATTTCTTTGGGCTATTCAAAAAATAGCAGATCTACAAGCTCATAGCGCGGCACCGAGTGCCGCGCTATGAGCTTGTAGATCTGCTATTTTTTTTTTTAAATCGTGAAAATGTGTGCAAATCTTTGAATATTTTTTTCCTGTGGCGCACGTTTTTAACTCTGTTACAACTTCTGGGGGGTCCCTGGAACAACGTATTTTGAGATGGGGGGTCCGCGGCCAAAATTCATATAATTTTGGGGGTCCTTGACATGAAAACGTTGAGAAACACTGATTTTAGCAACATTAATTTGTTTTTTAAAGAATTAGGATTCAGAAGACATTTGTATAATCCCCCCAGAAGCTTTAAAAAATATATATATATATTCAAAGATTTGCACGCATTTTCACAATTTTTAGAAAATAGCAGATTTACAAGCTCATAGCGTGGCACTCGGTGCCACGCTATGAGCTTGTAGATCTGCTATTTTTGAATAGCCAAAAATGAATCTAAAAATGACACAGATTCTCTCTCCTCCCGGTCTAAAAGGGTTAAGCGTATTCTTTGCATCTGGCAGAAAAGCACACCGTACCGTATCCAGACAAGACAATCTACAGACAGGAGGATGAGGAGGAGGCGGGCGGCTGCAATAGAGGCTATTCCCAAGGTATGTTGTTTACTCGAGGTTGAGCTGCGGCAGCTGAGCTTTGTTCATGAAATTACTCAAAATAACCAATTATCCATCTTTTTGGCAGCGTTTCGACGAACCATCCTCAACCCCCAGAGGATGCCTGTAGTCATCCTGACACTGACAGAAACAACTCATGTCATAGTCTAAATATAGACCCCCCCCCCCCCCCCTCGCCCGCTCCCCCCCCCACCCCCACCCCAACACTCACTCTTCCATCTCTGTTCCAGTGCCGTCTTCTCTCTCTTATTCAGTACGTGTGTGTGTGTCTGTAATTCTGTCTCTCTGTTTGTCTGCCTTGCCTGTCGCTCAGTCTGTCTATGTGTCAGTGTGTCTGTTATAAAACCCATTGTGCTGGGTCCTGTTTTTGTCTGTCTGTCTTTCTTTCTGTCTAGCCCGTCTTCCTCAGACAGATGCGGGCTGTGTTTAGGAGGGAGGGACGTGTGTGCGTGTGCGTGGCACGTCTTATAACACACCTGCACTGCAGCAAAACACAAAAAATGTGTATTTTGCCATTTCATATTTTTCATATTAACTTCACATTAACCTTCCACTTTACACATTAATTAACTGCTAATTTTACAAATCAGCGAGTCTCGCTCGGTTGAGTTTTTCGGTCTGAAAATCACCCGCTCTCGGCAGCTGAAAGGAGTTTTTGCATTTTTTGGCGTGCTACTAGGTCAGGGCTTTTTAAATGATGCCTGCACTTCTCCCTTAGCAGGAGGCGGCCAGGACATTGTTCAACGTGGAAATGTTCATCAGTCAGTCAGTGGCGTGTGTAGTACGTGTGTGATTGTGCATGTCCACGAGAGAGAGAGAGAGAGAGAGAGAGAGAGAGAGAGAGAGAGAGAGAGAGAGAGAGAGAGAGAGAGAGAGAACGCATTAGTGCATGCATGTGTATGCATAAGTATCTGTGCATTTTATGTAAGGCGCATGAACGCCTGGCAACCGTTTCTGTCAAATTTTGAGGAGGTGTTTTCTACCGTTGCAATATATAGCCATTAGCCATTATTTCTCCCCCTTCCCTTTCCCCCTTCCTCCCAGTTATAGTTGATTTATTTATTTATTTTACAGATTCTTGACTTTGCATTTAATTACATTTCACTTCTCTTTTTTTCTTTTTTCTTTATTGACTTTAAATGTGTAATATTAATGCCGCTTTCTATGCCTGTATCGATTTCATTTTTGGTCGATCCGTAATTGGATGGTATGTGTACCCGTTTCATCTTGTATTGAGTACTAGTGTCTGTGGTGTTTTGTAGTTGTTTGTTATGTGTTTGTACTGTACGTGTGTATAACGTTTTGGAAAAATTCTATACGAATATTTGAACGATGTAAGGTGCATGGAAATTACTCGCCTTTACTGTACATCTGTTGCAGGATTCAGATCAGATGTTATTACAGGAACAGAATACAGTACAGTGTAGTGGCTAGTGCAGTGTAATTATAATCTATTTAAATAAAGTGGCGGTGTGTAACGTTAGCTGACTCGTTACTTTATTGTGTCTAGAGCGTAATGCATCACGTATAGTGTTCTGGGGATCAGTGTTTCAGGGTTATTCGTAAAAAAATGAAATGGTGAATGTGCTTTGTGAGAATGTGTGTTATATATGATAATGAACAATGAGTAACGTGTCTGTAAACCACTTAAACCCTCTGTACTTAATAAACTAATACTTAATTGACCCTGGTGTGTGAGTTCAGTAGGGAAGCCGAACCAGTACTCATATTTATTTACTTAAAGGAGCTACACCATGAATTTAAAAAATAATAATAATATTTGATATCATATTGTTTATGTCCCTCAAACGTTTTTCAAAAGGTTTGAGCCTAAATCAAGCCTCAGATATACTCATTCCAACTAACTTCTCTCTGGCTTATAAAGCACTTTCACCTGCAATACCACATTGTCCTGTTTGGTACGGGGCGCTATTGAGCCAGTTTGTATGCATGTTATGTCCTGGTTCTGTGTGGAAAAAGTAAAAAAAAAAAATAAGAAAAAAAATTATAAAAATTAAAAATGAAAAACATTTTTTTTTTTTTTTTTTTTTTTTTTTTTTTTGGTTAGAACTGAAAAACGGGAGGAATTGTTCCCAGACGTGACGTAGGGTGGGGGAACAAATCTGACGGACTGTTTTCAGACCAATTTACATAAAAACCACAGATAGCCTATGAAAGCCTGCATGCTCGAAGTCGGGTATTTGTTGGAACAGAAGAGAGGTGGGGGAGACCAAAAACACACAAAAATGAAGAAAAAGTTAAAATTCATGGTGTAGACCCTTTAAAAGTATCGATACCACAATGCAGGAATACAATTACAAGTAAAAGTACAGTACTCAAATTTAGCAGATTTTAGAAAGGAGAAGTAGAAGTTGGAAGCAAATTGGAAATACACATTAGTATACTATACTAATGTGCTTAAGTACAGTACTTGGGTAAATGTACTTAAGATACTTTCCACCACTGAATTAAACACAACCTTAAACCTTCAATTGTGATCAGCCCTATGAGAGAGAGACAAGCCAGCAAGTCAATTGGGCTCCCTTGTGAATGCCTAATCCGAACACGTTGATTGGATGATTGAATTAAAGATTCATGTGTGAGAGACAAATCACAGTGGAGGGAGCAGTACAAGTACAAAAAACAAAAAAAAAACGTATAAGATTATTTGTTATTGAAATGCAGGTCAGACATATCCAAGGCTTCAAATCCCCACTGGTATGCCACACTGTACCCCCGCTCGCCATGAACATCTGTCAGCACAGATGTTTTCGTCATCCAGGGTTTCACATGACGCTATTCACATGGGATCCAGACATGAGGGGCCACGTCGTTACAATCAGTGGCTGAGATATATTACTCTTGGCAAAGTGTGTAGACACACTGTACCCATTGCCTATAATATCATCTATGTCGGGGGGAAACCTCATACGTCCAAAACTATGTTACTTTTCAGGATTCAAATAAAAGAAATTTAGCAAAAAGTATCAGATCTATAAGCTCAACATGTGGCGCTATAAGCAGTGTTGATTTCGTCGACTGAAACTATGGCGTAAAATGTTCGTCGACTACCTTTTTTCACTGACGAAAACGAAATGAAAACTAAATGAACACTAGGCCATGATGACTAAAAATAACACTAAAGAAATTGACAATTTCGTCAACAAATAATACATTTATTTGTATTATAAATAAATAATAAACTAGACTAAAATGTTAGTGAGGGAACTAGTGGAGAAGAGATCCAGTAGAACTAAAAGGCAAGTCGTTTTATGTTTGGTTGCGCTCGGGTGTTGCGCTCTGAAAATAGCCGATCTATCGGATCGGCTATTTTCAGCATGCAACCAAGTGTAAAATCTGCCATTACAACCCCATCAAGGCACCGCCAAAATACATTTTAGTCGACAAAATCAACTGTAGATTTAGTCGACCATAATCTTATGATATTTAGTCGACTAAAAATAGACTAACGGTAAAGCATCTCAGATGACTAAAATATGACTAAAACTAAATGGAACTTTGATTCAAAAGACTATGACTAAAACTGAATCGAAATTTGCGGTGGATCTGGTACTTTTGATGCTTTGACGTGACGCTGTAGTGCGATCATAAGCAGGGCGTTAATTTACGGGAAAAAAACACACAACAAGTTAGAAGACGGAGATAGGAGGTTTCTGCCCGACGACAGCAACGATATATACAGTATGGTCTCCTGGGCGATGGCTGTAGACTCAACAGTGATTTCCTTTTGGTCTCAACAGTCATTCCTTTTTTGATTGACGACAAACACTTTATCAAACCGCTGATGGGCCGTTACATCACAAATCACGCAGCGAGGGATGAAAGACACAGCTGAGGCATCGACAGACAACGTTCCAGACAGGAGAACAGGACATGTGTGTATGGTGTGTGATGTATATATATACGCTGACAGTCAATGCTTTATGTTCCCATTTCAGAATTCAGTAAGGACCAGGTCTGTCACCATATTTACATAGCTGTCTGGTCGCAATTACTTCAGCTAATGGCAATTATTTTTGCATAATGATCAGAATCGTTTCTACTCATCTATATAAAAAACAGTTGGATGAAGTAAACAGAAATGTCATATTTCCGTTATTATTTTGAAGTCGTTGTCCACCGCACGCTCTTTTTTCAACTGACAGCCGTGGTAAAGGACTGGTACCAAGGGATCCTTGTCATGTGAAAAAACACACCATCATACCCACCATCACCTTGAGCTTTTAGCCACTTGTGTCAATTTCGGGTGGTGAACTCAAAGAAAACGAACCCTCCTTTTTCATCTGACTGGTTTTTCAATCATACTGTAACACACACACACACACACACACACACACACACACACACACACACACACACACACACACACACACACACACACACACACACACACACACACACACACACACACACACACACACACACACACACACACACACACACACACACACACACACACGCACGCACACGCACACACACATATATACATATACATATACGTATATAATTGCAGTATATGTTGCAGTAATAATGTGTGTTTGTCACAAACCCAACACCTGGACTTGAGTCACGACACGACAGTGTGCCTTGGCAGTGGCACTCTGTTTGGGAAACACTGCACTACAACATAGATATCAAGCCTATTCTTGGAAAAAAAACATTACACACACACACACACAGTCACACCAAATGAATGCAAATAAAACTATATTTCCATAGAAATGGCATCTATAAACTCTAACTCAGTTTAGTTGACTTTATGTCCTCTGGGATATGGAGGTTGCGGGGCCATGAATGACTGTCATAGTTTGAAGACAATCTGGATGTGTTTGAGGGAAGTGACAGCGTGACCTCTCTCAAGGTTCTGGCGTCGGATGCAGACTGGCAATCAATCTGCCATATGAGAGGTGACAAAATCACAACAGCAATTTTATTGATGAGCTCAGTAATATGAAGTGTCTTTGAGTCCCTGCTATACTCTCTGCCCGCCTTCAAACAGTGCCCTTCCTTAACTAAGAAGCAAGTCGCCACTTGCTTTGTCTTACTGTTATTCACTAGTAGGCTATCTCACGACAGACGTGTTGGGCTCCAACACTTTTTGAATGTTTCCGCCTAAAAGTCTGTCCTTCAGAAGCTCTGGAATCTATATTAGAACATTCCCCCCCCCACTTCCAACCAAACCAAATTACTTGCAGCCTAGTTACTGTAGCTAGCTTAGCACAGCTTCCTGCGCTAAACTTTTATGGGGCAGAATTACAGACACTCTGTAGCGTTCAAAGATCGTGGAAGAGATTGTCTGTCGTGAGAGACTAGTTATTCACTAACTCAATGATATTACCGATGAAAATGCTTCGCTCTGGCTCTCTTGGGACTGGGAGTGGGACTGAGCTGACATAGATGGAGGGTCCAAGGCTAATATTAGGCTGATCAAGACTTCATCAAGTCTTAATATCAAGTCTTGAGTCATGGCCAAGGCCAGATCTGCAGTACATGAGACTCAAGTCAGCAAAAAGATCACATCGTTTGGTTTCCGAAAAACATTTTGGAGGAGGGATACAAGGAGAACATTTGGCTTTCATTTTAATTTGAGAAAATTGGTCAGTTTTGCACAAAAAACAACAAAATACATCTAACAACAGATGAATTGAATTTCTTTCTGTTGAAAATCTTCCGTCTCTCACCCTTCCATGGTTAAAGAAGCATAAGTCAAAAAGTATGTCAAGCAGGGGCGTGCACAGACATTTTGAGGGGCAGGTGCTCAAGTAAATTATACTTTTTTTTGTTTACTTGGTCTGCTCTTTTTTCCCTCTACACCTATACCTCTTTGCCAAAAATAGCCGATCTACAAGCCCACAACGCCTCGCAGTGCGAGGCGTTGTGAGCTTGTAGATCTGCTATTTTTGGCTAAAGTTCTCCTCAGAAAAGGGATGCTAGGTTTCGAGTGGTTATGGTAAAAAGAAAAATCATATCGCATAAAGATTTGGTGGACCCCCTGTAGTAACTCTGAGGACCCCCTAGGGGTCCCGAACCCCCTGTTAAAGACCCCTGCTGTAAACTGAAAAAAACAACTTTTTTTCAAAAGGGCACTTCTGGTCAAGAGGGCAAAGGGCAGGTGCTCTAGCACCACCTAGAGTGTACTGTATCTGTGCACGTCCCTGATGTCAAGCACCGACCCTACTGCTGTGCTTCGCCACAGCTCTCTTCCTTCTCAGACTACAGTCACAGTCTGTCAGTGTACAACGTAGAGTGTACAGTGTAGCAATGTGAATTTAACTTCGTAATAAGCTCACCAATTTGAGACTCCAATTTGTGGGTCATTTTCGGTATCGAGTGCATACCAACACTACTAGACAGCAGCACAGGCAGCCCTACTGAAAGTTTGGTAATCACGTCACTACTTTTAAAGTAATACATTTGTCGTCAGGTAACATGCAGTTCAAATTGAAGACAATAATGTGACATTGGCAGATGTCTGTTCCACATCCTAAATTGTAAAACATGCACTGTATATACCAGCCTTGATATTAAATAGATTCACATATTTCATTTAAAAATAAGCTGTCATGACTACCTCTCAACCCCGTCCCAATTTCCGCCCTGTCCGTTCCTATTAACCAAAATATGTGATTGAATATCCCAGAGGGGATATATCAATCATCCAGTGGAAATGTCCAATCTAGAAATGTGTTTCCCATATTTATATTCAAGGAAACTTTTTTTCTTTCTTTCTCCCCCCCCCCCCCCCACCCCCCTCTCTTCTGTGACTGAATCAACCGGTTTGATTGGCCTAAAAGCTATCAGAGGGGGTAATAGCACATTGGACACAATTTAAAATACCATCAGGGGTGTCATTGGCCAATTTTAGTTACAGTGCAGATATGCAGTTAAAAGTGTAGATCTTATCAGCCTTTCACTGCATGCAATCTAAACCACATGAACACTAGCATCCCTTAACATATGGGCATGTCATAACAGACAAGCATTCGGCGAAAATAGGCGACCTATAAGCTCACAACACGGTCCGCATTGTAATAGATAGGCTATTTTCAGAGAAGACATTTGGTGTAGAGGGAAAAGAGGGAGGGTGGTGGGGGGGGGGGCGTAATGGTTAACCAATGCTACACCTTTGATTCCTTCCCTAGACCAGCGGTTTTCAAACTTTTGGATAAGTCGAAATCAAGGCAGATCTGGATCCATTTCTATGCAAAATCACTATCACTCTTTTCACTATGAATTTGTATTTTTATAATTATTATTTGTTTATTTTATTTACTGATGCCAAACAACAAAGTTTTGCCAAGTTTAAGCTCCATTTCCTGCTTACCAAAAACAGTGAGTTGATCTACAAGCTCACAACTGTGTACTGTGTATATGATCGTTTCTTCTTTTTTTTTTTTTGTGTAAGTGAGGTTGGTGGGGAGGTCTCAGGATTTCACTGTGTAGCTGGATTAAAGAGAACGAAGGCCTTTTGTGCAGTCCTAATGCAAGATAAGATTCAGTTCAACGATTTAAGGATAACTTCTACAATGCTATTAAAAAGCAACATGAAGGCTATACCACCACAGAATGCTAAGATAGGAGGACAACAGCGGGGGGAAAAGTTAATGAAAATACTTTGTGAAATTCAAGTCAGTACTTGAAATGAAACGTTGTTGTGAAAAGACCATTTGCAATTAATCCATCACTGTAAGAGAGACACACACACAGTGTGTGTGTGTGTGTGTGTGTGTGTGTGTGTGTGTGTGTGTGTGTGTGTGTGTGTGTGTGTGTGTGTGTGTGTGTGTGTGTGTGTGAGAGAGAGAGACAAATCTATGCCACTAAATGGGGGTTTGTCTGAACATTCTTACAGTAGGCAGATGTATCCCTTCAAACTTTTAGAATATCAATCTGACTTGAAAGGAGATCTGCTTTCTTCTTGTCGGAGCACAGCGTAATGATGTACAAAGACATGTCAATCATCCTCCTCCCCGGGAGAGATGAAGATGAGACATTGTCTTCAGGCGCAAAAAAATGACCCTAAAAAAATATTCCATCACTTTCACACAATATACTGTCTTTCTGATAATGTGAGGTCTCTGACTATGAGACCCATACAGTTTGAGAGTAAAAGTGATGATCAATAGATAGACTTAAGCCACACACACACACACACACACACACACACGTACTGTACTGTGTTAGATAGCGCTAGACAGCAAACCCTGAAGGCACAATCCTAAAAAGGCTGATAAAAGAGCAATTTGATACGTTGATGCAACACTGACGTACTTCACTGACTGACTTTACGATTGAGTTAAACGTTAAAAGTCTGTGGACCTTTTACTGTACTGTACCTCTCAGCATTGATGTTGAAAAATCTCAAGAGGCGTTATGGCGGTAGATAGCCGTTTCATGTATTCATCTCCAATTTTGCTAGTTGTCAATCTTAAGGGATTTTCCATGTCAGTTATGCCCAAAAGACAATGATCTTAGAACATGTCGGCTTTCTAACGCTATACTGAACACCTGGGCAGTGCTTATTGAGTTAACCCATTAAGACCGGGAACGCATCTGTGTGTCATTTTTAGATTTCTTTGGCTATTCTAAAATAGCAGATATGCAAGCTCATAGCGCGCCACCGAGTGCCGCGCTATGAGCTTGCAGATCTGCTATTTCTGAAAATAAAAACGTGAAAATGTGTGCAAATCTTTGAATGTATATATTTTTTAAAGCAAACGTTTGTAACTCAAATGGTTCTGGGGATTCTGCAATTATCTTTTATCTATTTGGCCGTGGACCCCCATCTCAAAATATTTTGTTCCAGGGACCCCCAGAAGTTGTAACAGAGTTAAAAATGTTCGCTTTAAATTAGTGAATACTTTGCATAAATGGGGAAAAACAAGTTTCATAGCAATTTGCCCTATTCACATCACAGTCATTTTCTTCTGTCACACCAAGGGGGGGCAGGGGAGGGGGGCAGGGGAGGGGGGCGGGGGTCCCACCCCCAAGTGTGACATAAGAAAATTGCTAAATTGCTGCCGTGTGATAGTAAACGGTAGACAACGATGCATTGACCTCTCCATACTGTAGCCTAACTAAGGTCAGAGAGAGAGACAAAGGTATTGAAAAACCACCATATACTTTATCTACAGTAATACCCTAGCTTGCTAACCCTATTTTGTATCGCTTAAAGTTGATATCAGAGCATACAGCACAATGTACATATCGTGGTGGCTGTCAGGCAGAAACCTTATATGTTATTAAAAGAAATGAAATGGAAAAAAGTACCTGTGTTCCTATGGATTCAATGTATTTATTATTTAGTCACAAGCTCTTGTTAATACATTGGTTAAACTTAACCACTTTCAACCTGGTGTCCCTATGTTGGGCATGTCCTTATTGGCCAAAATATGGCCTATGTACAGTGGTGGAAAGTAACTAAGTACATTTTCTTAAGTACTGTACAATTTTGAGGTAATTATACTTTACTTGAATATTTCCAATTTCCAATACTTTTACTTCTACTCCACTACATCTCAGAGGCAAATATTGTACTTTTACTCCACTACAATTATTTGAAAACTTTAGTTACTAGTTACTTTTCAGATTGAAATTATGATATTATGAAACATACATTAATAACTTTAGCCCTATTTTATACCTAGGCTATTTGAAAATAGCCGATCTACAAGCTCACAACGTGTCGCATCGCGACACGTTGTGAGCTTGTAGATCAGCTATTTTCAAACATTTTAGTACTTTTACTTTTGGTAGTTTAAGTACATTTTGATGACAATGCTTTTGTACTTTTATTCAAGTAAATTTTGAATTCTGGACTTTTACTTGTAGCAGAGTATTTCTATATTGCAGTATTGGTACTTTTACTTAAGTAAAGAATTTGAGTGCTTTTTCCACCTCTGCCTATGTATCATGCAAAAATAGCCGATCTACAAGCTCACAACCCATCGCGATGTGCTCCTCCACCCCCCATGGTTCATCTCTGTTGGTCTCTATCCAACAGCCCAGCTCTTATACAGCAGAATGGAGAAAACCTCGTACGCCTCGTGATTGCCAAAGTGCCAAGACGGGCTTCAAGAAGTGCCAGATACCATTGCCGTTTACAAGCATTTTCCACAAGCCTGACTTTTCTTTTAGCTTAGAATCAGACACGGGCACAACTTGAATTTATGGATGCATCTACAAAGACATCCGTCTTGGAAGACGTTCATCTATCTCATATTCGGTCACTTTGTTTTTGCGAGGTTGGCAATTTTGTATCTTGAACAAATCTGTAAGTGTTCCGCAAATTATGGCCATTAATCTATCTGTCTGTGCACAGCATCTGTAGCAGCTCTCCTAACATCTCTCCTGTTTAATTCTTTGATTATTCATAAACACTGATTGCAAATTAAATACAAAACACTGAGAGGCACTCGAGTGAAGAAGAAAATAAAAATCATTCTAGACACAGATCAAAATCTCTGTGATACGTTCGGGAATCACAATTCATTTAATTGTATGTTGTTCTCTGAGATCAATGCGTTACTACAGTGGTTCTCAACCTTTTCAGGCTACGACCCCCAAAATATTCATATTTGAACTGGGGACTCCTCAAAATAATCATCTTTGAACTGGGGACTCCTCAAAATAATCATCTTTGAACTGGGGACCCCCCAAAATAATCATCTTTGAACTGGGGACCGCCCAAAATAATCATCTTTGAACTGGGGACCGCCCAAAATAATCATCTTTGAACTGGGGACCCCCAAAGTTGAGGCATTACATTTAGTTTGACTTGTATAACTATACTTGTGAGGACATCAACATTGTAGGACAGCAATTTCAGAAATGCCATTGTGCACCATTCTTTTGTCGTCGCCACATGTATGCTTGTACTGTAGATGGGCTAATCAAGTGTAAATCAGGCATAACCCAAACCCTATTACCTGTAAATGCCTAATATTTAACCATAAAACAACTGTTTCTCTTGTAAGGACCAGGGAAGTTGTCCTCAAATTCTACTATACTTGTGGGGACATTTGGCCATAGTCTACAAGTACACGCACGCATGCGCACACACGCACACGCACACACACACACACACACACACACACACACACACACACACACACACACACACACACACAGAGAGAGGTGTAAAACAGAAGGCTATGTGAGCCCGATTCATTAATAAACTATCAGGGAAATGGTGGCCAATGTGATGACATTGAATATAGCTGAATGTTGAATTTGCCGTGTTATGCAAACGCTATTATATTAAGACATCAATTTAGAAAAATCTTAAGTAAAGCCAACTCCATTTGTGATCCCACTGTTTGCATCCTGATGGAATAATGAACCATTCTAATCAAATGTTAATGGCCAGGGATGACATTGATCATTTCTGCCACTGGCAGCAATTTCTTAGAAACATATTTTCCTGCTCTCTAATTTACACATTTATTAGAAAACTGACAGGTCTCTCTTTCCTCGCTCATGTTGGACCGACTATTATGTACAACTTTATTTTTCTCTCGACACCCACACCATGTTCTTTCACACCACACACACGCACAGAAAGAGAAAACTGTAAAAGAAAATATTACTTGTGTTTTTTTTACAGTCCCTACAATACTGTTTTGAATTCCTGCATAATACATTTGAACTCTGGCTGGTTCCACAATAAGCTCTATGCACAGTATAGCCATATTGGAAAGAAATTGGGCCTCTTCCTTACTTTCTTCACAGGTCTTAACAATTATTCTAAATAACCCTTTAAGACCTGGAACTGTGTCATTTTTAGATTTGAGCTAAAAAAGCATTATTTTACACTTTGGGCTATTCAAAAATAGCAGATATACAAGCTCATAGCGCGGCACCGATCTGCTATTTTTAAAAATCGTGAAAATGTGTTCAAATCTTTGAATATAAATACTTTTAAAGTGAACATTTTTAACTCAAATCTTTGCTTCTGAGGGTCCCTGGAACAAAATATTTTGATGGGGGTCCGCGGTCAAATACATATTATTTTAGGGGTCCTTGACATGAAAAAGATTGAGCACCACTGATATAGAAACATACGTTTTTCAGAATACTGAATACAGAGTCCATTTGGTTCCGTTTGTACACTCTCAGAGTTATGGTGGTCCTTAACATTATGTGAAAAGGTACGAGAACCACTGTGCTATACACTAAATGGAACAGAGCCTTCATTAGAATCATTGGTAAGAAGGGGCCCAATTTCTTTCCAATATGGCTGCTGTGCACATAGCCTATTGCTCGGTGGTGGAAAAAGTACTCAAATGTTTTTACTCAAGTAAAAGTATCAATACTGCAATGTATAAGTACTCTGTTACAATTACACTTGAGTAAAAGTGCAAAAGTATTGGTATCAAAATGTACTTAAAGTACCAAAAGTAAAAGTACTAACATGTTTGAAAATAGTAGATCTACAAGCTTACAAGGCGTCGCGATGAGCTTGTAGATCTGTTATTTTTAAACTAGTAACTAGTAAGTTATAACTAAAGTTTTCAAATAATTATAGTGGAGTAAAAGTACAATATTTGCCTCTGAGATGTAGTGGAGTAGAAGTAAAAGTATAGACAATTGGAAATGCTCCAGTAACGTAAAAGTACCTCAAAATTGTACTTAAGTACAGTACTTGAGTAAATGTAAAAATGTTACTTTACACCACTGCTATTGCTGCTACTGCTTCTAATAGGAATGTTTGGTAAGACTTAACATAAACTCTGGTATACAACATACGCCTGACACAAAACCTGATGAAAACACATTTTCTAACAGCGACCTCATCCATAGCATCTGCTTTCATCATGATGTAATCGTTACATAATGTGTCAAATTGCAGTAGAAGAGTGTGTACATTTATTAGGGAGAAAACTAAAATAAAACCTCAGAGAAACTGCTATTTTAAGTTAAACATGCCTGAGGGCAGAATTGTTTAGATTTAGAAACATATTTTCAGACGCTGTATGTTGTTGCATTTACCACTGCTATGTATGGGGCATCTGTAGACACTTTGGATTAATAGCTTAATGAGGCAGTTATTTCTGAGAACTTCTATGTAACATCTGTGGTAGAAAATCAAAAACCGTAATTCGTTATGATTTCATAAAATATTTAAAAATAGTCTGAGCTTAATTTAATGAGGCTTAATGAGGTCGAATCAAAATGGAAAAATCACAACATTTAATTAGGCATTGAAGAGGTATGAAAAATTCAAACCTTTGAACAAAATTTTGAGTTTGATGTTTAAAGAACAGTGGCAGTTTTTTTTTTCTCCCCATTTTGTTCCATCAAAGTAGTCCATCATTGTCAAAACATTGGACAATCATTCTCAAATAGAAAACTGTGCATTGTCCAAAAAGACAAATATACTGTAGCATTGCATTAAAGTAGACACACTGTACTTCTGTGTTGTTCGACAAACATCGCTCTGGTATTTGAACATGTCGTGATGATGACAAACAATTCTGCACCATTTCCCCCATTGTGTTAACCCATTAAAAGCGGAAAAGTGGCAGTGTCATTTTAGATATAGCACACTTTGGCATACCATACTTTTGCTATTCAAAAATAGCAGATATACAGTACAAGCTTTGCTTCTGGGGGTTGCTTCTGGAACACAATGTTTTCAGATGGGGTCCGTCCGGCCAAATACATATAATTCTGGGGGTCCTTGACATGAAAAAGTTTAAGCACCACTGATATAGAAACATAGGTTTTTGAGAAAACTGTTAGGATTTAGAAGACTTTTTTTTTTTATCAGCCTCAGGTCTTAATGGGTTAAGTATTGCACATAATGTCTCTGTGACTCAATGCTCAACACCATGGCATGTGATAAAATAAGCTATTTTTAATCTGTAATATGCACAGATTATATCACCATGCCACAAAAGCCCAACAAAAGCGCGAACTATACATTAAGTCAGTGGTTCTCAAACTTGTCAAGGATATATTATGTTTTATTATTATGTATTCTCAAATTGATATATTATGTTTGGCCGCGGATAAAGTGGTTAAAATGATTGTGACGTACATGACCCCACTTTGAGAACCAATGCATTTAGTTAACAACATAGACTATGTTCCACAATCAAAAAGGCTTCCTAGTTTGTCGCAGATCTCAAACATGATTTATAGTATTTTGTTCTACAGCCTGAGCGCTAATAGAGAACACGGGTAAAAGAACACTTTTCCCGTCAGTCGAAGGCAGACTGAATTTAGCTATTTGCAACACTAATGAGTAATAAACTAAGCAATGGGGACTTTAAAGTTCAGTATGCGACGGCTTAAAACATGTCCCCGTTCACTACAAAGTAATGAACTCCACTGTGGCACTAGCGGCACCATAGCAGCAGCAGCCATTCTGTGAAGTGTATTGCCTTCGTTTCCAGCAAAAATCTTCATCAGCCTGAGATGGACAGCAGCAATTAACCTTTTGAAAAAGCTGGCATCGAGGCCGCTCTAACCCATTAAGACCGGGAAAGAATCTGTGTCATTGTTACGATTTCTTTGGCTACGAGCTTGTAGATCTGCTATTTTTGAAAAAATAAAAATGAATAAACTGAAATCTTTGCTTCTGGGGGATTCTACAAATGTCTTCTAAATCCATCAGTTTGAAAATAAAAGACGTATGTTTCTATATCAGTGGTTCTCAAACTTTTTCATGTCAAGGATCCCCAAAATGTTACTGTATATATTTGGCCGTGGACCCCCTTCTCAAAATATTGTGTAATAGGGACCCCCACGAAGCAAAGATTTGAGTCAAGAATGTTCCCTTTAAAAAATATATATTCAAATATTTGCACAAATCGTCACAATTACAAAAAAAATAGCAGATCTACAAGCTCATAGCGCGGCACTCGGTGCCGCGCTATGAGCTTGTATATCTGCTATTTTTGAACAGCCAAAGACATCTAAAATGACAGAGATGCGGTCCCCGGATTGAACGGGCTAATAATGAAGAGCCTGGGTGCTTCTCGCGTCGGAGGAGCACACTGGTTACCCATGTGTAAAAGGGGGCAAGGTAAGTGGACGGACTAAATGGCCTGAAAGGGAAACTTTAGGATAATAGAGACATGTGCTCAGTCCACTGACACACACGTCTACCAGACGTCTCATTAGCGGCAATTAGTAATGACACAAAACCTAGACGTACGAGCACTAAATACACACAAAACGCGCGCGCACAAAAACACACGGTTAACACACTAACCACTATAAAAAGAAAAAAAAGAGTGACACTCTCATTCCCCACAGTGAAATAAGAAGGTTATCCCCCCCCCCCCCCCCCTTACTAATTATGAGACTCATTCATTATGAGAGAGAATCAGACCGAAATGGCTCGGCCACTGCTGGCAGCCCAAACTCCAATCAGGCCGTAAATGAGGCAGAAACAAATAGGCTGAACCCCCGGTAATGGAGGACTCGCTCCCGACATGCAAATTCTAGCATCCTCACAGAACATCAGTGACTATCTGAAGTGCTCTTGTACTGCTTGTCACATGAAAGACTGAACAAGAGAAAACAAGGAAGAATACGCAGTGCTAGAGAATGAGGGCGTGGCCAAAACCTGTGCAATCTCTTGCGGTCACTAGTGAAGGTCTATGTTGGTCAAATGGAAATGACAATCTTTATGAATTCTTCACCTAAAATAACATACTGTATAACTGCTCTGAAGAACAGCCAGGGTTTTATTTGTGGGCCATTTTCTTTACCACTTCAGCCCCATATGAACTTCTTCGTACGACAAATAGTAGATGTATAAGCTCACAACGTGATAGCGATACATCGCGTCACATTCTTTTTATTGGAAAGAAATTGTGAAAGATTTAGATTTTTTTCCCAAAATAGAGACGCCAGGGTTACGTAGCCTGGATATAACATATCCCCACCTGCGAGTATATCAAAAGCAGAGGCACGGCTCCCCCTCATCCTCAGCAAATCCAACCCTGAGCACAATGTTGGTGTAACTAAGAGATTCATTGCAGGCTAACGGTGACTATTCTGTGCCGTTAGCATTTTCCGACACTCAGGTGTATGACTTTTCCTAGCAGGCCCGATTGTGCTTCCCAGCCATCTTGGCCAGGCACTCCGACAGAATACAAGAAGGCTCGCCCCAAAACGCGCTCGCCCCAGGCCAAATCTGGCAACCTCGGAACGGTCGCCACCAGGTATTCCTAAACGTAACCTCAGTAAAACTACTGTATGCCTAAACCTATCCTTATTCCTAAACGTAACCTCAGTAAAACTATGCCTAAACCGATCCTTATTCCTAAACGTAACCTCAGTAAAACTATGCCTAAACCTATCCTTATTCCTAAACGGAACCTCAGTAAAACTATGGCTAAACCTAACCTTATTCCTAAACGTAACCTCAGTAAAACTATGCCTAAACCTAACCTTATTCCTACCCTTAACCTCAAGTAAAACAAATACAAGAATACAAGAACCGCTGGGGGGCGGCGACAAAAATAGGGGCGAGTGTGTTTTGGGAGCGAGCCTTCCAGTTACCCTCCAACAAACACAATTGGAGGTGTTTCGCAAGTGGAAAGTCGGCAAGGGATTGTGTCCTCGTTGCTGCACCAGCAAAACCCACCGGTTGTTTGGGACGTTTGTTCAGCAGGGCGGGTAACAGGGGAAGATAGCGTGAACCTCCCCACGTCCGGCTCTCCCAGTGAAACTCCTCACAGTCAGGTGAAAAGAGGCATCTGGCAACTCTCCGTGTGTATTGGAGGAGGTGTGTGGCTGTCTGCTCCCTCCCCGGGACTACAGGGGAGGTTGGCAGCGACGGGAACCGCAGGACACATGAGGGTAATTGGCAATATCTAAATTGGGAAGAAAATGCCCAAGAAAGGGTCTAATAACAGCGCGGCTCCCATGCGGTTCTTGGACCAGTCTGTGTGGCCAGTTTATGGCGTCAGTCGTCTATGACGCATGACTCCATCATGTGGGCAAGGTTTCATCCCTATCCGACTCCCATTGACTTCCATTATAAAATACATGCAAAAATAGTATTATTTTAATCAATTAATACAATAAAATATATGTGGTAAGGTACTTCCTTGATCTACTGGCAGTGTGCAAAAAAGAATTTGCACACTTTTTTGGTCCAGTGGTTTAGCACATTGGTTCTCAAAGTGAAACCAGGGGTACTTGAGGGGGTTCAAACCAGGGGTACTTGAGGGGGTTCCAGGGGGTCCCCAGCTAAATGATGGATAGGAACCAAATGGACCCTTATGGGTCTGTAACTCTGAGAGTGTACAAATGGAACCAAATGGACCCTAACGGGTCCATTTGGTTCCATTTGTACACTCTCAGAGTTAAGTTAACATTGATTTTACAACATGAATTGGGGTCCCAGAGATAGAAATGCCAATAAATGGGGGTCCGTAGCCCTAATGCATGTCAAACTGGGGGTCCTTAAATTGTATCTTTTCAAATGGGGGTCCGCGGGCTTATAAGTGTCCATTTGGGGGTCCTTGACATGAAAAAGTTTGAGAACCACTGGTTTAGCAGATTAGCCCCAGACAAACTGACTGACTGACAAACACAAGTGGCGCACGTTGGAGCTTGTAGATCGGCTATTTTCACTATTCGGCTTAAGTGGTTAAGAAAATGTTTCACCTGATCAAAAAGATAATGAGCGCTGCATTGCACTGATAAGGTGGCAACAAATGTATGATGAAAGAGCAGATTATGTTTCTATTAAAATGTTTTACGCTCACTCTTGAGGTGTATTATGCACGTCATAGATAGCGTGAAAAAGCAGTTGAACGGTAGTTTGCACAGATTTTTGTTTACATTTAATATAGTTATCATACTGAGATGTACTGTATTTAGCTTATTGTTGCTGTCAGGCAGAAACCTCTCATCTCCGTACTTCAACTTTGTATGTTTTGTTTTGCATATTAATGCCCTACTTCGTCGTTCAAGAGTGTCACACGAAAGGAGTGAAAATAGCAGATCTACAAGTTAACAACGCGTTGCATGGCGACACGTTGTGAACCTATAGATCTGCTATTTTCACTATTTTAAAATGTGTTTTAAATAATAACATAAAAAGAAACGGTTTCGGACATGCATGGTTTCCAACCAACAGCCACAATATCACTTATATGCTTTGTGGTTCTCCAAGTCTAGGCTGCATATTTAAAGGATTTAATGAACAACAAGTAAATAATACAGTAGCTTCACACTTTTTTGTGACTTCACACTTTTTTGTTTTTCACACGGTTCTTGACACGCTATGTTCTCGATCACACGCCTCTGCACTGTGACTCCAAGTTGAGAAAAAGGCCACGGGTTGAGAAAAACAATGCCTTTTTGACAAAACAATGCCTGTACTGTAATTATCTTGACTTGAGTCTCAAGCTGACACGGTGAAAATATATATTCTTCTTCTGTGATCTTACAGCGGTGGTTCTCAAACTTTTTCATGCCAGGGACCCCCAAATTGATATATATTTGGCCGGGGACCTCCATCTGAAAATATATCGTGCCAGGGACTCCCCAGAAGCAAAGATTTGTGTTAAAATGTTCGCTTTAAAATAAATATATTCAAAGATTTGCACAAATCTTCAAGATTTTTCAAAAATAGCAGATCTACAAGCTCATAGCGCGGCACTCGGTGCCGCGCTATGAGCTTGTATATCTGCTATTTTTGAATAGCCAAAGTATAAAAGGTTAAAACTATTGTGATGCTATTTTCACACATTTTGCTGGGGACCCCCTGGAACCCCCTCAAGGACCCCTGGGGGTCCCCGGACCCCACTTTAAGAACCAATGTCTTACAGTACGTATACATATTTTTTATCACAGTTTTTATTTCCTAGCATCTATTACAATGTTGATGAATGAACGTTTCAGAACATATCTGCAATGCACTGTGTTCCGAGAGGTTCTAGCAATAACGCGCGGTGTTCGTTACTCCGCTGCACGCCTATTTCTCTTCCGTTATGTGATTTTTAAAGTATATTTTCAAGGTATGAACTCCAAAACCTGTGTGCAGTCGACACTTTAAGAACATAATACGATCAGTTTATAACCCAAGGACTGTGCACATCACACATAAACAGAAGAAGACGGAGAAAAATACTCCTCTTTCGCGTGATTTCACGACGTGCAACTCATTTCACTAATCTTGTGATACGTATATATACCACACACATGGACCTGGAGTAGCTTTCAGACTGGGGGGGGGGGGGGGGGGGGGAATGATGAAATTCAATCAAACCTTCTTGTGGATCTCAGCGTGATTGATGACTCTGTGATGGTTTTCCTGTCCGGTGCAATTACAATTGCAATCAGATAGGCACAGCCTGCAGACGTTCTCCAAGTAGCAGCCGCAGAGCAACAAGAAAGAGACGCCACGGCGCTGGAAGTTTCCACATTTGACACACCGGGGGGAGACGCAGTGCGGGACATCTGTGAAGATACGGACAAGCATTATTAAGCACTTAACGGACTCGAGTGCACTGTAAACACCGTTTTAAAAAGCTGATCTGGTATGTTGAACTTATAACCTCAAAATGAATACATTTAAGACCTGGGACGCATCTGTGTCAATTTTAGATTTGAGCTAAAAAGCATTATTTTGCACTTTGGCTATTCAAAAATAGCAGATCTGCAAGCTCATAGCGCGGCACCGAGTGCCGCGCTACGAGCTTGTAGATCTGCTATTTTTGAAAAATCGAGAAGATTTGTGCAAATCTTTGAATATATATATTTCTAAAGCAAACATTTGTAACTCAAATCTTTGTTTCTGGGGCGTCCCCGGAACAAAATATTTAATTATTTGTATTTTATTACTTTAACCACTCACAAATCTTCAAAAAACAATAAGCCTACATGCTCACTTATAACAACATTGTTATAAGTTGTCACAGGTTTATAAACATTTATAACGAGTATTATAAATGCCTTATAAGTGCATTATACTGTGATTATGATGCAATATAGACCCGACCTAAAGTGTTGCCCAATTTTCCTATCCAGTAACTCTTGAAACGTGTTCTGTTCAAGTGCCGTGGCATTCCTCTAAGACAGTGGTTTTCAACCAGTGGTCCGGGGACCACCAGTGCTCCTTGAGGGGTTTCCAGGGGGTCCCCAGCCAAATTAATAGTTAGGAACCAAATTGACCCTTATGTGTCTGTAACTCTGAGAGTGTACAAATGGAACCAAATGGACCCTAACGGGTCCATTTGGTTCCATTTGTACACTCTCAGAGTTAAATGAACACTAATCATGATAATACAGTGTATTATCAATGATTAATATGACAATAAATCAAAATGGTTGAGTCCCTGGCATATCTTTTCAAATGGGGGGTCCCTGGGCTAATATGTGTGAATGTGGGGGGTCCTTGACACGAAAAAGGTTGAAAACCACTGCTCTAAGACAAACTTTCAAAGTGACTTTCAGTCAAGGCTACAGTATAACTCCAAACGGCATTCCAGAGTTGGCAGTGGAGTTTTTTTCCGACACGCTGTGTTCCCAACGCCCGGGTTGCTGCCTGGCCCTCCGTTTGCTTTACTGTACAGTATGTGGCAAAAAGGAGAGGACAGTGGGCTCGGCACTGGCATGCCTGTGGAGCAGGTGGAATATGGAGGTGAGACTTTGTGTGTGTGCGTGTGTGTGTGTGTGTGTGTGTGTGTGTGTGTGTGTGTGTGTGTGTGTGCGTGCGTGTGCGTGTGTGTGCGTGCGTGTGCGTGCGTGTGCGTGCGTGTGCGTGTGCAATGGTGGAAAATACTCAAGTAGTCCGGAATTCAAAATGTACTTGAGTAAAAGTACAAAGGTATTGGTATCAAAATGTACTTAAAGTACCAAAAGTAGAAAGTACTCATTATGCAGAATGTCCCATTTCACAAAGTTTTCAAATAAAATGCATAACAATCTTTTGAAAATAGCCGATCTACGAGCTCACAATGCGTCGAGATGCAAAATACCTCAACATTGTACTTAAGTACAGTACTTGAGAACAGGGGCGTAGCCACGGGTGGGCATAGGTAGGCCTGGGCCCACCCACCTGGCTGTTGTGCCCACCCAAAAGAGGAGGAGGCGGACAACGGGGCATTATTTGCGACCTGTCAATGTTTTCATGAAAATTAAGGCAAAAATAAGAATTAAATAACATAATAAAGCCGCTAAAGACCCGCAAATTGCGCAAAAAAGTAAGATTTTAACCGATAATAACCGAAAAAAATCGCGCGCGCGGGGATTTGTGCCCACCCACAAATCCCCATGCCCAGCTGCTGCCAGCTTTCTGGCTACGCCACTGCTTGAGAACATGTACTTAGTTACTCGCCACTGTGTGTGTGTGTGTGTGTGTGTGTGTGTGTGTGTGTGTGTGTATGTGTGTGTGTGTGTGTGTGTGGGGGGGGGGGGGGCAGGCGGAGTCACTTGGCCCACAGCGCAGGGAACTGCAGGCGTGATTTGCATTAGTTCAAAGCGTTCCCATTCCACTAGTCTCTCTAGTCTCTGCCTGCACGATGTTTTGATTTACTGTGCAGGCAATGGACGAGGAAGAGGTATGTTCCTCATATCACTGTGTCCACCGTGCACACGTTTCTGAAGCCAATTACAGGCAAACGGTATGGAGTATCAAAGCCTCGTTTGACGGTCCTTTGTCACGCGACTCATGAGACAATTTGTACCTCGCCCAAATTTAGGAAGCCAATTACAGCCAATCAGAATGGAATATGAAACATCTGACTGATAGATTTTGATCACATATGGCTCCAGAGATAACGTGTACCAATTTGCAGCGGTGGAAAAAGTACTCAAATGTTTTACTTAAGTAAAAGTATCCATACTTGCAATGTAGACATACTCTGTCAAAGTAGAAGTTCCGCATTCAAAGTTCACTTGAGTAAAAGTACAAAAGTATCGCCATCAAAATATACTTAAAGTACCAAAAGTAAAAGTACTCATTGTACAGAATGTCCCATTTCACGACTTCAAAATGTATAACACATCTTTTGAAAATAGGCGATCTACAAGCTCACAATGCGTCGCATCGCGACGCATTGTGAGCTTGTAGATCTGCTATTTTCAAATGGCCGAAATAGGGCTGATAGTGGTTAGTGTGTTTTGTAATAATAATCAAAATCTATAAAGTAATAACTAGTAACACATTTTTCCTATAATTGTAGTGGAGTAAAAGTACAATATTTGCCTCTGAGATGTAGTGGGGTATAAGTATTGAACATTGTAAATACTGAAGAAAGTAAAAATAATACCTAAACATTTTACTTAAGTACAGTACTTGAGCACACGTACTTAGTTACTTTACATCACTGCCAATTTGTATGAGGTTTGGATCAAGGCTTTAGGAGTAGTAGAACAAAGTGCATTTTGAAGAGAATGCTTAATACAAATAGCAGATCTACAAGCTTGTAGATCTGCTATTTTCGGTATAGACAAAATGAGCAACCACGTATAAATCAGCCTTAAGACTGACTGAACGCAGCTTCTCCTCAAATGACCTTTTGACCATACTTCCCAACACACACGCCACAACAGAGACATCATAATATGCGCTAATTCCTTTTGCTGTTGCTGCTGTTAGAATGATAAAAAATATGAGAAAATTACCGTTCCAATTAAATTCGTAAAGGAAATCTTGCCAAATTTCCAGAGGGACGGGTAATTTTGCCTGAATTCCCTCCATAAAATAATACTGTCTAAAGTAGTTTTGTCGGCATAGCTCCAAAAGTTGCTATAGCAACATACCTTTTGTTTTAACAGGAATATCAACTGCAGACAAAAAGACAAAGTTTAAATAAGTTAAGCAAATATAGAGTTAATAAGAAATACCAGTGAGCACACGGTTGTAAGACTTTAATAAGATAAACCTCTAAATGTACAAGTTTAAGACAAACCTTTAAATGTAAAAGTTTAAGACAAACCTTTAAATGTAAAAGTTTAAGACAAACCTTTAAATGTAAAAGTTTTTGTAAAAAAAATATGAATCTTTGGTTTATTTCTCAGGTGGTCATAATCAGCTATGCTAGTTTGTTGTCCACCATCCCGATGAAATCTTAAGGGAGGACTACTTTGTGGGGCAGGCCTGGAAACGTCATGGTAGGCCCCCCTCCTCCCTACAAGGGGGGGGGGGGGGTATATGGCCAGTACAAGCCTCGCGCATTCAGCAAATGACGTGCGATTGAAAGACACGGAGAGTTGAATAACCTCTTGAAATGACCTGAAATAATAATAGGCGGCCAACATATGTATTTATGTTTTTACACCTTTTAGCTTTGATATTAGGCTACAATACGCTTTGCGATGGATAACTTCTCCAAACGATTTTTCAGGCCAATAACAGGCCAATACAAAAAGTTGAAACCCCTGATAATGTCATCGTAATCCAAATATATTGTCTAGTTCTTTTTCAAATGAGAAAAGTATCAAGTTCAAGCGACTAGTCGGGGTTGATCTCATTCTCAGGCGCGTCTGATTCTGTTTGTTGCGGAGAAAAGTCTCTCAACAGCAGAATGTTAGCAGAGGGGTTATGACACTGACAGCGGCACGTTTTTTTTCGCAGGACAGCTAGCTGTCCAGTAGGCTATTCGATTATCGTGGGGAGTTCATTCCTGATCCGTTTGATGTTATCGAGTAACCAAGCGCGTTGTTTAGCTTCAGCAATTACAATCCCATACAAATCACCTGGATGGACCGTTTAAAAGTTATTCCATGCCAAAAGTGTTATAGATCCAGGTAGGAAAGAGGCCGATGCTGTCATAATTCCATGGAATTATGAAGCAGCAACGGGTGCCTCTTCTTTCTCCCCCAATGGCGGGACTGTGGGTGGTGGTGCATTGTCCTAATGTCCTTCCACCTGGACAGCGGACACGGGGTTTTTTTCAGTGGAGGCAGTGTTGTGTCAAGAATCAAAAGTCAAGAATGAGGGACCTTGTTGTGTGCTGTTTATCCCATTAAGACCTGGAACTAAGCTAAAAAGTACTAGCCTGGTAAACCCTCCCTCCAGAAATCTCATTTCCATTTGATTTCTGGAGTGAGTCTGGCCTGATCGCCCATTCTGCAATATTGGCTGTGGGCTGGAGTTGGGCGGGAGTAATACCGTTGACTGACAACCCCTTCAGCCAATGATCGTTTTTCCCCTTCAGCCAATCAGCAGTTCATTTTTACCACCTCCAGACTATGTGACGCAACGGGACTTTTGAGACGGCCATGCCCAAAATAGGTTGCCTTATTGGGATACATGCGTGTCACTCCCCGCCCCTGCCGGTTCTCTAAATCTATATTTTTAAATAGGCTCTGTCATGATTAATTGACCACATATATGAAGTTAAACAACTAAATTCTATCCAAACGATATCTTAATAGTAAATTCCGTGCCTCAAAAAAGAAGTTTGAAACCGTTTTAAAAATGAAAGTAAGAAGTGAAGGCACTCGGACAACAACAATGGCTGCCTTTTGTCGGCTGCACTCAGGCTGCCCTCGGCTTCATTCGGGCACACTCGAACTCGCCACCTGATTGGCCAACTGTCGCTGTCAATCACAGAGCGATGTGCAACGACGCTGATAGGCTCGTCCGTTTGGAGCACACAGCCAATATTGCAGAATGGGCGATCAGGCCAGACTCACTCCAGAAATCAAATGGAAATGAGATTTCTGGAGGGAGGGTTTACCAGGCTAAAAAAGTACTGGAACTGGAAAAAACTGGAGCTAAAAAGCATTACTTTACACTTTGGCTATTCAAAAATAGCAGATATACAAGCTCGTAGCGTGGCACCTTGTGCCGCACTACGAGCTTGTATCTCTGCTATTTTAGAAAAATCAAGAACATTTGTGCAACTCTTTGTATATATATTGTTTTAAAGCGAACATTTGTAACTCAAATCTATGCTTCTGGCGGTCCCTGGAACAAAATATGTTGAGATGGGGGTCCGCGGCCAAATACATATAATTTTGGGGCTCCTTGACATGAAAAAGTTTGAGCACCACTAACAGCAACATAGGTTTTTTTCAACAAACTTTTAGGATTTAGAAGACATTTTTGTAGAATCTCAGGTCTTAATGGGTCAAACTGTGTGCGTCATGGGGAGACGGACAGACACCTTCTCACCTATTGACAAAAGAAGCTCAGAATACAGACACAGGAAAGACTCCAGACATCCACCAGACAGCCGTCGGAGGCAACATGCAGGCAGGATAGAGGCCTTGAGTCGAGGGGCGATAGATAGCCTTTATATCAAAATATCAACAAATACCAAATACACAAACATGTGCCCACGGCTGAAGGAAGGCACAGCTTCTCTCAGCTAAGGCCTGAGCCTTACTGAGCCTATACAGTAGATCCACACACCTGCTGGTCGCCACCTATTTGTCACACTGTTTCAAGTCTGCCACAAGGGGCTTTAAAAGGGAACATGCAGTGCATTCTCTCTCCCCAAGGCTAGAAGAAAAATGCTCAAGGATCTTTATCTCATACCTTATTAGTATTTAGTTTAATTGCATTATTATTATATTTTTTTTCTCCCCAATTAATTCCTCTCCACACACATTTCTGTGTTGTATGTATCCTACTGACTCACCTGCCAGTGAGGAGCCCCCACCAGGAGGACGTAGGGCCTTCATCCTACTCCTCCCGCCCAACACTCCTTGCTGACAGGTGCCGCCCTAGCCGGTAGGAGTACGTGCAATGACCAATACCCCCCCCCCCCCCCCCCCCCCCCCCCACACCATGGAGATTTCAAAGACGATGAACAAAAATGATTTGCGCATGTGTCCCCTGAGTGCCTCTGGTACACTTTTGGCCTCTGGTAATTATTCGATGAATTGAGGACAAAGTACCCCAATGGAAACATTGTACTTCCCTGTGCTTGTCTTTGCAAACTGTTAATGAAGTATTCAATCAATCAATCAAAGTACGCTCATATATGCATGGGCCGGAAGAGCAGTGTGACATAGGTGTGAGGGCAGCCTGGCGGCCCGAACCTCTAGTATATTATACAAGCTTTGAGTGCAAGCTTCATTTGTTGTCATTTTGCCTTCAACACAATGACTCACTACAAATCAAATCTTGAAAGCACAGGAAAAAATAGATGCAGACAGAAAACAAAAGGCCCGCATGACATGATATGCCATGCCATTATTAGACCCTGTCTTGTTGTTTTCCTGTTTTTTTTCTCCCCTCGATTTAGTCATTGTCAGTTCCCCCCCATGTTATTAGTTCCTTGTCACTGCCAACCTCTACTGTTGGTCTGGGGAGAGCGTGTGTATATGACCACGTCTCCTCCGATACACATGGAGTCACAACCTGCTTCTTTTCACCTGAAAGTGAGGAATCTCACCGGGAGACTATCAAATGCGGACAAACACACACTATCCATCTCAGTTCCAGTCCCTGCTGAACAGGCAACCCGACCCAACCTGTAGGTGTTGCTAATGCAGAGACAGAGAAGGCTCTGTCCTGACGGCTTCACACCCCGCAAACAACAAGCCAACTGGTTGTGTTGGAGCGCCAAGCTCGGCCAAGCCCAAGATAGACATTTTCAGGTAAAATTATTTCTGCTGAATGACACCAACTTCTACACTGCTGCCACTTTTCTTGAAAAAGAGCTACATCTAGTCTGCTTCACGTTCAAAAACGTTCAAGAGGCATACAGGTATATTCACATAAATAAACACTATATCCACGATCCAAGGCAAATTAATTAACCTGCCAACACGGTAATAGCTGTATTTTCAAACACCATGCATATGATGAGCACAGATGAGACTGTGCTGACATCAAATACAGCAGCACATTCTCCATTGCCAATAAAGCTCAGACTGAGCCGTAGTAACCTATTTTCCAAACTACTCAGCCTCCTTGAAATCACTATAAATCTCACCTAAGATAACCTACTTCTTTGCACCGAGTACAGGGCTGGAGCCTGTCATTTTTCTTTCTTTTTTTTTAAAGAATGACTAGATTTTCCTCCTCATCTTGACCCTGGAGATATCAAATGGAATTCAGTGTTTTGATAACCGAAACTTGTGATAGCGGTGTTATAAAGCAGCTCGCTGTCATAAGAGTCACACAGCTCTCCCTCAGCAATACTAAATAGGATGCTACGCTATCTATATCGCGAGTCACAAGTAAGCTAGTGAGCCAGAAGGGTAAACAACTGGATTGAGGTTGTTTAGTCAACAATATCTCGCGCAGCAAACTATGCCCGATTATTTCCTCAAATGCAATTAAGTCTGCATAACTAATTGCATTTCATTTTCATCCGTTTGAAAAGAAAAACTGATTGATGCTCTAGGCTCTGTGTGACTTTTTGAGGTATGATCTATGACATAATTAGAAGAATAAGTTTGATTCATAATATAAAATGAACTACATAAAATAATAGTCAAATAAAATGTTAAAACATCAAAATATCAATCTATTGGAGCATGTATCGCCCCAGCTTAACCCATTAAGACCGGGAAGGCATCTGTGTAATTTCTTTTAGATTTCTTTGATAGATCTACAAGCTCATAGCGCGGCACCGAGTGCCGCGCTATGAGCTTGTAGATCTGCTATTTTTGAAAAATCGGGAAAATGTGTGCACATTTTTTTATATAATTTATATATTTTTTAAAACATTTTTAACTCAAATCTTTGCCTCTGGGGGATTCTACAAATGTCTTCTAAATCCTAGTTTAAAAAAAAAATATATATATATATGTTGCTATAATCAGTGATTGTCAAGGACCCCCAAAATGATATGAATTTTGGCCGCGGACCCCCCATCTGAAAATATTTTTAGATTTTGAGATATTTTTGTAACAGAGTTAAAAAATGTTCGCTACGGAAAAACAGATATTCAAAGATTTGCACACATTTTCACGATATTTCAAATAAATAGCAGGACTACAAGCTCATAGCGTGGCACTCGGTGCCGCGCTATAAGCTTGTAGATCTGCTATTTTTGAATAGCTCAAAGAAAGATGCGCCCCCGGATTGAATGGGTTAAAAGTGTGGAGTTGAGGGAGAGATGGGGAAGGACATGAAACAGAGAGAGCCTCAGAGCTTTCATAGAGTCATGCTATTTCCTCTGCTGCCATTTGTTGGTATGGAAACCTTGGCGTTAGACAGAAAAATGCTTTTCTTACCGGGGTTGTGAGGGGGGCTAGCAAGATTGTGGGGGTACAATTCAGCTGTCTGAGTCATATATATGACCAGCAGGTGCTTAAGAAAGCGTCATCTATTAGAGCGGACAGCTCTCATCCCCTAAATTCGGAATATGAATTCTTGCCTTCTATTCTGGCCAGCGGTTAAAGACCCCTGCGGCTAAAAACAATAGGTACAAATTCTCATTTATACCTACTTCCATTCGTGCCAACGATAATGGAAGCAGGAGGAGGTCGCTGTTTCAGGGGACAGTTGACAGGCCCGTCTCCATCTGGGCGGATGGTAACAATGAGCTAATGTGTTTATTTTCTCTTTTTACCAGCTTGCGAGCTGGTCTAAGAAGAGACTGACCATTAGTCAACATGTGCTTGACAGATTCTCGACATGTTTTCGATCATTGGCTGTCCTTTAAGCCAATGGGGATACTTTCCCATACTCTAAACGGGCCGACTCGTCCTCCCAAGCTATGGCGGCCTAGCAGTGTTGGCAGATTCTGCGAGAGAAATAAGCAACAGGTCTAAGCCAATGGGGAGCCATTAGCAGTGTTGCCAGATTCTGCAAATCAGGAACCGGGTCTATGAAAACAAGCCGCGCATACACGGCACGCACACACACACGCACACGCACACACACACACACACACACACACACACACACACACACACACACACACACACACACACACACACACACACACAAACACAAAAAAGCAAGCTGGTATACACTGTGTGTCATGTCTTGTTTTCCCCTTTTCTGTTGTTTCCTATGGTGTAATATGGGTGTGGTCTGCTGGCCACAAGTATGGAGGTGGGAGGATGGTTGTTGTACACTCATTCTTAAACTACTATTATTATCTGGATCATGTGACCATGTCCACGTCTATGTCTGTCTTGTTTATGTATGTTTGCTGTGTTTTAGAGTTTTTATTATCATCTGCTCTAACACAAATTGCCCAGTTTGAGACACATTCATAAACCTGACCTTGACCTTGGGTTCAAACCCAGCTGTACAAGGACTGGGACATAATGGTATCATGTACTCTACCAGGCGAGCCACCAGGGCTCCACTGCCTGCTGATCTTTTATGGAGGCCTGCATTATTGGCACAATTTCATCCTGAAAGTGCTCAAAGCAAAGCCCTACAGCTTCCAGTGTGCAAAGTAGGGCCGTGCGTAGACCATTGGAGGGGCAGGAGGGGCAGGAGCTCAAGTTCCATCAAAAGGGCACATCCAACAATATTTTAAAACTCCATACACCAAGGTCGGAGCTATACGTAGGTCCTTGCAAAGTTATTAGTGGGGTCCTGCATTAACCAATAACACAAACGTCATTTGAGGTGCACTGTAGTTAATCACAAGACTTATTTTGAAGTCTGACTAGTCTGTACAGAAAGTCTGATTTCTTCTGAAGCTGTCTTGATGCTGATGGAAAATGAGAACAGAAGGACTGGACTGAAAAGAAAGATTTTGGCTTAATTTCATTTTCACGATGTGCAAACCAGGAGCTGTGAAAGTGACTCATTTATCTCGTGCTGGTTATGACGTGTGTGTGCGTGTGCGTGTGTGTGTGTGTGTGTGTGTGTGTGTGTGTGTGTGTGTGTGTGTGTGTGTGTGTGTGTGTGTGTAGGTGTGTGGGGCTACCTGCCGTCAGTGACGGAGCCGCTCTGTGAAAAATGTACCCCTAATGAGTTCATTTGGTTACATTTTGTAGTTAAATTTACACTGAAGAGTTCTATTGTGTATGCCTCGATATACCCATATTAATGTATGCTACTGCTTAATTGTTGAAAAACTACAAACAGACTAGAGTCAAACTGTGGTTTATCATTATTCATATATAATGTTTTTCAATCACTTGGGAAGGGTCAAGAAAAATATGCATATACTGTATGTCACCGGGAGGGTCACAGCTTTTTAATCCAGAGCACTAAAATCCTCCAGGGACTCAAATTCAATTCAAAATAATGAACACGCCGCAACCCGAGCCGCAAGCTCGGGTTGTGGAGTGAGCCGGCAGACGGTGAGTGTTGACTGGCAGAAAGCTGCATCTCAAAGCTAGAGCCCTCCACCGGACCGAAGGGCTGTCAGAGCGATGGAAGTACAGCACAATGCTAACACCCGTTTCCCTTTGAATACTGCAAAAACGGCTGAGAGAATTCTTTAAAAACTATATCGAGTGATAGTGTACATGTTGTTGGTCATGTTCATTGATAAAGTTATGCCTTTACTGTGTGTAGTATATTGTAATTCCCAACAGCATTTTACAATGTATTTCACGTGCGTCACATGACGAAGGTTATCTCTATGTAGTCATTCTGTCTCTGCCTTTTCCAGAGCGGTGGGAGGGATTCTCCTTCTCCTTACAGCACTGAACATAGGGACAGTTGCATTAGCTAATATTTTCACAACTATTAAACAATTAAATTGTGACAAAGTAGAGGCCATCATGTTACTCTGCCTTTAAGCACTTTTTTTTCTACTGCCATAGTTCTTGTATAACTAAAATATGTGATTCAACCACAACGTGTTGAAAGACACACAAGTATGAGGGGTAATCAAGTCATCTTATCTATAGAGCTATGCATGTCCCCCCAGCGAGGCACCACTGCATGAGGCCCCCCTTTACTGTGTGTAGTAGCTCAGTCTGTCCCATCAACGCAAGTCACTAACTCAACTTTCAGGGACCTCTTCCACCAGAGTTTTTGTGCCTTTCAAAGGCTCCAATGGATTTGTTCAAGGTTTCTTCCGGTTGCATGCATGCTATGGGGGAACATGTTGGGTCTTTGCTCTATACTGTATGTCAATTTGGCACGATACAATTTTATCTAATTGTTACCTCATTAACAGTTGTAAACATTGAAATATTTCATCGTTACAATGTTCAAATTCTAAAAGACAACATAAGTAAAGCCTAACTCCCCAAAATGTTACTCTGGAATTTTAACTCTAAACTTTAGTAAACAAAGTTTAGGGATCCTATACTTGTCTCTTGTTGTTATCAGCACATCTTCTATGAAAACTTAAGAAACAATCTATTATTTATGTATTTAAAAGTTTTTGATCAACAAAAGTTCAAGCTGAGCCGACTTGCTTTGTCAGGATTCAATAAAGCTGTAGCAGAACATTATATTACTTTATTCATATTTTGTTTCCACAACAAGAGAGAGAAGTGACACAGCAGTATCAGCCCTCTCTGTGTTCAGCAGGTTTCCTAAAGGATACATGCAGAATTATATACCTCCTCTTCAGAGATGCAGAAAGTGAAATGGAAAACTAGCCGTCACAATGTGCCGGACTTGATTGTAATATAGCTTAATTGACCATTATAATATCCACACCTATAGACCCCTTAACAGACGACGTCACACTGATAAGAACCAGTATGCGTGCAACCAGTATGCGCGCAATGAAACCCATTCTGTCAGGTCTCGCTACGACGCGCCTCACTAGCCAACACACAAGAGGGGGTTGGGGTGTGCTGAAACCAGCGTACCCCGAAACAACAGGTTGGGAATTGATTGCGTGAAACAATCACCTGTGCGTCCAGTCTCAATGTTAGTAAACAAATAATTGGTCTATGGTTTGCCCTATACTGTACATGCAAATATAAGAACGAGGGGAGTGCAATTCTAGGCAAACTGCATGTCTGATAAAATTCCTTCCCTTCAAATAACCCATTTAGACCTGTTACACTACAGCTGGGAACGCCTGTATCATTTAATATTTTTGCTATATATCGTTGTTGTCGGGCAGAAACGCCTTATCTCCATATTCTAACTTTCTGTGTTTTTCGTAAATTAACGCCCTACTTCATCATACTACAGCGTCACACAAAAGCATCAAAAGTAGCAGATCCACAAGCTCGATACGCGGTGCAAAGCGACACGTTTTGAGCTTGTAGATCTGCTTGAGTTCTACTTGAGGAATATTTGATTTTCATCTGTTCAGGCTACTGTGTCAACAGTGATCATTAATAACTTTGATAGCAGTTGGTACATTTGGAAATGATTTTACAAAAACATAATTTGACCATATGGGCACAACAGCCCCAAGACATTTCTTTTTCCCCCCCATTTATAACGGGACTCATTTTCTGTTTTAGCACAATGTGGCCATACTGCACTATTAATCAAATCCTCAGTTTTGAAGAAATGATGAAATAAAGTAGTAATGCAGACACAAACTGAAAGCTGTTGACGGCGATTTAGATTTACACTTTTATGAGATTCTGTTCGAACACACTAAAGCTAAACAGTGATTGAATGAGTCTTTGAACAAAGGAAATTCTATAGTTTTAATATTCCAAATTGCGAAATGCTCTAATGACTCTAGGTACTGTATAATGACCCTCTCTATCTCTCTCTCTCTGTCTCTCGACTAGGTATTTTCTATGCCACGTTGATTAGGTAAAAATGTGCTAATTTACAATATATCACAATTTACCATATAATATGTGGAACACATTCTGTATATGTGATTAAAATAAGTACCTACACATTTTCAAATGAACACTACATTTACCAAAACTCCACATTAGTTCGCTACAACAACACCATCCAGGTTTTGAGGTGCATGTGAATAAGCCATTAAAACCAGGAAATCAGTAGCCTCGATCTCCAGGCTTTTATTGTTTAGTTTTGTCTAAAAAATAAAAGCCTGGACCAGCCCATCGGTGTACCCGGTATAGGAAGTGTTTCATTTCCCCAACCAACCAGAGTGCATGTGGGCGTCGCTCGTAATGTTGTGTTGGGGGCTGACGGACAGATCGGTGAACCAATGGGATCAGGCGCAATCTCTCCGCGCCTCTATACACCCGCCCCTCTATACACAAAAGCAGGAGCGCTAGTGCAGCCTAGGAAATCAGCAATGTAGCCTGACAGCACCTCACGGGTTCGAGTCCCAATCCTGACGGCCTTTGTTGCGTGTCACTCCCCATCTCTCTCTCCCGATTTCCTGTCAGCCTGCTGTCCTATCAATAATAAAGGCATCAAAAGTCCAAAAATAAATCTAAAAAAAAACAGGAAAGCATCTATGTAATTTTTTTTAATTTTAACCACTTTAACCATTATTTCACAGCAGATATACAAGCTCATAGCACGTCAATCCGTGCCACGCTATGAGCATGTAGATCTGCTATTTTTTTTTAAACCATGAACATTTTTTACTCAAATCTTTAATTGCTTCTGGGGGCCCCTGGAACAAAATATTTTGAGATGGGGCTCAAATAAATATAATTTTGGGGGTCCCTGACATGAAAACGTTTTGAGCACCACTGATATAGCAACATACTGTACTGTACACTTGTCAGAAAACTGTTGGGATTTAGAAGACATTTGTAGAATCGGCCTCAGCTCTGAAAGGGTTCATACAAACAGCAGTGGGAGTTTGTGCGTGTGCGCACTCGCACACATGCACACACGTTCGCATGCACACACACACACACACACACACACACACACACACACACACACACACACACACACACACACACACACACACACACACACACACACACTAGAGTGAGCACCTGCTGAGCATGTCTGTGGGCCTGGACATGACCCTGTCAAGAGTCTTCAGGAGATTAATTTCCCCCGCCTGTTTTCATAGATAAAAAACTGAATGAACTGAGAAATCTGAGCTGCGAGCAACGAATGAGGAATTGATATACATTTTCTAGGGGATTAAGTAAATCAGCACATTTCTCCCAACCCCTTCATTTGTCCTTTGTTTCAATCCATCACTGCTTTGTGAAAACACTAGCTGGCTTCGTCAGCGGCGCGTACATAAATCGCCATAAAGGGTCTTTCCACGGGTAAGACATTACACACGACCAAAAGAACCCAGGGCCCCCACGTGAAGATAATCAGTCTGTCAAAATACAAAAATAAAAAACCCAAATGCCCTCCTGAGTCATTTATCCCACAAAGCAATTTCAGTATTTATGGGATTCACCTTCAAAAGGTAATGTGGCATGCAGGTAGGGAAAGAGAGAAAACAGACACACACACACACACACACACACACACGTTTGTATTACTATACTTGTGAGGACATCAACACTTTAGGACAGCCATGTTATGAATGCCATTTAAAAATAATAATTGCCATTTTTAACCGTAAGCCTAAAGCCGAAAAACAGCAGATCTATAAGCCCACAACGCGTCGCGCTGCGACGCGTTGTGAGCTTATAGATCGGCTGTTTTTCGGTGCATGACACTGGCGCGCAACTAAGTATAAATCATGTTGAACTCTAATTGCAATCCCTAAACCTAACCTCTGAGACACCTAAATGTCTAATCCTGACCTGAATGTTTTTTCTAATTGTAAACGTATCTCTAAAACACGTTTTTTTTTAACTATAAAACAACCATTTGTCTTGTGAGGACCAGGAAAACGGTCCTCACATTGTATATTTCTTCAAATTCTACTATACTTGGTCCTCGCAAGTATAGTAATAAAAACACACACACACACACACACACGCGACACACACCACGGGAAATTAGAAACCCAGAGAGAGAAAGACAGAAAGGAATCCCTAGGGGAACTCATAAAGCAAGTCATCTCTCCGGTCTAGCTGCCATCCAGACAGGTCTACTGTGAACACCACCCCCTCGCCCCCCTCTCTCTCTCTCTCTCTCTCTCCTCCACCCGTCCTTCACATCTGACAAAGTTAAGGGGACGTGCGCCCAAATTACGAGGTCGTCTCGGCCACCGGGCATATTTGAATGCACTTATTGCGTCCCGCCGTCGTCGTCTCCCCCGTCTGGCTAAGAGCATCTGCTAAATGACTGAATTATAAATTGTGTGCTGAGGACAGCACAAACTTAGCAGGGCAAATAAAGGAGCTTTGTCTTAGCCCGTTCGATCCGGGGGAACGCATCCCTGTGTCATTTTAAGATTTCTTTGGCTGTTCAAAAATAGCAGATATATTTAAGCTCATAGCGCGGCATCATGAGCTTGTAGATCTGCTATTTTTTGGAAAAATCATGACAATTTGTGCAAATCTTTAAATATATATATATTTTTAAGCGATTTGTAAAATATTTTCGTTCCAGGAACGCCAAGAAGCAAAGATTTGAGTTACAAATGTTCGCTTTAAAGAATATATATTCAAAGATTTGCATGCATTTTCACGATTTTTCAAAAAAATAGCAGATCTACAAGCTCATAGCGCGGCACTCGGTGCCGCGCTATGAGCTTGTATATCTGCTATTTTTGAATAGCCCAAAGAAATCTAAAAAATGACACAGATGCGTCCCCCCGGACCGAATGGGTTAGTTACACTGCTGTAGGTATAGCAGCAGCACGGCTTCCACTGCCAACAGGTTTTTTTTTTGCTACTGTGCAAGCCTAATGGAGGATGACTTAGAGGGGAGGAGAGAGTCACCGGGTAGAAGACATGTGATTTTCCACTTGTCAAGGCATTTTTTCCCCTCCCTCCCCTTCTGAGGAATCATTCTTTGGACTGGGAGGGAGGGTGTGGATTCCTGCCAGCGTTCAGGTGCTAATGCCTTGCTAAATGAGACATGAGCAGCAGTCTATAACCCATTGAGACCGGGAATGCATGTCTGTCATTTTAGATTTTTCTTTGGGGCTATTCAAAAACGGCAGATCTACAAGCTCATGGCGCGGCACAGAGTGCAGCGCTATGAGCTTGTAGATGTGCTATTTTTGAAAAAAAAAATTTTTTTTTGTCGCAAATCTTTGAATATATATATTTTTTAAAGCGAACATTTGGAAAATATTTTCGTTCCAGGAACGCCAAGAAGCAAAGATTTGAGTTTCAAATGTTCGCTTTAAAAAATATATACTCAAAGATTTGCAAAACTTTTCACGATTTAAAAAAAAAAATAGCCAACAAAATCTAAAAATGACAAGATATGTGTTCCCGGATTGCATGGGTTAAAAAAAGACTGCTGAGGTTCTCTGTGTGGAAGCATAATGCGTATTTCAGACTTTGGAATGTACAGTCCATATGAAGCTGAATGCCATTCACCCTAAGAAGGGAATATGTCACATAATTAAACGGCACATTCCTTCAGTCATTTCTCTTTTTTTTTGGACTTGTTCACATTTCTTCATTATCGACTGACAAGAAAAGGCAGAGTGGTACTGTAGCTAGCAGGAAAAAGAAGCCTGCAGTAAATCTTGTATTGGAAAAGAGTGAGACGATATACCAGCCCTCATTTGATATTACAAGTGTCAGCCTTCCTTGTGCAGCACACAGGGAAGAATGTGAAATTGGGAAGGACAAGGTTTGTCCTCCAGCAAAAAAAGTGAGAATAGATGTGGAGCAGGAGTTTTATAAGATGGCTTTGTTGTTGGTGGAGGCGGTGAGACACTGGCTGAGGGAGATGCCGGTTAAACAAGGCATGTTTTTTCTTTCCAAACTTTATATTAAAATTCTCAATATTGCACAGCCTTCCATAATCTCTTATTGACCAAGTAAATGCAAGTGACATTTGGATGCTATATTGGACATTATGAGAGTATAGGTGATGTACAGTACAAAGTCTGCAGTCAGCAACGGCTGCGGTAGCCAAGGAAACAACATTAGTGGTTTCTTTTAAACTGTAAAACTCCGATCTTATATAGGTTTTCAGGATTGTGTGTTAGTATTTGCATTTTGCAAAGGTATAGAGCAGGGGTCTTCAACAGGGGGTCCGGGACCCCTAGGGGGTCCTCAGAGTTACTACAGGGGGTCCGCCAAATCTTTGTGTGATTTTGACATTAACCACTTCACCCAAGCGTCGCTATTCTGAGAACTTTAGCCAAAAATAGCAGATCTACAAGCACACAACGCCTCGCGCTGCGAGGCGTTGTGTGCTTGTAGATCTGCTATTTTCGGCAAAGTGGTTTGGTATAGGGGGGAAAAAGAGCAGACTAAGTACAGAGTTTACTAAGTATCGGTCAGGTTTACTAAGTATTGTTTAAGTGCATGGTTAAATGTCAGGAAATACACATGAACATGAATCCAACATGATAGTGATAGTCTATGAAGCTGCCTATGAAATCTATGAAAAAATAAATATTTTATACAATATATAATGGGGGTCCCTGCTTCATCTCGCTCTCAGCTAGGGGGTCCTTGGCCTGAAAACGTTGAATACCCCTATATACCCCTGGTATAGAGAGCTATTTTTCCCTTCTTGCCATTGATCAGAATTCATGGCTTGCCTTTCTGTGGCTTCAAACCTTCAATTTAAGGATCTCACCCCCTTCGCGTTATTGTACAGCACCGATGTCACTGTGAATCAATCACAGCACGCGCACATGTGAGTCTGTATTTGCGGTTATTCGAGTCCCTTCCCAATGCTTTTGTGGACCTCAAACATCAAGCCTATTGCCAAATTGCCCTCGACGAGGACACATGTTGCCTTATCTTAGAGACTATAGGGCACTGCCAGAACGCAGGATTATTTGGAGCTTACAGGGTGGCAGCAACTGCATGATGGAGGTAGACTGCTGTATTCAGAGTTGAAACAGAGAGCATATCCACCATTAACCCAGTCGTGGGAAGAAGTACTCAGATATTTTACTTCAGTAAAAGTAGCAATACCACAAAATTACTCTGTTACAAGTAAAAGGCCTGTGTTCAAAATGTTACTTGAGGACAAGTACAAAATGATTGGCATCAAAATATACCTAAAGTACCAAAAGTAAAAGTACTAAAATGTACTTTTACTTTTGGTAGCGTCGCATCGAGATGCGTTGTGAGCTTGTAGATCTGCTATTTTCAAATAGCCTATGTATAAAATAGGGCTAAAGTGGTTAATGTATGTTTTATAATGTAATAATTTATATCTGCAAAGTAACTAAAGTTTTTATATAATTGTAGTGGACTAAAAGTACAATATTTGCCTCTGAGATGTAATGGAGTAGAAGTAAAAGTATTGAAAGTTGGATATACTCCAGTAAAGTCAAAAATACCTCAAAATTGTACTTAAGTACAGTATTTGGGTAAATGTACTTAGTTACTTTACATCACTGCCATAGTTGCCAACTCCTGAGCCAAAATGCAGAAAATTGCACGTTATATCTACAGACACAAACCAAATTGCCTTTCAATGATATTGTACAGTGTAGTACATAACATTTAACATTTAAAGAAATACTAAGTTTTGAGGTTATTAAAAAATGCCATGTTGCCATGTTGATGTCATTTGTATGGGCAAGGCAGTTTTATTTGCATAGCAGCACATTTCAACATCAAGGCAATTCAATTGTGCTTTACACCGAACATCAAGCAAAGGAAACACAATTATATATAATGTATGTACAGCTTATTTAATGCCAGGAAATAAATGTAATGACACCCAGTTTACAAAAACACACCCAAAAGAGAAATAAAAGGAAAATAAGAAAAACTGCTTTACAGACCAAAGATTTGTTTCATGCTTTCATGTGGTCCAATTTAGAAGTTTTACATCTCAATTTCCCCCCCAAAAAATCTAAGAAGAAAGTTTCAGCTCCCTGGGTAAGATATATCTACATCAAAAGCAGTAGAAAAGGGAAAATGATGGTAAGATATTATACCTACATCAAAAGCAGTAGGAAAGCGAAAATAATGGCACATTCCCCAGCATAATACAGATATGATTACCACAGTCCATTTGAAAACACTACAGAGAAAGCCTTAGCGTGTAGCAAGGTACCTCTATCACAGGGATCTTGTTGCAGCCTGGCTCTTGAAAGCTTCAGAGTGACCATTCAATTATTGTAAAAGCGTTATTGGTTTATGAATGCTCAGTGGATGGATGGATGGATGGGATTTCAATACTGTAGTTTTCTTTCTATTATGCAGTGCTAACCACAGAGATCCATTAATCAGTGATCAATCACAGTTATTGGTTTGTGTTGGTATATGCAATACATCATCTGAACACTAATCAGTTTACAACAATATTTTTTGGGGGGCGTGACATTATGGCCAAAAATGTTCCACAATGTTCAAAAACGTTTAAATATTTCCAGGAGTTTTCAAGGTGTTCGAAGATAACAGATATACAAGCTCACAACGCGTCTCATCTCAATGTGTTTTGCTAGCTCGTAAATCAGCTATTTTTGCTATTTGTCGTACGACAAAGTATACAGGGCTTAAAGGGCAAGACCACTTTGGTAGAGGCTTGGGTTGGGTAGTTACCTAGACATGATGTAACTCCAAAGGTGGACAAGAAATACAAAATAATAGGCTCTATGCACAGCAGCCATATTGGGAATGAATTGGGCCCCTTCCTTACTTCCTTCACAGGTGTTACCAATGATACTAATTAAGGCGCTGTTCCATTTAGTGTGGCATAGTGGTTGTCTTATTTTCAAGGACCCCAATAACTCTGAGTGTGTACAAATGGAACCAAATGGACCCTTACGGGTCCATTTGGTTCCATTTGTACACTCTCAGAGTTACACACCCACCATAAGGGGTCATTTGGGAACCAAAATGGAGTGTTTCTAGTGAGCCAACATGCACAATATCAGCACCCTGACCAGAATGGAACAGAGCCTTCATTAGTATCATTGGTAACACCTGTGAAGGAAGTAAGGAAGGGGCCCAATTTGTCTCCAAAATGGCTACTGTGCATAGAGCCTATTGCTCCATTGATTAGAAATTGATCATTCAAAATATGCTCCTCGTTAACTTACATTGTACGGTAATACAGCTCTCAAAGTCAATCTTTTAGCACGTAACCGAACACAAACCAAGCTGATTCAGACAATATAGAACATCACCAAACCCAGTACTGTTAGTTTACATAATCAAACAGAACACATTGCATAAGTATCGGTATGTTTTCATATGAATGTCTCAATGTTTTTCTGTAGATGCATTGTGTTTTGTGTAAACCTCCCCTACAGTTCCGGATAAAGTAACATCAGGTTCCACGTTGTTGTATTAACCCATTAAGACCGGGGACGCATCTGCGTCTCATTTTAAGATTTCTTTGGGCTATTCAAAAATAGCAGATCTACAAGCTCATAGCGCGGCACCGAGTGCCGCGCTATGAGCTTGTAGATCTGCTTTTTTTGAAAAATCTTGAAAAAATATTTTCCAGATTTTTATCAAAAAACTGTTGAGATATAGATTTTTTTTAAGAATCGCCTCAGGTCTTAATGGGTTAAGATATATTATCAACAGACATTGAAATACTAATTCCATACGTAGAGTTCCATTATCTGAACGAGACACGCAGGGCTATCCGTTATTGCCCTCTACGTTTCAGCTTCAATCATCCCGTATCTACATTATACGGAGAGCATGCGGAGGGAAAGGAAGAAAGAGTAATCGTTCACACAGCGAACATTGCAGCCTTCAACATCTCCGTACGTACACATACATGTAGGAGGTGATAAGAGGGAAGCGTTCAAAGACTCCGCTTTATAATGGCAAGGACTGACAGAGGAGCAAAGAAAAAAAGTAATAAGAAAGGGAGAAAAAAAAGAATTGCTGGCATGCATGTAGCCGAACAAACAAAAGGAGGAGCTTCACAACGGGATGTGCATGGCACACTGTAAAATAAATCAAAGATCACCCTTAGAAACGTGTCGGGGGAGTGTCACTCTGCATGGGGTTTCGAGTGAACTGGGTTATGTATAGCCTATGTTAACCCATTAAGACCTGAGGCGATTCTTAAAAAAACAGTTTCAAAAACAAATAAAATTAAAAAAAATCAAGATGTTCCAAAAATAGCAGATCTACAAGCTCATAGCGCGGCACTCGGTGCCGCGCTATGAGCTTGTATATCTCCTATTTTTGAATAGCCAAAGACATCTAAAGTGACACAGATGCGTTCCAGGTATCAATGGGTTAAGACAGCCAAGGTCAAAGTAAGGGAAGAAAACCACTATCCAGAAAGAGCATTAAAAAATTCAAAGATCAAAAAACTTTGATCAAGAAAGAGAGAAAGCACGATAACTTGAAAAAGAGAAAGGCGAGCACTCATCAGTTGAATAGTTTTGCAGTTCACGCGCACCGGGTGCACGGTTCTGGCAGAAACGGATGCAGTGATCTGCCTCAGCAGCAGATCACTGCTGGGGCTACGTAACAAACAAGAAATCCAAGTGAGTGCTGGTGATCTTTTCAAAACTATACAAAGAAAGTCCTTACTATCAGTGACCTTGGCTATACAGAATACAATATCGGCCAACCTAGCCTATGCAGTATTGGCACGGCATGAAAGTAAAGTAAAAATCTGTGTGCGAGTGTCATCACAGGCGCCAGTGATGGAAGAAGTTTTCCATTTTTTGTACTTACACTTACAGTAAGTAAGTGTAAGTAAATACCCTATCGTAGAAATAGTCTGTTACAATAACAAGTTCGGTTCAAAATGTACTTTAGTAAAAGTACAAGTATCGGCATCAAAATATACTTGAAGTACCAAAAGTAACAGTACTCATTATGCAGAAGGTCCCATTTCACAAGTTTTACAATGTATAACATGTATAAGAATCCTTTCAATATAGCCGATCTAAACGCTCACAACGCATCGTAAAGCAATGTGTTGTGAGCTTGTACAGTAGATTGGCTATTTTCAAATTGCCAAAGTATATAATCAATAGACCATGTCTGAAGTGGTTTTGAAATAATAATCAAAATCTACAAAGTAACTAACTAAAGTCTTCAAATAATTATAGTGGAGTAAAAGTACAATAGAGTAGAAGAAAAAATCTTGAAAATTGGAAGTACTCCAGTAAAGTAAAAATGCCTCAAAATTGTACTTAAGTAGAGTACTTGAGTAAATGTACTTAGTTACTTTACACCACTGTATGAAACCAAGTAAAAATCAGTGTCATTACGGGCGCCATCCCATCATGCAACTTGCCATTAAGCGCCAGCATTTGCAACTACGCTGATTACCTCATGGGTGGTTGCTATGGCGATTTTCTGAAAACGCTCATAACTTTTCGCCTGGCTTGAATGATCCTCCATTAAATTCCGCATGCATCTCACGCGAAACGGGCTCCTCATAAAGACCTATAAGCCATTATATTTCCTCACGTGTCCTGAACACAACAGAAGATTTTAATAGCCGACTGTGAATGTGCCCGAGGGGGGACAGCATGTTTACTGCGGCCTTGTGCCAGGGTGGATCTCAACAATTAAACACTGCCTTGAATCTCAATGATCCACCTGTACTACTAGGGCTGGGCAATAGGCTCTATGCACATGCAGCAGCCATATTGTGAAGACATTCACGGGTGTTACTAATGATACTAATGAAGGCTCTGTTCCGTTCTGGTCAAACAGAGTCAGGGTGCTGATATTATGCATGTCGACTAACTGGAAATTTGGGTCCAGGTACCCTCATGGTTCCTTGAGGGGTTTCCAAATGGCCCCTTACGGATGTGTAACTCTGAGAGTGTACACATGGAACCAAATGGACCCTTACGGGTCCATTTGGTTCCATTTGTACACTCTCAGAGTTACGGGGGTCGTGGAAATTGAAACATTTGAGAACCACTGTGCTAGACTAAATGGAACAGAGCCTTCATTAGTATCATTGGTAACACCTGTGAATGTCTTCACACTATGGCTGCTGTGCATAAAACCTATTAACCGAAATATATTGAAACCGATATTTGGAAACAATAACCGACTCGATCTCGCTCATGTAGATTAACCGAGAAGCGTTTTCTTTTTTTAAATATACTTATACAGTATATATATACACACACACACGTACATATTTTTGATTTGTTTACATTTTTTCGATATATTCTTTTATAACCGGCTAAATCAATTTGTCTGATTAACAAAAAAGTAGTAAAAAAAGTAAAAAAAACTAAGTAAAAAAAAATAGCCGATCTACTAACTCACAACGTGTCGCGATGCAATACGTTGTGAGCGTGTAGATCTGCTATTTTCTCTTTTTTGCGATTTTCTTTTTTGTTAATCGTAATCAAGGCAAAAGTTTTAAATAATCGTGATATTGATTTGAGGTCATATCACTCAGCAGCACCAACTAATCTGAACACGTTGTATTTCTAAGGTGCCTGAAACGTTGTGAACTACAGCGTATTTCTAAACAGACATGTAGAGTCAACATGTCTGTTGATTAGCTTATCCTTTCTATGACGAGAGCTCAGAGGGAGAGAAACAGGCGGCCAAACCCCGTTGTCCACAGTGCCTGTGCGTCGGGCAGAAACCTTCTATGTTCCTTTTTAGAACCTGTGTTCCAATGGATCCAATGCAGTTATTAATATATTATTATTAGTATTAGTAGTAGTATTAAGTCACAAGCTCTTGTTAATACAAGAGCTGTGGGTTGTTTATAAAACCCACAGACAGACTTCAACACCGTCTCTATTTTGGGCATGTGAATGGGTGAAAAAAACAAAAAACTAATCAAAATCTTTCAAAAATAGCCTATCTACAAGCTGACAATGTGTCGCTTTGCGCCTCGTTGTAAGTTTGTACATGGGTTATCTTCGCTACTTTGGTGTGACGCTATCATACAACAAAGTGTAAAATACTGTATGGCATACATTTATGAACGTTTTCTTTTTCTTTTTAAAGATGGAGATACAAGGTTTCTGCTCGACAGCAACAATGTTCTTGCCCTGCGCTGCCTTGAGTTGACCACACCACAACTTTGTAAAATATTCAAAATGCTCTTAATTGCTTTGAGAACATTCATTCCATTTTGGCTCAGGGCAGTTGCAGTGTTTTACTTTATACCCACCTACAGTACAGTGGGGCAAAAAAGTATTTAGTCAGCCACCATTGTGCAAGTTTTCCCACTTAAAAAGATGAGAGAGGCCTGTAATTTTCATCATAGTTATACATCAACTATGAGAGACAAAATTAGAGAAAAACAATCCAGAAAATCACATTGTCTGATTTTTAAAGAATTTATTTGCAAATTATGAGGAAAATAAGTATTTGGTCAATAACAAAAGCTCATCTCAATACTTTGTTATATACCCTTTGTTGGCAATGACAGAGGTCAAACGTTTTCTGTAAGTCTTCACAAGGTTACCACGCACTGTTGCTGGTATGTTGGCCCATTCCCCCACGCAAGATCTCACCCCGTAGGATCAATTTTTTTTTTTTTTTTTTTTATACGGTGAGCAAAAATCCCAGAACCACACGGGGGGACTTAGTGAATGACCTGCAGAGAGCTGGGACCAAAGTAACAAAGGCTACCATCAGTAACACACTACGCCGCCAGGGACTCAAATCCTGTAGTGCCAGACGTGTCCCCCTCAGTAGATGTCCAGGCCCGTCTGAGGTTTGCTAGAGAGCATTTGGATGATCCAGAAGAGGATTATGAGAATGTCATATGGTCAGATGAAACCAAAATAGAACTTTTTGGTAGAAACTCAACTTCTCGTGTTTGGAGGAGAAAGAATGCTGAGTTGCAACCAAAGAACACCATACCTACTGTGAAGCATGGGGGTGGAAACATAATGCTTTGGGGCTGTTTTTCTGCAAAGGGACCAGGACGACTGATCCGTGTAAAGGGAATAATGAATGGGGCCATGTATCGTGAGATTTTGAGTGAAAACCTCCTTCCATCAGCAAGGGCATTGAAGATGAAACGTGGCTAGGTCTTTCAGCATGACCATGATCCCAAACACACCGCCCGGGCAACGAAGGAGTGGCTTCATAAGAAGCATTTCAAGGTCCTGGAGTGGCCTAGCCAGTCTCCAGATCTCAACCCCATAGAAAATCTTTGGAGGGAGTTGAAAGTCTGTGTTGCCCAGCGGCAGCCCCGAAACATCACTGCTCTAGAGGAGATCTGCATGGAGGAATGGGCCAACATACCAGCAACAGTGTGTGGTAACCTTGTGAAGACTTACAGAAAACGTTTGACCTCTGTCATTGCCAACAAAGGGTATATAACAAAGTATTGAGATGAACTTTTGTTATTGACCAAATACTTATTTTCCTGATAATTTGCAAATAAATTCTTTAAAAATCAGACAATGTGATTTTCTGGATTTTTTCCCCTAATTTTGTCTCTCATAGTTGATGTATAACTATGATGAAAATTACAGGCCTCTCTCATCTTTTTAATTGGGAGAACTTGCACAATGGTGGCTGACTAAATACTTTTTTGCCCCACTGTAGCTGGACTTCACTGATGGGTTTAAACCACTTAAACCCTACATACATCTTTGACCCCAGTGGTGTGTACCTTCCATTTGACTCTGCAACAAATCTCTCTTTTGGACAATAGCAGATCTATAAGCTCACAAAAACCCATCGCAACACTGAATGGTTGTGCCAGAATAGGGACCCTAGGGATTATGTTTGCTTTTGAAAGAGCATGCACACACACGCACACACGCACACACACACACACCCACACCCCCCCCCCCCCACACACACACACACACACACGCACACACACACACACACACACACACAAATCAATTCCAGACATGTCACTGACACAATAAGTAAATTTGACACCTTTACGCAGCCAAGTCTGCAAACATACAATTACAAAGCACGCATAAAGGAGTAGCGCCTAAATTTGATATGCAATAATGAAACATTCATAACCCGAGTACCAATCTCCTCGTGCGCTGGATGCGTTGTTCTGTTGGTACATTATATACGCTCATGTACGTTCCGATTTGACAGTTCCATACCCTGTGTGAAGGCATACATACATACAGTACTACAACAATCATGAATAAAATATGAAATCCAAACGAAACGAAAATCCAAAACAAAGCCTTTAAAATGCTATTTCTCTGTCCTATAGCCCAGTGGTTTTCAACCATTTTCGCATCAAGGACCCCCAAATTGACACATATTAGCCCACGGACCCCCATTTGAAAAGATATGCCAGGGACTCAACCATTTTGATTTCTTGGGGGTCCCAGTCTACACTGCATCATCATCATTAGTGTTCATTTCACTCTGAGAGTGTACAAATTTGGTTCCATTTGTACACTCTCAGAGTTACAGACACATAAGGGTCAATTTGGTTTCTAACTATTAATTTGGCTGGGGACCCCCTGGAACCCCCTTAAGGACCACTGGTGGTCCCCGGACCACTGGTTGAAAACCACTGCTATAGCCCAACATGTTTCAAATCGCTTGCTTCGAGAATCCACAGTCGGTGACTATCAGTGTTCAGGGTTTTTTTTTTTTCTCTTCTCTCTCTTCATGTTTTTATTGATCAAAGCAACAGAAAAAAGGAAGGTAAAAGTAGCAACACAGCATTATTGGGAAAATATGAGTTCATTTTAGAAATCTGACCTGAAGGACTGCTTTCATGTATTTACAGTGCAATTTGCCGTTTTGGACTACGTATGCTGCAAAGTAAATGTAATGTTCTGCTATACTGAAATGAATACTACCTTAACCCATTAAGACCAGGAACGCATCTGTGTGTCATTTTTAGATTTCTTTGGGCTATTCAAAAATAGCAGATCTACAAGCTCGTAGCACGGCACCGAGCTTGTAGATCTGATATTTTGGAAAAATCTTGAACATTTGTGCAAATCTTTGAATATATATATTTTTTTTTAAACATTTTTAACTCAAATCTTTGATTCTGGGGTTCCCTGGAACAACATAGTTTACAAATGTTCGCTTTAAAAAATATGCATTCAAAGATTTGCACAAATTTTCAAGATTTTTCAAAAATAGTAGATCTACAAGCTCACAGAGCCGCGCTATGACTTGGTGGATCTGTTATTTTTGAATAAAATGTCTAATCTAAAATGACAGAGTTGCGTTCCGGGTTTGAATGGGTTAACAACCTGCAGATATACCGGTACACATAAAGCCAGATTTATACTTGGTTGCGTAGAGAAAACAGCCCATCTACAGTAGACTAGTACTGTACAGGGTACAGTGTGTACACAAGGGCCAACGTTTGGGTACCGCAGACTGGCTATTTCCTGTGCATGACAACGCATGCAGTGTCAAGCCCTTAAAAGTAGTGGAGCATATAATGTCCATGGAGGCGCAGGTAGGAAGGTGATGGGTGGTGGATATAGGGGTGGTTGGGGTGTGTGTGTGTGCGTGCGTGCGTGCGTGCGTGCGTGCGTGCGTGCGTGCGTGCGTGCGTGCGTGCGTGCGTGCGTGCGTGCGTGTGTGTGGGGGGGGAGAGGGGCGGTGGTCTAGATAGCTGGTGGCGGTTGTAGCAATTAAACCAGTTACGTGTTTCAATGGAGAACCGGTACAAATGCACGTCCGATAGAGATGACAATAAATAAATGGAAAACACAGCAGCTGAGACCAGTTCCTGCACCAGAGGCTTTCCCACACGGAGGAGGAGAGGAGGAGAAGGCCGTTGTGCCGTGCCTGGAAGACTAACACAACAGATGCCTCCGTGAAGCCTCCGCCTGGGCTGACGCATCCCTCGGAAAACATCATTTAATCACTGACCCTATGGCACTACTGAGAGAGTCGAGAGAGAGAGAGGGACTGAGGGGGGAGAGACAAGAGGGAGAGAAGGAGATAGAGGCAGGGAAGAGACTTAACCCATTAAGACCTGAGGCCGCGTCTAAAAAAATCTAAATCCTAAAAAAAATTCAGAAAAAATATATTAAAAAATCACACCCTGTGTGAAGGAAGCGGTGCCTTTGATGAGCCCCGTATTGTTGTCATCAATATTTGTTTATAGCCCAGCCAATAAGCATGTCCGGGTGTCTTCTGCATGAGTAAATAGGCATACTCATGACATCACTTGCGGACGGACATACGGACACACGGACAAAGTCAGATATAGAGCGGTTGGCACCGCTAAAAATAATTTTCACGATTTTTCAAAAATAGCAGATCTACAAGCTCATAGCACGGCACTCGGTGCCGCGCTATGAGCTTGTAGATCTGCTATTTTTGAATAGCCAAAGACATCTAAAGTGACACAGATGCGTTCCAGGTATTAATGGGTTAAATAGAACCCCCACCCCCTCCCCCCACCGCCCCCCCAAAAAGAAAAAAAAAGGAAAAAGAATATTTGAATCCATGCGATGTCATGTGCGGCTTTAATTTCTTAGAGTCTTCATGAAGGGAAATGACCAAATGGATTACCACCAGCCAACATTCTAATCCTTTTTATATAAACCCCTGCATTCCCTCCCTTTATCTGCTTCAGAGAGGCGCAGTGCGTGTCGTATTAGATGCCACTGGACTTTTGTTTCCCCGCGTTCATTCACTTCTGGGGCCCCATAGTGTAGGCCTACTGTACCTCCCTAATACAGACCAAAAATAGCAGATCTATAAGCTCACAGCATTATAGCATTGCATCTTCGACGTGTTCCGAGCTTATAGATCAGGGGTAAGCAGCCATAGATTAGGCACAGAGGAGGGTAATCACTGGAACATTGGCATAAGTGTGAGAGAGAGGATTTTTGGTTTAAAATAAAATATATTTTTTAAATGTTGTCAATTGAATTAAGTCCCCTCACATCTGTATGCTGCAAATTACATCCTGCACATAATAGGCTCTATGCACAGCAGCCATATTGGGAATGAATTGGGCCGCTTCCTTACTTCCTTCACAGGTGTTACCAATGATACTAATTAAGGCTCTGTTCCATTTAGTTTGGCATAGTGGTTGTCTTATTTTCAAGGACCCCCATAACTCTGAGAGTGTACAAATGGAACCAAATGGACCCTTACGGGTCCATTTTTACACTCTCAGAGTTACACACCGACCATTTGGGAACCAAATGGAGTGTTTCTAGTGAGCCAACATGCACAATATCAGCACCCTGACCAGAATGGAACCAGAGCCTTCATTAGTATCATTGGTATCACCTGTGAAGGAAGTAAAAAGAGGCCCAATTTCTTTCCAATATGGCTGCTGTGCATAGAGCCTATTCTACGTTCATTCAAACTCTGAACTTTGTCGGGGGAGGGAGTCTGGGAGATAGGTGACGTTATTACTCTGAGTCTAACCATCATTACAATGACCTGATGATTAATGAAAATATTTCAAAAGAAGAAGGGGGGGATGGTTTTTTTTCATGGACAATCACAATCTTGATGTGGTGTTGTATGTTGATATGGCATGCTGACTTTCAAGACAATAAAAACACGGCACTTCATGTCAAAAAGCTTGCCGACCCCGTTACAGATCTTGCAACAAAGTTGTACGATGGAGCATGAATTAGGCTCAAGAGACGTATCAAATATCACAGGCAGACGGTCCATCCATCCATCATGATCAACGTCTCTGTGTGAATCTCTCTATGTCTGCCGACAGCCGGCAAGCATGAACCGACACATGCTGCTCACACAACGCCCAGCAGAGCACAAAATGGGGGCAAAAACAATCGGTCTGAACCACGTGGTGCTCAAACTTTTTCTAGTTTGTCTAGGACCCCCGAAATGATATGTATTTGGCTGCGGACCCCCCGTGTGAAAGGGTTTTGTGCCGGGGACATTCAGGAGCAAAGATTTGAGTAAAAAGAAGTTTGCTCTAAAATATATATTAAAAGATTTGCGCATATTTTCAAGATTTTTCAAAAATAGCAAATATACAGTACAAGTTTGTTTATCTGCTATTTTTGAACAGCCAAAGTACATAGTGGTTAAGGTGGCTGAAATGATTTTGGTGCTACATTAACCCATTAAGACCTGGAACTGTGTCATTTTTAGATTTGAGCTAAAAATTTTACACGTTGGCTATTCAAAAATAGCAGATCTACAAGCTCATAGCGCGGCACCGAGTGCCGCGCTATGACATTACATTACATTACGGTCATTTAGCAGACGCTTTTATCCAAAGCGACTTACAATAAGTGTATTCAACATAGGTAGGGAACGAAAACTACTAATCACCAGAAGTTTTAAGTACATTTCCTGCAAAAACAAGCAACCAAGAGTATACCTAGCGCTAAGGTAAAAGTGCAATATATCAGCTACCTACTTTCTTAAACAGATGAGACAAAAAATGGCAAAATCAAATGAGCACGAGCTAAAACAAATAAGTGTATCGACTAAACAAGATCCAATAAAACAATACAAAAATAAAACAAGAGTTCGTACAACTAGTTAACAACAAGTAGGCCAGGCAAAGAGGAAGGGTAGTGTTTCCTGAAGAGGTGGGTTTTCAGCCTGCGGCGAAAGATGGGCAGTGACTCTGCTGTCCTGACATCAGTGGGAAGTTCATTCCACCACTGTGGGGCCAGAACAGAAAAAAGTCGTGACCGTGTCGATCGACCAGAAGGACCGTTGAGTGGCGAGGGAGTCAGTCGCCCCGAGGTGGCAGACCGGAGTGGTCGGGCAGGGGTGTGGGCATTGACCAAAACCCGGAGGTAAGAAGGAGCTGTTCCTTTCACTGCTCTATAGGCTAGCACCAGGGTTTTAAACTGAATGCGAGCTGCTACGGGGAGCCAGTGCAGAGAACGGAGAAGGATAGTTGTGTGGGAGAACTTGGGGCGGTTGAACACCAGACGAGCCGCAGCTTTCTGAACAAGCTCCAGAGGTCTGATGGCTGATGCCGGAGCACCAGCAAGGAGGGAGTTGCAGTAGTCCAGGCGGGAGATGACAAGAGCCTGGATGAGCACCTGGGCTGTTTTCTCCGTGAGGAAGGGGCGAATCCTCCTGATGTTGTAGAGGAGGAATCTGCAGGACCGTGTCACTGATGCGATGTTAGCCGAGAACGACAGTTGATCGTCCAGGGTCACACCCAGATTCTTCGCAGTCCGAGTTGACGTCACCACAGCATTCTCAATGGTGATGGCCATGTCTCGGTGAGGACAGCCCTTCCCCGGGATGAACATCAGCTCGGTCTTGTCCAGGTTGAGCTTCAGGTGGTTCGTCGACATCCACTCCGAGATGTCAGCCAGACAAGCAGCAATGCGTGCCTCCACTTGTGTGTCAGAGGGGGGGAATGAGAGGATCAGCTGGGTGTCATCGGCATAGCAGTGGTAGGAAAAGCCATGGGAGTGGATGACAGCACCAAGAGATGTAGATCTGCTATTTTTGAAAGATCTTGAAGATTCGTGCAAATCTTTGAATATATTTCTTTTAAAGCAAACATTTTAACACAAATCTTTGCTTCTGGAGTCCCTGGCACAACATATTTTCAGATGGGGGTCCGCGGCCAAATATATATCAATTTGGGGGTCCCTGGCTTGTTCATAAGGCACAACATCCATCCCCTTGGGTATAATGTCATTCACTGCTCCCAGACCGCACCACGCTACGGAACATGCCGCCTTTTATACATTCAATCACATTATATTTTCTTCTTTTCATCTCATCTTTTGTAAAAGTACTTTGTTTGAGTCGGGCGGGGTGGACGGACACAGTTAATATAAAGTGATTCCCATGACACACGACCAATACAACAGAAAGTGGAAGATTATTGTCTGTCATAAGATAATGCTATATTAACCACATTAAACCTGCCATCCCTATTTTGGCCATGTCATTATAGGCATAATTTGAAACAAATAAAATTTGCAAAAACATTGCAGATCAACAAGCTCACAACGCGACTTGCTGCGTCGTGTTCTGAGCTTGTCGATCGGCTATTTTCAGCAAAAGCTTTGGTGTGCGTAGCATTCTCGTGCACACGTTTACAAAGTAAACACACGTTTAACATGAAGCCAATCTGTAGTGGGGGGGGTCCCCGCTTCATCTCTGTCTCAGCTAAGGGGTCCTTGGCCTGATAAACGTTGAAGACCCCTGGTGTACTGTGGGGTTTGTTAAGGACTGCTAAAGTAGACAGATAGGTGTGAAAGTATTTCACTATTCTAAGCATAGAAGTAACAGGTGAGCTAAAGCGTAAGGGTGGACAATGAGAACATTATTGTAAGAATGTCGATGGAACAGTAGGCACTAGAACGCTTATTTAATCAAATCATTATTTTTAATCAAAGTGATTTTTCCGAGAAGAGAAGTGATCTGTGAGTAACACTTAAAAGAACGCACACAGCCCTGTGAGGAGGGGGAAGAATATTAATGCGGCATGAGGAACAATCCCAGCCATAATAACAGCTTATTATTGAGGAGTGTCTAATGAAAAGCAAATCTCACAAATACACCACCATCTCCAATAAATCTTCTGCTAATAAAATCACCATTATCACCATCAATCCCTTTGTTCAGCCGTCAGGGAGAGAAATTTAAGCTTTGACAAATGCTGCGGTTGGACATAGTGTGCATGCATGGCTATTACTCATCGTCACATTCGCTTCTTTACGCGCCATGGCTTAACCTCACGAAACCTATAGCGTGCGTCCCTATTCTGGGCTCATCAAAATCCTGCAAACATTCCGCCAAAAATAGCCGATCTACAAGCTCACAATTAAGACCTGGAACGCATCTGTGTCACTTTAGATTTCTTTGGCTATTCAAAAATAGCAGATATACAAGCTCATAGCGCGGCACCGAGTGCCGCGCTATGAGCTTGTTTATGAGATTTTTTTTTAAAAACTGTTAGGATTTAGAAAACATTTTTTAAGAATCAGGTCTTAATGGGTTAACACGGTGTGCTGCAGCAAGAGCATGTACTGTAGATCGACTATTTTCGGCGAGGAAATTTTACATGTATGTAGAGGGGAAAAAAGGAGCGGGCCAAATCCCTGGGGGACCCCGAGGTCAACAGAGTTTATTGGGTTTAAGTGGTTAATACCCCCTGCACAGAATCGCAGTCCACTTGCTCTGTCTCTCTCTCACACACACACACACACACACACACACACACACACACACACACACACACACACACACACACACACACCCACACACACACTTACAGCTGTCCCTCATTAAACCCCCCTGTGCAGAGTGCGTAATTTAACCCCCGGGAAGCCCCCACTGTTATGACAGGAGTTTATGACTTAATGGTTTAATCTGGACACATTCGATACTTGTGGCTCCATATCCATATGGTCAACCACCCGATCACAGTTTATAGTATGGGGAGGTCACTGTATCCTACCGTACATATGGAAAGGGCCATTTTACTGTTCTGTGAGAGGAGGGAGAGGAGGGGGGAAGGGAGCTGAGGTGAAAAAAGTACTCAAATGTTTCACTTAAGTAAAAGTATCTATACTGCAATGTAGAAGTACTCTGTTACAAGTACAATTAAAAAATTACTTCAGTGAAAGTACAAACGTATTGGTATCAAAATGTACTTTAAAGTACCAAAAGTAAAAGTACTAAAATGTTTGAAAATAGCAGATCTACAAGCTCACAACGCGTCGCATCGGCTTTTTTCAAATAGCCTATACAGTAGGTATAAAATGTGGCTAAAGTGTTTAATGTATGTTTTATAACGTAATCATGTATATCTGCAAAGTAACTACTACTAATTCATTCATTCATTCATTCATTCAATTCAAATAATTGTAGTGGAGTAAAAGTACAATATTTGCCTCTGAGATAGTGGAGTAGAAGTAAGAGTATAGACAATTGGAAATACTCCAGTAAAGTAAAAGTACCTCAAAATTGTACTTAAGTACAGTACTTGAGTAAATGTACTTAGTTACTTTACACCACTGGGAGGGAGGGAGGGAGGGAGAGAGCGAGAGAGCGAGAGAGCGAGAGAGAGAGAGCGAGAGAGAGGGGACAATAGCCCCGGTGGCCTTTTGAACTGTGGAGTCTAGGAAGATTGGATTTCACATTTTGGCTCATAATCTCATCATCCACTGCTGGACTTTCTTTCCACTGTTTTTTTCCCCCCTTCTTCTTCTTTTTTTTTTTTACGTCGCCGACTTGCCGTTAATCAAAAGAGGCCGACGGAATCAGGCCTGACAGATTCAGAGCATGCTACGTGCCCTGTTTGTCACACAGGACATACCTGCCGCTCAAACGGCAACAGAGAGAAGGACAAAAAAGGAGCATTTTGTCATATGCCTTTAAATATCTTCAAATATACATCAAAGGACCCCCCCCCCCCCCTCCATTTACGAGGACATAAATGGTCTCTCTTGACTCAGCTGAAAGCTTTTTGCCAAGCACATGAATCAGAAGTCTGTACTAACTTACTTCACTGTCCCTCTGTCCAGGGACGTCACAGGCTCTCAGAAGGTGGGGGGGATGGACTTTCGGTGGACTATACCCCTTATTTTGTACTTTGGCTATTCAAAAATAGCAGATATACAAGCTCATAGCGCGGCACCGAGTGCCGCGCTATGAGCTTGCAGATCTGCTATTTTTTGCAAATATTTGCAAATCATTTTTTCCAAGCGAACATTTGTAACTGTCAAATGTAAACAAATTTTGTATTTAACAAAAAAAAAATTGGGCGGATTTTGAAAAAAAAAGTGTTTTTTTTTCCGGTGTTTTGGTTACTTTATTTCGGTTTTAGGGTTAGGGCTAGGTTATTTAATTCTTATTTTTGCCCGATTTTACCGATTTATTATTAAAAAAAATGTTTTTTAAAATAATGCTTTTTTTCTTCTTTTTTGTTTTCAAAAAGTGGGGGGTATGAAATCACGACGCGTCGTACACACAGTGAATGGCCGTGACGCCCCTGCCTCTGTCCCTCCCTTCCCTATACGACACCCTGGCCAACACTCTAAGCTAGTGGTTCTCAACCTCAGGGTCCCCACACATTTTTAGCAATGAATTTCCAAAACTTTTCCAAAACTTTTCCAGAATATTTAGCCCAATTTCCAGGCCTATACAGATGTGCCACTTCAAAACTTCACATGTCCTGCCATCGCCAAGACAGTACATTTTCAGGGGATTCCCAGGGCAATAAGAGGGACAAAGAAGGGCATTTAAAATGCTGAATTATTTTGATGATCACTGCTTTTATGATGCTAATTAATTTGAGCAACTGGTCAAATCACCTTTCGCCTCATAATGAGTCTGACACCTTCTTAAACACACATTCTTTTGTTCTCATGTATATGGATGTCTGTTGAAGGGAAAAACGGGGGTGTGTAGTGACAACTTCTTTTCAGGGGCAAAACAGTGCATTTTAAGGGCAGAAAAGGGAGGAAAAAAATGCATTTTCAGGGGACTTTCAGGGAATAAACAGTAACGTGTGAAGTTTTGAAGTGGCACATCTGTATAACAATCATTCGGCGCAATAATGTGTCTCTTACTCCTATGCAGAATGCCCAAAGATAGGCAGTGTAGCAAAAATAAAGTTTGAGACATACATTAGGCTGCCGTCACAAAGCCCGTTCGGCGAAAAACTACTTATGTTACATATTTCGTGTAATATTATTCATGTTTATGAAAATGTTTTGTTTTAACAAAATCAATAGCCAAAAACAATGCATAGCCAAATATTTTTCCAGGACCCTTGATAAATTCCAGGACCTTTGATGATGTTTGATCAATTTCAAACCTTTTCCAGTACTGGATTTTTTTTATTTTTATTTCAAAATATTTCCAGGAATTTCATGACCGTGGGGACCCTGCAACCTATTCAGGCTGTGACCCCCCCGCAATATAATCATATTGAACAAGGGACCCCCCCAAAACATAATTATATTTCAACAGGGGACCCAGTTCCAAGCGTAAGCACTTGGAATATAGTAGTTGAGGCATTCAATTTTGTTTGAGATGGTTCAACAGATAAAAAAATATAAAAATAGCAGATCTACAAGCTCACAACGCGAGGCGTTGTGAGCTTGTAGATATAATGTTTCCGATATAATGTTTCCGTCCTTCTTAAATAATCTGACAATTTGGCCGAATTTGTTTGACCATGTTTTTATTGTCTAGTTTGTCGAATACTTTTGATGCAGTAATGGTCTTTTTTCATTTCTTTCTTTCTTTTTCTTTTAGGTATTAAAAAGATCCGTACATTGTAACTTCACTGTCATCTGGGGACCCCCCTCCCCAAAAAAATCATGTGGGTCCCAACCCACAGGTTGAGAACCGCTACTCTAAGCATCCAAGACTCTTCTCCCTCCTGGCTGCCAGGCTGTGGGATGACCTCACCGCTCAGTCAGAAGAACTGCAGACTCACTCCTCATTGTCCGCCGCAGTCTGAAAACCTCACCTCACAGGAATCTAACCCTCACCCCCTGGCACACTTCATCTATTGTATCACTTCTTGTTCTTCTATATACAGTGGTGGAAAAAGTACTAAAATGTTGTACTTAACCCATTGAGACCTGAAGCCAATTCTACATGTCTCCTAAATCTCAACAGTACTCTGAAAAACATATGTTTCTATATCAGTGGTGCTCAATCGTTTTCATGTGAAGGACCCCCAAAATTACATGTATTTGGCCGCAGACCCCCATCAAAATATTTTGTTCCAGAGACCCCCAGAAGCAAAGATTTGAGTTAAAAATGTTCGCTTTATATATATATATAAAATATATATATTCAAAGATTTGCACACATTTTCACGATTTTTCAAAAATAGCAGATCTACAAGCTCGTAGCGCGGCACTCGGTGCCGCGCCATGAGCTTGTACATCTGCTATTTTTGAATAGCCCAAAGTGTAAAATAATGCTTTTTAGCTCAAATCTAAAAATGACACAGTTCCAGGTCTTAATGGGGTAAGTAAAAGTATCAATACTGCAATGCAGAAATTCTCCATTACAAGTAAAAGTCCGGAATTAAAACTTACTTGAGTAAAAGTACAAAAGTATTGGCATAAAAATGTACTTAAAGTACCAAAAGTAAAAGTACTCATTATGCAGAAGGTCCCATTTCACAAGTTTTCCAAAAAAAAAATCTTTTGAAAATAGCAGATCTACAAGACCACAATGTGGGCTTGTAGAGCGGCTATTTTCAAATGGCCAATATATATACTATATATAGGGCTATATATAAGTGGTTAGTGTATGTTTTGTAATAATAATCAAAATCTACAAAGTAACTAGTAATTAAAGTTTTCAAATAATTGTAGTGGAGTAAACGTATAATAATATTTGCCTCTGAGATGGAGTGGAGTAGAAGTAAAAGTGCTGAAAATTGGAAATACTCCAGTAAGCAAAAATACCTGAAAATTGTAATTAAGTACAGCACTTAAGTAAATGCACTTAGTCACTTTCCACCACTGCCTGCATTACTGGTCCACGAATGCCAAGAATGTTAAGTAGATAGCATGCTGTTTAGACAGATGCTAGGTTTGATGTTTGCCGGTTTCTTTAGTAGACCTTAATTATTGTTTCTTTGCATTGTATCTATGTGACCATTTTATGCATTTGTTTGTTGACTACACAGTTCATGCCACTTTACTCTGAAGCATCTGCTAAAGGATTAAATTGTAACAACAAGTACAACGGCGAATGCAAAGTTCACAGGGGGGAGGATGAGGAGGTTTTACGATACAGTATGAAGAGTGCAATGTCAAAAGAACAACACAAAACAGCCTGAAATTGTGTGGAAAGATGTTCAGAATAGATGCTGAAGCCGCGTACAGTAAAACAGAACCTAATGGCCATGTTGATAGCGGTATTTAACCCATTGAGACCTGAAGCCGATTCTACATGTCTCCTAAATATCCCAACAGTTTTCTGAAAAACGTATGTTTCTATATCAGTGGTGCTCAATCTTTTTCATGTCAAGGACCCCCAAAATGATATGTATTTGGCCGTGGACCCCCATCAAAATATTTTGTTCCAGGGACCCCCCAGAAGCAAAGATTTGAGTTAAAAATGTTTGCTTTAATAATATATATATTCAAAGATTTGCACACATTTTCACGATTTTTCAAAAATAGCAGATCTACAAGCTCGTAGCGCGGCACTCGGTGCCGCGCTATGAGCTTGTAGATCTGCTATTTTTGAATAGCTCAAAGTCTAAAATAATGCTTTTTAGTTCAAATCTAAAAATGACACAGTTCCAGGTCAAGTGCAACATTTCTTTACTAGTAAAAGTATCAATACTGCAATGTGGAAACACTCTGCTACAAGTCCGGTAATAAAAATGTACTTGAATAAAAGTACAAAAAGTATTGGCATCAAAATATACAGTACTTAAAAGTACCAAAAGTAAAAGTATTATACTCATTATGCAGAATGTCCTGTTTCACAAGGTATTACACTGTATGTATTACAATATTTTGAAAATAGCAGATCTAAAAGCTCACAACACGTCACAAGCTTGTAGATCGGCTATTTTCAAATAGCCAAAGTAAATAGGGCTGAGGTGGTTAATGTCTGTTTTGTAATAATGATCGAAATCTACAAAGTAACTTCTAACTAAAGTTTTCAAATAATGGTAGTGGAGTAAAAGTACAATATGTGTCTCTGAGATGTAGTGGAGTAGAAGTAAAAGTGTCGATAATTGGAAATACTCCAGTAAAGTAAATGTACCTCAAAATTGTACTTTTTCAAGTACAGTACTTGAGTACATGTACAGTACTTAGTTACTTTACACCACTGCACTGCAGTAATGTACTGTATCTATATGTATCTATTTTTTGACCCTGAGAGGGTGATACACGCATTCATTTCCACCAGATTGGATTACTGTAATTCACTATATGTCGGTATCGAACTATCACAACTCAGGCGTTTACAGTTGATCCAGAATGCCGCTGCCCGTCTCCTTACTGGGACAAAAAAGCGGGACCACATTACACCAGTTTTGGCCTCTCTCCACTGGCTCCCTGTCCGCTTCCGCATTGATTTTAAGATTTTAATGTTTGTTTTTAAAATCCGAAATGGGTTGGCTCCCCCGTCCCTCGCAGATCTAGCTTCCAACCATTCCCCTTCCAGAGCCCTGAGATCGGCTGACCAGCTGCTGCTGGAAGTGCCAACTGCACCCACTAAAGTTACCAGGGGTGACCGGGCCTTTGCCGTGGCTGCCCCCAGGCTCTGGAATGACTTACCTCTACGTATCAAAGCAGCCCAGTCATTAGCTATTTTCAAATCATTACTAAAGACTCATTTTTTCTCCTTGGCATTCAGCAACAACTAAAGCAGCCTTACCTCCCACTATTGGTGCTAACGTTTGTTTGTCTGCGCCTACTCATTGTTCACTCTTGTCGGCTTACATTGCATTGTTTGCTTCTTTTTCTTTGTTTTTGTTTTGCTTCCTTTGCCTTTTGTTTTTGCTTTGTTTTTGCTTTTACCTGTACAGCACTTTGGTTGACCTTGTCATTTTAAATGTGCTATATAAATAAACTTTGATTTGATTTGATTTGATATTTCACTTAATATCGCCTTTGACAATGAACAGAACACTGAACCGTATAGATTAAGTTTGCTTGGTAAAGAAAACATGGAACAAAATAAATAAAAGTCCTGAAGTAGCAGCTGTAAATCTGGAGTGGACTGGTGGATACATTGTTTGGTTGAATTTCTCTATCTATTGCACAGAAGGTTGTTAACTCGCTCACGAATGATTGACAATATAGGCCTGATACTGGCTGCCTACACACTGCCCACACACACATACAGTATACAACGACAGCTACACTCACAGAATCACAAGTAGCACCCCTCACATCTCAATATTTAAACACACATACACCACACACAGACACCTTTTCAAACATTTTAGTACTTCTACTTTTGTTAATTTAAGTACATTTTATACCAATACTTTTGTACTTTTACTCAATACAATTTTGAGATCCGGACTTTTACTTGTAACAGAGTACTTCTACATTGTAGCATTGCTACTTTTACTTAAGTAAAACATTTGAGTACTTTTTCCACCACTGTATATTTGGCCTTGGACCCCCATCTGAAAATGCCACAATTTTTTACCACTCTCAACCAATGGTGTCCCTATTGTGGGCATGCGGTTCTACAGTAGGAGAAATTCTTAATAGAGCTAAGTCGTTAAAGAAAAACTTTATATGTGTTTATTTGTATTTATTTATTTTTTGTCTATAAATGAAATGTTCTCATTAGAAGATGTAGCACCTTTTCCTGTAATAGGTCATTTTAATGTCCTGATGAGAATGTGTATTTTTGTTCTTTTCTTTTCTCTGCTTTGGGTGTGATATGGAGGGTGGTGGTGTGTTACGTATGTGCCGTGGAAATCTATTTATGGGGCCAGGCTTCCAGCATGGACCCATATTGTTATTCGCATTATTCCGTTTCTTCTTCTGCCACTTTTGGCAGTTCTGGCTGAACCGTGCAGTCGCTTTTTATGAAACTCGGCCATATGATAGATGGTCATGAAAAACGATCAAGAAATAATTCTCACAATCTTTCGTCAAAAGGTGGCGCTATAGCACTCAATTGAAAAATGCCAACTTTGAACAGGTACAATTCATGCCGTGTTTGACCTACAGCCATGAAACTTCGATGCACACATGCGTCTCCTCATGCTGAACAACTTTCACACTCTGACTTTTGACCTCTGACCTTTAGATCTCCCACCATTTTGAATTATATGAAAAACAGTTAAAACCTATCTCCTCCTGGGATTTTTGAGTAATCTGCACGAAACTTTTTACACATGAACTTTGGACCTATACCAAAAAACGTTTGCAAAATATCTTCCATAAGTGAAAAAATGAAGCTTTAATGAGCCAATGAATATTGCAGTTTTATGACAATTATTCATCTGCCCCTAACACATACATGCAGACTTACCATTCTTTGAAACTTTGCAGAAATGTAAAGGGCCATTCCAAATATCACTGAAACCAATCTTACTCCAATTGGTCAAACGGGGGCGCTATAGCAATTTTTTGAAAATTGAAACTTTAAACAGGCAAAAGTCATGCCTCGTTTGGCCGACAGCCATTAGACCTGCTTACACATGTGCCTTGACTAATGAGGAACACATCTATCACATTGACCAGTAAGCACCGCCCTTAGATTGTCCGCAATCTTGAGCAGTTTGAAAAACACTTAAACCCAGGATTTTTCAGCTATTTGCGTGAAACTGTATGATCTGTGTGATCTCCTTTTTCACAGGTTCTTGTCTGTTGGTGGCTTCTCGCTTAAATGTGTGCCCCACAACCTGAAGGTCACCAGTTCAAGCCTCACTTGGTGCAGACTTCATCTAAGTTGCATTTCACACAACATGACTATCAATGAATACATCTGCAATTGTTAAAGATAACATGAAATACTTAATTGAGTGTTTTTTACATACAGCTGATCTACAATCTCACAACTTTTCAGATAGCAATGAGAGTATGTTTTTTCAATGTATAACATACTTCATTGTGAAAATAGCCAATGTACAATCTGACAACTTTTAATGGTTTGTGAGCTTGTAGATCGGCTACTTTCACTAATTTTGGTTCTGAGGAGATGTACAATTTCTTCATTGGTAAATGGTTTGTGAACGAGTGATCTTAGTGTTAGTGAAACAGGGGCTTGGGTCATGACAGAAGGCAAGAGTTTGTGATCCTCAACAGACAATATCAGCCTGGACAAAGATATAGCACTATAGGTAATGTTGCAGCTACCTAAGAGTGCTTCATGACCGTAAGGTTGCCGGTTCAAGCCTCACTTGATGCAGACTCATTTAAGTTGAAATGCAAAAAACATGACTCAATCTATTCTGTTTCCATGGCTCTCTCTCTCTCTTCAATCTATTCCATTTCCATGTCTTTCTCTTCAATCTATTCCGTTTCCATGTCTCTCTCTCTGTCTCTTCAATCTCTCTCTCTCTCTCTCTCTCTCTCTCTCTCTCTCTCTCTCTCTCTCTCTCTCTCTCTCTCTCTCTCTCTCTCTCTCTCTCTCTCTCTCTCTCTCTCTCTCTCTCTCTCTCTCTCTCTCTCTCTCTCTCTCTCTCTCTCTCTCTCTCTCTCTCTCTCTCTCTCTCTCTCTCTCTCTCTCTCTCTCTCTCTCTCTCTCTCTCTCTGAGGGGTGGCCATAGCTGAGTGGTTAGTGAGCCCGCCTAGGGAGCCAGAGACTCTGGTTGCCCCAGGTACGATTCCAGGCCAGGTCAGCAAATGTGTCGATGAAATGAAATTTGTCCCTGAGCAAGACTCTTAACCCCTTATTGCTCACAGGCACTCATTGGAAACAAGACCGCAAGGACTTTCATGAACTGACCTGTTAAAGGAATTATCATTTCTCTTTCTCTCTCCTGGCCCCATATTATCGCTGCTTGCAGCTATATTTATTATTATTCTTCCGCCGTTTTTGCCAGTTCTGGCCTAACCGCCTGGTCACTTCTTATGAAATTCGGCAATATGGTAGAGGGCTATGCCAAACGGCGAAAACCCGAAACTCACAACCATTGGCCAAAGGGTGGCGCTGTAGCACTCAATTGAACATGCCAACTTTGAACAGGTACAGCTCATGCCCTGTTCGACCTACAGCCATGAAACTTCGATACACACATGCGTCTCCTCATGCCTAACAACTTTCGCTGTTTGACTTTTGACCTCTGACCTTTAGATCTCCCACCATTTCGAATTCTATGAAAAGCAGTAAAAAAGACTCTTCCTTCGTACAGATTGAGCAATCTGTACGAAACTGTATACACATGAACTTTGGACCAATGCCGACAGACGTGAGCAAGCGGATTTTCCATAAGTGAAAACGTTAAGCTTTTATAAGCCAATGAAAATTGCAGTTTTATGACAATTATTCATCTGCCCCTAAAACATACATGCAGACTCGCATTTGTTTGACACTTTGCAATATTGTAGAAGGTCATTCCAAGTATCACTGAAACCAATCTTACTCCAATTGGTCAAAGGGGGGCGCTATAGCAATTTTTTGAAAATGCAAACTTTAAACAGGCAAAAGTCATGCCTCGTTTGGCCGACAGCCGTTAAACCTGCTTACACATGTGCCTTGACTCATGAGGAACACATGTATCACTTTGACCAGTAAGCTCTGCCCTTAGATTGTCTGCAATTTTGAGCAGTTTGAAAAACATTTAAATCCAGGATTTCTGAGCAATTTGCATGAAACTGTGTCAAATACATGTTTGAGGCCCTTTTTCACAGGTTCAGGTGTGTTGGTTCAATAGCTTGATCGCTTAATCATCTGCCTTGAAACCATAGGGTAGCCGGTTCGAATCCCACCTCAGGTAGACTTAATTATAATTGCATTGCACACAACATGACTATACCAATGAATACATGTGCAATTGTTAAAGATGACGAGAAATGCATACTTGAAAGTAGTTCTTTTCAATGTATGACGTACTTCATTCGCGCTTTTGTTTTGTTTTGTTGGATTCTCCCTTTTCACTGTCGAAGGCTGTGTATTGGATAGCTCCACCAGTAGAGTGTGAGTCTCATGTGCCGAAGGTCCCTGGTTCGAATCCCACTTATTACAGTTCACATTTAAATTGCATTGTACAAAACATGACCCTGTTAATTCAGACAAGTGCAATGTTTAGACAATAACACGAAATGCTTTTGAGAGTAGTTTTTTTTTATGTATGACATACTTTCTTGTGAAAATAGCCGATCTACAATCTCACACCTTTTTAGATAGCAACGCGTTGTGAGCTTGTAGATCGACTATTTTCCACTAGTTTCCATTCCGAAATATATTGAGCAGTTTGAAAAACATAAGGATTTCTGAGCAATTTGCGTGAAAGTGTGTCATGTGTGTAAACTCCCTTTTCACTAGTACAGGTCTGTTGGCCCAATGGCTTAATCATCTGCCTTGAAACCACAGGGTTCCTGGTTCGAATCCACGTCATGTAGAATTCATTATAATTGCATTGCACACAACATGACTGTATCAATGAATACATGTGCAATTGTTAATTATTAGGTTTCGAGAGCCATCAGGCTTCGAAAGCTATTACATCTCTACACTTTCACTATTATTATTAGGTTCGAGAGCCTATCAGGCTTCGAACCCTATTACATCTCTACACTTTCACTATTATTAGGTTTCGAGAGCCTATCAGGCTTCGAACCCTATTACATCTGTAAGAGTTCATTATTTCTTCCGCCGGTTTTGCCAGTTCTGGCCTAACCGCGTGGTCACTTTTTACGAAATTCGGCAATATGGTAGAGGCTATGCCAAACGGCGAAAACCCGAAACTCACAAACATTGGCCAAAGGGTGGCGCTGTAGCACTCAATTGAAATATGGCAACTTTGAACAGGTACAACTCATGCCCTGTTTGACCCACAGCCATGAAACTTCGATGCACACATGCGTCTCCTCATGCCTAACAACTTTCACACTCTGACTTTTGACCTCTGACCTTTAGATCTCCCACCATTTCGAATTCTATGAAAAGCAGTAAAAAAGACTCTTCCTTCGTACAGATTGAGCAATCTGTACGAAACTGTATACACATGAACTTTGGACCAATGCCGACAGACGTGAGCAAGCGGATTTTCCATAAGTGAAAACGTTAAGCTTTTATAAGCCAATGAAAATTGCAGTTTTATGACAATTATTCATCTGCCCCTAAAACATACATGCAGACTCGCATTTGTTTGACACTTTGCAATATTGTAGAAGGTCATTCCAAGTATCACTGAAACCAATCTTACTCCAATTGGTCAAAGGGGGGCGCTATAGCAATTTTTTGAAAATGCAAACTTTAAACAGGCAAAAGTCATGCCTCGTTTGGCCGACAGCCGTTAAACCTGCTTACACATGTGCCTTGACTCATGAGGAACACATGTATCACTTTGACCAGTAAGCTCTGCCCTTAGATTGTCTGCAATTTTGAGCAGTTTGAAAAAATCCAGGATTTCTGAGCAATTTGCGTGAAAGTGTGTCATGTGTGTGAACTCCCTTTTCACTAGTTCAGGTGTGTAGGTTCAATAGCTTGATAGCTTAATCATCTGCCTTGAAACCACAGGGTTGCTGGTTCGAATCCCACCTCAGGTAGACTTCATTATAATTGCATTGCACACAACATGACTGTATCAATGAGGAACATATCTATCACTTTGACCAGTAAGCTCCGCCCTTAGATTGTCTGCAATTTTGAGCAGTTTGAAAAACATTTAAATCCAGCATTTCTGAGCAATTTGCGTGAAAGTGTGTCATGTGTGTGAACTCCCTTTTCATCAGTTCGGGTCTGTTGGCCCAATGGCTTAATCATCTGCCTTGATACCACAGGGTCGCCGGTTCAAATCTCACCTCATGCAGACTTATAATTGCATTGCACACAACATGACTATATCAATGCATGTGCAAGTGTTAAAAATAACAAGAAATGTATACTTGAAAGTAGTTATTTTTAATGCATGACGTACTTCATTCGCCCTTTTGTTTTGTTTTGTTATATTTTCTCCTTTCTCACTGTCTGATCCTGTGGATTCAATAGCTCCACCAGTAGAATGTGAGCCTCATGTGCCGAAGGTCCCTGGTTCAAATCCCACTGATTACAGTTTACATTTAAATTGCATTTGTACAAAACATGACCCTGTTAATTCAGACATGTGCAACTTTTAAACAATAACATGAAATGCTTTTTTGAGATTACTTGTTTTTTTATGTACAACATACTTTCTTGTGAAAATAGCCAGACTTTTAAGCTGCAGTACCATGAATGGCCTGCATGTCCATTCGGCTTCAATGAAAACACTGGGTTCTGGGGGCTTGGTCAGTCCTTGTCCCTTTTATTCCCGTATATGTCATCAGTATATGCCTATATATGGAGCTGACTGATTTGTTTGCTGATGCCGTGAGGTTAGACAACACACTCCATATTTGGGCATCACTGTCTGTCTGTCTGTCTGCCAGTCTGCCACTCTGTCACAGTCTGTCTGTCTGCCAGTCTGCCACTCTGTCACTGTCTGTCTGTCTGCCAGTCTGCCAGTCTGCCACAGTCTGTCTGTCTGCCAGTCTGCCAGTCTGCCACTCTGTCACTGTCTGTCTGTCTGTCTGTCTGTCTGTCTGTCTGCCAGTCTGCCAGTCTGCCACTCTGTCACAGTCTGTCTGTCTGCCAGTCTGTCTGTCTGCCAGTCTGCCACAGTCTGTCTGTCTGTCTGTCTGCCAGTCTGTCACAGTCTGCCAGTCTGCCACTCTGTCACTGTCTGTCTGTCTGTCTGTCTGTCTGTCTGTCTGTCTGCCAGTCTGCCAGTCTGCCACTCTGTCACAGTCTGTCTGTCTGCCAGTCTGCCAGTCTGCCAGTCTGCCACAGTCTGTCTGTCTGTCTGTCTGCCACAGTCTGTCACAGTCTGCCACTCTGTCACAGTCTGCCAGTCTGCCAGTCTGCCACTCTGTCACAGTCTGCCAGTCTGCCAGTCTGCCACTCTGTCACTGCCTGTCTGTCTGCCAGTCTGCCAGTCTGCCAGTCTGTCACTGTCTGTCTGTCTGCCAGTCTGCCACTCTGTCACAGTCTGTCTGTCTGCCAGTCTGCCACTCTGTCACTGTCTGTCTGTCTGCCAGTCTGCCAGTCTGCCACAGTCTGTCTGTCTGCCAGTCTGCCAGTCTGCCACTCTGTCACTGTCTGTCTGTCTGTCTGCCAGTCTGCCAGTCTGCCAGTCTGCCACAGTCTGTCTGTCTGCCAGTCTGCCAGTCTGCCACAGTCTGTCACAGTCTGCCAGTCTGCCACTCTGTCACAGTCTGCCAGTCTGCCAGTCTGCCACTCTGTCACAGTCTGCCAGTCTGCCAGTCTGCCACTCTGTCACAGTCTGCCAGTCTGCCAGTCTGCCAGTCTGTCACAGTCTGCCAGTCTGCCACTCTGTCACAGTCTGCCAGTCTGCCAGTCTGCCAGTCTGCCAGTCTGCCAGTTTTCTCGAAACCGCTCATTGCTGCTTGCAGCTATATTTCTTATTCTTATTCTTCTTCTTCTGCCACTTTTCGCAGTTCTGGCTGAACCGTGCAGTCGCTTTTTACGAAACTCGGCCATATGGTAGATGGTCAAGAAAAACGATCAAGAAATAATTCTCACAATCTTTCGTCCAAAGGTGGCGCTATAGCACTCAATTGAAAATGGCAACTTTGAACAGGTACAACTCATGCCCTGTTTGACCTAGAGCCATGAAACTTGGATACACATATGCGTCTCCTCATGCTGAACAACTTTCACCCTCTGACCTTTAGATCTCCCACTATTTTGAATTATATGAAAAACAGTCATTGGCTCCTAACTTCTGCATTTTTTCACTTATGGAAATTCCGCCGCCTAGAAGTTGTCGGCAGAGGTCCAAAGTTCAAGTGTTAAACGTTTCGTGCAGATTGCTCCAAAATCCTAGGATTCCATAGATTTTAACTATTGCAGTTTTATGAAAATTATTCATCTGCGCCTAAAACATACATGCAGACTCACATTTCTTTGAAACTTTGCAGAAATGTACAGGGTCATTCCAAATATCACTGAAACCAATCTTACTCCAATTGGCCAAAGGGCGGCGCTATAGCAATTTTGCAGACTTTAAACAGGCATAAGTCATGCCTCGTTTGGCCGAAAGTCGTGAAACTTGCTTACACTTGTGCCTTCGCTCATGAGGAACACATGTATCGCTTTGACCAGTAAGCTCCGCCCTTAGATTGTCCGCAATTTTGAGCAGTTTGAAAAACACTTAAACCCAGGATTTTTCAGCTATTTGCGTGAAACTGTATCATCTGTGGGATCTCCTTTTTCACAGTTCCTTGTCTGTTGGTCCAATGGCGTCTCCCTTAAATGAGTGCCTCACAATCTCAAGGTCGCCAGTTCAAGCCTCACTTGATGCAGACTTCATTTACGTTGAATTGCAAACAACATGACTGTATCAATGAATATTCCTGTTAATGGCAATAGGTTGAGATGTCCAATCAATCCATTCCGTTTTCATCTCTCTCTCTCATCAATCTATTCCGTTTCCATGTCTCTCTTCAATCTATTCCGTTTCCATGGCGCTCTCTCTCTCTCTCTCTCTCTCTCTCTCTCTCTCTTTCTCCAGTTTCCATCTCTCTCTCTCACTCTCTCTCTCTCTCTAGTATCCATCTCTCTCTCTCTCTCTCTCTCTCTCTCTCTCTCTCTCTCTCTCTCTCTCTCTCTCTCTCTCTCTCTCTCTCTCTCTCTCTCTCTCTCTCTCTCTCTCTCTCTCTCTCTCTCTCTCTCTCTCTCTCTCTCTCTCTCTCTCTCTCTCTCTCTCTCTCTCTCTCTCTCTCACTGGCCCCGTATTATCGCTGCTTGCAGCTATATTTTGTATTTAGATTTTGAGTCATATTTTTATTTTAGTTTTCCGTGCCGAATAGGTTATGGTTGTTTTTGGCATTGTGGATTTTACTGATGCAGAAAGGCACATAAACATACATTAAAACCGGGAAAGCATCTGTGTCATTTTAGATTTTTGCGTTGGCCATTAAAAAATAGCAGATATACAAACTCACAGCGCGTCACTTCGTGCCGCGCTGTGAGCTTGTACTGTACATCTGCTATTACTGAACATTTTTGAAAAATCTTGAAAGTGTGAGAAGAGAACCACTGATTTAGAACATTGGTTCTCAAAGTGGGTCCGGGGGACCCCCAGGGGTCCTTGAGGGGGTTCAAGGGGGTCCCGAGAAGGGCAACCAACTGGACCTGATCTTCACCAGAGGCTGCTCTACTGCTAACCTGTCCGTCACTCCTCCTCCCAGTGAAAAGGGTAAGAAACTCTCTGATCACTACCTCATGTCTTACTCTCTCTCTCTCTCCTCCCCCCCCCCCACAGCCCCTCCCTACCCACATGATTTCCTCACGTCGCAACCTTCGCTCACTATCCTCCTCTGATCTTTCCTCCTCTGTCCTCTCTGCTCTCCCTGCCCCCGAATCCTTTGCTCTACTATCCCCCGATACTGCCACTGATCTTCTTTTCTCTACTCTATCCTCTTCCCTGGACCATCTCTGTCCCCTCACCACCAGGCCTGCACGCCAAACTCCACCTGCACCCTGGTTGTCGGACTCAGTGCGTACTGAGAGACGGAGCCTAAGAGCAGCTGAGCGTAAATGGAGAAATGGCAACCTCCCGGAGGACCTTCTTACCTTCCAATCTCTCCTTTCTACCTTTTCCTCCTCTCTATCAGCTGCTAAAGCTGCTTTCTTCTGCACTAAAATTCAGGCTTCTGCTTCTAACCCTAAAAAACTCTTTGAAACTTTCTCCTCTCTCCTGCAACCACCTCCCCCTCCTCCCTCCTCGTCCCTCGTCCCTGACGATTTCGCCAACTTCTTTGACAAGAAGGTGAACGATATCCGATCCTCATTCCCTCCTCCCCCGGCTGGTGCCCTGCGCACTACCCACACCCGTCCCTCTTCCACCCTCCCCTCTCTAGCTTCATCTACTCCTCTCTCCCCCCCCTCCACCTCTCTATCCCACTTTTCTCCCCTTTCTCCTAACGAGGTCCTTCTCCTTGTTACCTCTAGCCGCCCCACCTCATGCTCTCTGGACCCTGTCCCATCCCCTCTGCTGCAGTCCACTGCACCTGAACTTCTTCCCTTCTTAACCCACCTTATTAACACCTCTCTGACATCTGGTTACTTTCCCTCTACTTTCAAGACTGCCAGAGTCACCCCCCTCCTCAAGAAACCGACACTTGACCCCTCTGAAGTCAAGAACTACAGGCCGGTTTCCCTTCTATCCTTCCTATCTAAAACTCTCGAACGTGCTGTGTTCAAACAACTGTCCTCGTATCTCCACCAGAACAACCTCCTGGACTCCAACCAGTCTGGGTTCAAAGTGGGTCACTCGACAGAGACTGCCCTCCTGGCAGTGGCGGAGTCACTCCATGCCGCTAGAGCGAACTCTCTCTCCTCTGTCCTGATACTCCTGGACCTGTCTGCAGCGTTCGACACAGTGAACCATCAGATCCTCCTCTCCACCCTCGCGGGGATGGGTGTCTCAGGGTCTGCACTCTCCCTGTTTGCATCCTACCTGACGGGTCGCTCCTACCAGGTGATGCTGGGAGGGTCTGTGTCAGAACCACACAGGCTCACTACTGGGGTTCCCCAAGGCTCGGTTCTGGGTCCTCTTCTCTTCTCTCTCTACACTACATCTCTTGGTGCTGTCATCCGCTCCCATGGCTTTTCCTACCACTGCTATGCCGATGACACCCAGCTGATCCTCTCATTCCCCCCCTCTGACACACAAGTGGAGGCACGCATTGCTGCTTGTCTGGCTGACATCTCGGAGTGGATGTCGACGAACCACCTGAAGCTCAACCTGGACAAGACCGAGCTGATGTTCATCCCGGGGAAGGGCTGTCCTCACCGAGACATGGCCATCACCATTGAGAACGCTGTGGTGACGTCAACTCGGACTGCGAAGAATCTGGGTGTGACCCTGGACGATCAACTGTCGTTCTCGGCTAACATCGCATCAGTGACACGGTCCTGCAGATTCCTCCTCTACAACATCAGGAGAATTCGGCCCTTCCTCACGGAGAAGGCAGCCCAGGTGCTCATCCAGGCTCTTGTCATCTCCCGCCTGGACTACTGCAACTCCCTCCTGGCTGGCGCTCCGGCATCTGCCATCAGACCCCTGGAGCTTGTTCAGAAAGCTGCGGCTCGTCTGGTGTTCAACCGCCCCAAGTTCTCTCACACAACTATCCTTCTCCGTTCCCTGCACTGGCTCCCCGTAGCGGCTCGCATTCAGTTTAAAACCCTGGTGCTAGCCTATAGGGCAGTGAAAGGAACAGCTCCCTCTTACCTCCGGGTATTGGTCAATGCCCACAACCCTACCCGACCACTCCGGTCTGCCACCAAGGGGCGACTGACTCCCCCGCCACTCAATGGTCCTTCTGGTCGATCGACACGGTCACGACTTTTTTCTGTTCTGGCCCCACAGTGGTGGAATGTACTTCCCACTGATGTCAGGACAGCAGAGTCACTGCCCATCTTTCGCCGCAGGCTGAAAACCCACCTCTTCAGGAAACACTACCCTTCCTCTTTGCCTGGCCCACTTGTTGTTAACTAGTTGTACGAATGCTTGCTTTATTGTTGAATTGTTTATTGGATCTTGTTTAGTCAATACAATTATTTGTTTTTAGCTCCTGCTCATTTGACTTAGCTATTTTGTCTCATCTGTTTAAGGAAATAGGTAGCTGATATATTGCACTTTTACCTTAGCGCTAGGTATGCTCTTGGTTGCTTGTTATTGCAGAAAATGCACTTATAACCTCTGGTGATTAGTAGCTTTCGTTCCCTACCTTTGTTGATTGCACTTATTGTAAGTCGCTTTGGATAAAAGCGTCTGCTAAATGACTGTAATGTAATGTAATGTCCCCAGCTAAATGATGGATGGTTAGGAAACAAATGGACCCTTATGGGTCTGTAACTCTGAGAGTGGACAAATGGAACCAAATGGACCCTAACGGGTCCATTTGGTTCCATTTGTACACTCTCAGAGTTAAATTGACATAGATTTTACAATATAAAATGCGATCCAAGTGATAGAAATGCCATTAAATGGGGGTCCGTAGCCCTAATGCATGTCAAACTGGGGGTCCTTGAAATTTAAATGGTTGAGAATCACTGCTAGAGCCGTAAAAAACCTTCTCTTATGGGGTCCCTGAGGCATATCTTTTCAAATAGGGGGTCCGCGGGTTAATAAGTGTCAATTTGGGGGTCCTTGACATGAAAAAGTTTGAGAACCACTGATAGAAGGCATTTGTAGAATCGGCCTCAGGATCTTAATGGGTTAAAAAGAAGGAGATAAAAAGCACCTTTTGTCAAAAGAAAAAAATCACTCAAAACACCGGTAATCCACCAGTCTAGGACCCCAAAGATCTGGCATGGGTCGGGCTCTACTGCACAGCACACACACACACACTAGTACAGACGAGACTCAGCGCTCATTCGACATGGCCCAGTGGGTCATTGGTCTATTGGCTGATGGGTTGACTGACCACTCCAGAGGTCCATCTGCTGTTCAGATACGGCCTCCTCCAAACAAATAGAGAGAGAGAGAGAGAGAGAGAGAGAGAGAGAGAGCTAGGAGAAATAAGCCTGGCGCGGTGGTGTCTGTTTCTCAATTTCTCTCTCCACATAATCACCTGCAACAGGATTAGTTCTGGGGCTCAGGGTCTGCCGCACTAGGTCCTGAATATGTTTGCCAAAAAAGCCCCTGCTGCCCGGCCCCTCCCCGCTATTTGGACGACTCGGGTACCAACGAAAAGGTGGAGCTTCCCCACTCAGGGGCTTTTTCTCTACGACACGGTGTCTGTCTGTCTCTCCGTCCTCTTTTCCATCTATGTATCCATACACCAGTGGTGGAAAGTAACTAAGTACATTTACTTAAGTACTGTACTTAAATACAATTTAGAGGTATTTGTACTTTACTTCAGTATTTCCAATTTCCAATACTTTTACTTCTACTCCACTACATCTCAGAGGCAAATATTGTACTTTTACTCCACTACAATTATTTGAACATTTTAGTTACTAGTTACTTTTCAGATATAAATTATGATATTATGAAACAAACATGAATCATTTTAGCCCTATTTTATACCTGGGCTATTTGAAAATAGCAGATCTACAAGCTCACAACGCGACGCGTTGTGAGCTTGTAGATCGGCTATTTTCCAATATTTTAGTACTTTTACTTTTTGTACTTTAAGTATATTTTGATACCAATACTTTTGTACTTTTACTCAAGTACATTCTGAATTCTGGACTTTTACTTGTAACTGAGTACTTCTATATTGCAGTATTGATACTTTTACTTAAGTAAAACATTTGAGTACTTTTTCCACCACTGCCATACACCCACCCACGCCTTTCTACACCACTGAATTCTCTCTTTGCCCTTCTCTACGAAACAGTCCAACAGTCTGAGAGAGTATGCCATATCGTCTCTGGAATTGTGTGTGTGTGTGTGTGTGTGTCAGGGTTGCCAGATCTGCTTATTATAATTTCCCCCGCAAGATTGTATTTGAAAATAGCAGATCTACAAGCTCACAGTAGATCGGCTATTTTCAAATAGCTGATGTATAATGTTAAAGTGCACATGTGGCCCATAGTTGCTTCTTTTGGGCCGGTTCTCCTAGACCTGGTTGCTTGTTTCTCTCACAGAATCTGGCAACACTGGTGTGTGTGTGTGTGTGGACATGTATTATTGTGTTGCACAACTCAGACATTATACAGTTCATCCATTTTAAATCTGGCATTCCTATCTTGGGCATGTCATTGGTGACTTTAAAAAAAAAAAGTTCAAACGATACAAAAATAGCAAAAAATGCAGATCTACAAGCTCACATCTTGAAGATCGTCTATTTTCGCTATTCGTCGTATGTTAGCCACCAAGTTTTTGGATGCTCTGCGAGGTTCATAATAAGCTGTAGGCTATGTGGGAGCGAGTCGAATTCCCTCAGCTCTATGTCAAACCTAACCCCAACGACCCTATACCGTAACCCCAACCCTGAGGAAATATAATGCCTAATTTATACTTGGTTGTGCATAATGTTATCTCCGAAATTAGCAGATCTACAAGCTCACAACGCATTTTGAGCCAATCCAGACCTCTCAGGTCATCAGGGACCTACAGTCTTCTCTACCAGCAGTTTCCAACTAAATGAAGAAAACTAGCGTTCAGTTTTTTTTACCAGTGGTGGAAAAAGTAATCAAATGTTTTACTTAAGTAAAGTATCAATACAGAAATACTCTGTTAAAAGTAAAAGTCCTGACTTCAAAATTGACTTGATATCAAAATGCACTTTACAGCAGTGGTTTTCAACCAGTGGTCCGGGGACCACCAGTGGTCCTTGAGGGAGTACCAGGGGGTCCCCAGCTAAATTAGTTAACATAGCGTCACAATCATTTTTAACCACTTAGCTTTGGCTATTCAAAAATAGCAGATATACAAGCTCATAGCGCGGCACTCGGTGCCGCGCTATGAGCTTGTATATCTGCTATTTTTGAAAAACCTTGAAAAACTGTGCATATCTTTGAATATTTATATATTTTTTAAAGCGAAAATTAACTGATATCTTTGCTTCTGGGGGTCCCTGGCACAAAACATTTTCAGGTGGGGGTCCGCGGCCAAATGTATATCAATTTAGGGGTCCTTGGCATGAAAAAGGTTGAAAACCACTGCTTTACAGCACTGTTTTTTATTGTAGGCTATGTAATTATCTGGTACAAACTCCCTTTTGGCTGAATTCTTTTTTTTAATGCATTTCTTGCGCCGCAATATACTTTTATTCTCTTATTTTAATCTGTTTTATTTTAGCTTATTCTTATGTTCTATCTTCTTCACGCTTTAATAACTATTTTATTTTATATTGTGTTTCTTTTGCACTTAATGCTCTTAATGTTTCGTGTAAAGCACTCTGAATTGCCTTGTTGTTGAAATGTGCTAATACAAATAAACTTGCCTTGCCTTAAGGCAAACTATACTAATATCAAGGTAGGGGTCCATGAGCTTTCGCTACGTGCATTTAAGCTTCTTGCCATGTCATCATTTGCTGATGGAAGGCTTGGGAAAATTGTACTGTAGTGCTGCGTTGAGCACATTTTGCAAATGAATGCTCTTAGCTAGCAAAACGGTTAGCAGGCGAGCTAATGGCTGCAAAATCACAGCTTGGGGCAGCACCATGCAATTTGCACACTGAGCGCGTATTTCCTTTTTTGTGTGTGTGTGTGTGTGTGTGTGTGGGGGGGGGGGGGGGGGGGGGCTAAAAATAGACATCGAAATGTTCACGCATTTTCATACTTTATATAAAATTAGCTTGAGAGCTAGTCAGAGAATCGTCAGAGTCTACATGTCTTCACTTCACGTGTAGGCTACTAGCCGTTAACAAAGTGAGCAATATAGCTATTCAAAGTCATTCAAAAATGGACCGTTCCATTTATAGTGGCATACCATTGATAAGTATAAAAATAAACTGGCCATATGATTCATTAACCTCTTATAAAAAGAACAAGACATCAAAATCAATGTTTAATGGGTCAAGGTTATGGGAGCTATAGATGTCCTTATCAGCGAGTTCCTGGTTCTTTGCCCAATCGCTGTGTTACCAACCTTACTCTCTCTTAGAATTTCTGGACTGTCACAATCAAATAAAGGCTTAAAATGTCTCTCTGATCTGATGAAGACCCTTAGCGGTCGAAACGTTGTGTAATTTCATTATATTTTTCCACTGGGAGCTTAAGTGTGCGGACTTCCCTTCCTTTTCTCTAATGCACGTATTGCTGTTCAGCACCTGATTATGTTTTTTTGGGATGTGCACGCTTTCCTCTGGACATAGTACCCAGGATTGGGGTGCCTTGTCTGGGTGGAGGCGGGCGGCGTGTCGCCTGGTTCTTTTTGGAAATGTGTCCCTGGGGTCCCTGCGGAGGGGGTCCCCTTCACACAGCACCGTACCCAGGATCGGGCTGCCTTGGGTTGGGTATAGAGGGGCGGAGTGAGGCCCCTGCCCTGGTTCTTTTGAAAAAACATGATCTGACGCCATCTCGTCCAACATGATGTGACGCCTCCTCGTCCTCCGGTCCCCTCCACCCAGCCCCGTACCCAAGGATCGGGGTGCCTTGGGCTGGGTAGAGGGGCGGCATGAGGCCCCTGCCCTGGTTCTTTTTGAAAAATAACACACACACACACACACACACACGTCTGTCAACTAAGTGTGTGGCTGGAGCTTCGTAGGGAGTTTAAGTATCTTATACAGGTTGCCATTACAATCTGATGTTCTCTCTCTCAGTCTTGCTCTGTCCGACGCGGGTTGTGTGTGTGTGTGTGTGTGTGTGTGTGTGTGTGTGTGTGTGTGTGTGTGTGTGTGTGTGTGTGTGTGTGTGTGTGTGTGTGTGTGTGTGTGTGTGTGTGTGTGTATCAGCTGCAATCCTACATTGCCACAGACACAACAGAGAGGCAACAGAGAATGTGTACCAAGGTCAAGGAGGTAATAATGAACAATGCATCATAGCCACTTATATATACTTCTATTACGCGGGCGGCCGTAGATGAGTGTGTAGAGAGGTTTCGAAGAATCCCTGAGCACGGTACTCAACCCCCAACTGCTCCCTTATGGCACCTTCCCACTAGTCCTAATAGATAGGAGGGGTTAATGCAAAGGACACATTTCACATATATACTATATGAGCAACGGTACAGTGACAGAAATACCCCGAAAACAACTATAGGGAATACATTTTTATCCCCAGTAAAATTACTAAAATGTTTGAAAATAGCAGATCTACAAGCTCACAACGCGTCGCGATGCGACGCGTTGTGAGCTTGTAGATCTGCTATTTTCAAATAGCCTAGGTGTAAAATAGGACTAAAGTGGTCAATGTATGTTTTATAATGTAATATATTTATTTTATTTGCAAAGTAACTAGTGACTAAAGTTTTCAAATAATTGTAGTGGAGTAAGAGTACAATATTTGCCTCTGAGATGTAGTGGTGTAGAAGTAAAAGTATAGACAATTGGAAATACTCCAGTAAAGTAAAAGTACCTCAACATTGTACTTAAGTACAGTACTTGAGTAAATGTACTTAGTTACTTTACACCACTGGGGGTATCGGTATCTGGAAGGACATTTTTTTTATCGGTACATCTCTAATTACTATATTTCTCCATAATGAACCTGAAGGTGAAGCCATGGATGTCACAGTTACTACAGTACACCACAGTGGATCCTGGCAACAAGAGGATAATAGTTTTTGCCCGTGATGTGGAAAAACTCACGCCTGTCAGTCTTGTAAAACCTCAAGTTCACCTTGCCTACACGCATATCCGGAGTGAGTGGGTGAGATAAATATGCCATTTTGAAAGAGAAGAGACAGGGGGCCTAATGTCATAAAGTATGATGCACACACACAAAAAAAAGTTTGCCGCTCATTATTATACGGTAGCCGCTTGTCGTTCGGGAAGCGCTGTCAGCTTTTGAAGCTCATGTATAATTGATATACTGTAGCCACAGACAGCGGAACATTAAGGACATCTCTTATTTGAACCTAGAGAATGATAATAAGGTATACTATAGGGAGACATCAGAACAAGCAAATTGTGCATAATATTATGCACATTGTTATCGACAAATATTTTCCGTCTGCCATGACTACAACAATCACTGATTGTTTCGTGCCGTTTTAGGTGTTTGTATAGTTAACTTATTATGCTGCCAAGCCACGGTCCTCACCTCACCTCCTTACCTCAAGGAATTAGTCTCCTCTCCCCACAACCCTCGGCTCGCAACCTCCACTCTTCAAACACTAACCTCCTCATAACCCAGCAGTGGCGTGCACAGACATTTTGAGGGGCAGGTGCTCAAGTAAATTATACTTTTTTTTGTTTACTTGGTCTGCTCTTTTTTCCCTCTACACCTATACCTCTTTGCCAAAAATAGCCGATCTACAAGCCCACAACGCCTCGCAGCGCGAGGCGTTGTGGGCTTGTAGATCTGCTATTTTTGGGTAAAGTTCTCCTCAGAAAAGGGATGCTAGGTTTCGAGTGGTTAGGGTAAAAAGAAAAATCATATAACATAACGATTTGGCGGACCCCCTGTAGTAACTCTGAGGACCCCCTAGGGATCCCGGACCCCCTGTTGAAGACCCCTGGTGTAAACTGGAAAAAAAACAACGTTTTTTCCCCTTTTTTTCAAAAGGGCACTTCTGGTCAAGAGGGCAAAGGGCAGGCGCGCCCCCCAACCCGACTGTGGAATGCCCTCTCTGCCCACTTGAGAGCACCACAGTCGGTTGATTTTTTTAACACATCGAACGGGTGCCAGCGTTTTATTAAAAAACAGATTACGTTGAGTGCCAGAGATCTCACCGTTTGTGACGCTGTGCTGTTTATAGCTGTGGAGTCGACTCCACGGCGAGCACCCACACGCAAACAATGGATGCGTGCGCGACGATCGACGGTCCTGGCTAACGCCTGGAACAAAAACATCTCTCTCGCGCGAGTCGCCATTACGGAGTAATCGGCCATCGAAAATGACTTGTTTTCGCCAATGTAAAAAGTGAAGGACATACAGAGGTTTTTTATCAAAGAGATAGAACGGGAGCGGACGGGGAGCCATGTTTTTTGGCACGGTGATCCAGCTGTCCCTTCCTTCTCAGAGTCACCGTGGGTGATTCCAGAGCTGCGCTAGCCCCCCCCCCCCTTGAAAAAAAAAAAGAAAAAAAAAAAAAGACTGATAACACGTTTTTTACCGCGTTCGGCACCTAAGTGCTACACTCTGAAAACACGTTGTTTTTTTACCATGTTTGGCACCCGATGTGTTAAAAGAGGACTAAAGACCTTTTTTTTTTCTGCTACACTGGTTTTACCTCTAGGCTTTATGCCCTCATGTTTAAATGTTTTGTTTCTGTTTCTTAGATATTTTACAGTGGGGTGATGGTTTTTATGCAAATGCACTTTGAGATTTACCCAAATGTGAAGTGCTTTATAAATAAAATGCGTTATTATTATTATTATTATCTTCAGCCTAATATACTCCTTCACCCGAAGCTCACAACACGTCCCTGATGAGTTGGCTATTTTTGACACGCAACACAGTGTGTACGACGAAGCATGAATCAGGGCTTTATCAAGACATGAAGCACCCATGGAGAATGCTTGAACACTCTATTGATGCCACTCTACCTTTCAGGTCTATTACAGACAATTTCACGGTTCTTTGTAGTACATTTCCGGAGACATTTCCTGGGAATTACAGTCACCATCTGAGAAATAAGCAACTTAACTCTTTGAGACCGGGAACGCATCTGAGTGTCATTTTTTGATTTCTTTGGCTATTCAAAAATAGCAAATCTACAAGCTCATAGCGCGGCACCGAGTGCCGCGCTATGAGCTTGTAGATTTGCCATTTTTTTTTAAATCATGAAATGTTGTGCAAATATAAAAATTTTTATATATTTTTTTGCAGACATTTGCAACTCAAATCTTTGCTTCTGGGGGTTCCTGGAATTATATATTTTACAAATGTTCGCTTTGAAAAATATATAATCCAAGATTTGCCACGAACTTTCAAGATTTTTCCCCAAAATAGCAGATCTACAAGCTCATAGCTGGGCACTCGGTGCCGCGCTATGAGCTTGTATATCTGCTATGTTTTAATAGCCCAACGAAATCTAAAAATGACACACAGATCCGTTCCCGGTCTTAAAGGATTAAATAAATAAATGGTGTGCCAGACCAATGAGACATTTGAAGCGTGTGTGTGTGGTGTCAAGATCAAGGAGGCATACGCGCACCAATCTCCGGTCACGCATAACAGATTGAGAGATTCTTCTAACACACGAGAATCATGCTTGGAAATCTCACACACGCTCGTCGGCGCGGAAAAAAAAGGGTCCGAGAAGAAGGAATAGAGAGAGGTTTCCTGCTGGTGCCTTATCCCTTTCCCCGGCATGGTGGCCATGCTGAGCATAGAAAGGAGGAGACACAGGTGGAGACCTGGAATGCTGTCGCCACTGATGCTCACGGACAGAAAAGAAACAGTCTGGCCCGGGCAACGGGAGACGGATTTCGCCAGGGTGGAAAATGCCAGCCAAATGCCTTTCTCTCTCTCTCTCTCTCTCTCTTTCTGCTCTGCTCTCCCCTCGCTCTCGTAACTATGAATGTCGGGGGGGGTCTGACGAACCAGAGAGGGGGGGAGAGGGAGGGAGAGGGAGGGAGAGAGAGAGAGAAGGCAAATTATTGAACAGGCGGACCAGACAAATGAGGGAGAAAAAAAGTGTGTCGAGCCACCTGTGGACCAGCTGGAGAGGAGATAAGTGTAAGATAGCTTTGAGAGTGATGGAAAAAAAACAAAGACAACAGAAGCACTGGGCCAGGTGTTGCATAGAAAAGTATATATATATAGACCCTTAATATGCATAACTAATATGCCACTCACACACATCGCATCTCATAGATGTTGTCATGAAAAGATGGCTGGAGATGAAGAAGAAGTTTGTCTGTTTATTTCCAGGCAGGGTTTTTTTTGGGGGCTTCTTATTTGGACAGGAGTGTATGAAGACGGGAATCCGAGAGAGGGTAGACAGGAGGAACAACTGGTCTATGTTGCAATTATGTGGTTGATGCACAAGCCGGTCAGCTGCCGCGGGCATGCCCTCCCCCAGGAGAGATGCCTCTCTCCTGGTTGCACAGAAACACTTGCAACATCACTGCCTCGAATTCAGCAAAAGCACCTGCATCACTTGTGTTGAACATTGTAATTTAAGTGTTTGGCACCAGCACCGAATCAGTCCCCCAGCGATTGATATTCGAAACAGGCATGGCGCCAAGGATTTTCAATTTTAAATGGGCCAGAGTCATTTTGGCTGGGCCTTTACTGTTTGCACATCCCCATGTCTTTTATGTCATCAACTTAACCCTTTCAGACCGAGAACGCATCTGTGTCATTTTAAGATGTCATTTGGGCTATTCAAAAATAGCAGATCTACAAGCTCATAGCGTGCCGCGCTATGAGCTTGTAGATCCGCTATTTTTTAGAAAAATCGTGAAAATGTGTGCAAATCTTTGAATATTTTTTTCTTCTGTAGCGCACATTTTTAACTCTGTTACAACTTCTGGGGGGTCCCTTGAACAACATATTTTGAGATGGGGGTCCGCGGCCAAAATTCATATAATTTTGGGGGTCCTTGACATAAAAAAGTTTGAGAACCACTGATTATAGCAACATTTTTTTTGTAAAAAACAACAACTAGGATTTACAGTAGAATCCCCCCAGATGCAAAGATTTGAGTTAAAAATGTTTGCTTTAAAAATATATATATATCCAAAGATTTGCTCAAATTTTCAAGATTTTTTAAAAACGGCAGATCTACAAGCTGGTATATCTGCTATTTTTGAATAGCCAAAGAAATCTAAAAAAAAGACACAGATTCTTTCTCGGTCTTAATGGGTTAAAGTAGGTGTTAGCCTTATGTAGTCGTGCCCAGTAGCCTACGATTCATCGTCTGAAACCCTTAAGTGACCAACAACACTGCAGCTCATTGGTATCAAAGATGAAGATGACATGATACGGCATAATGATCCATCTCAGCGCCAAGAAGAAGAAACACCAATGGCTATTTCCCTTTTTCAAATAACAGACACGTCTTGACTGTGATTGCTCGAGTTAACACATGTGAAAGCGTTCACTAACTGACAATCCATTCACAGTATAACTCACTGTATCCAATTATTGTCCTGCACTGACATCACTCCACCCCGTGCACCGCGTTAGCACTGATCATTATTAACCCTTTAAGACCGGGAAGTGGGAGGGAACGCATCTGTTTTTTTTTGTTTTCTTTGGCTATTCGACAAATAGCAGATCTACAAGCTCATGGCGCGGCACCGAGTGCCGCGCTATGAGCTTGTAGATCTGCTATTTTTTGAAAAATAGTGAAAATAATGTGGAAATCTTTGAGTATATCTAGGTTTTTTAAAGCAAACATTTTTAATTCAAATATTTGCCTCTGGGGGATTCTACAAATGTCTTCTAAATCCTAACGAAAAAACGTATGTTGCTAATCAGAGATTCAAAAACCTTTTCATGTCAAGGACCCCCAAAATGATATGTATTTTGCCACGGACCCCCATCTCAAAATATGTTGTTCCAGGGACCCCCCAGAAGCAAAGATTTGAGTTAAAAACAGTCGCTCTAAAAATATATATTCAAGGATTTGCACACATTTTCATGATTTTTCCCAAAAAATAGCAGATCTACGAGCTCATAGCGCGGCACTCGGTGCCGCGCTATGAGCTTGTATATCTGCTATTTTTTAATAGTGCCCAAATAAATCCTAAAACGACACGGATGCTTCCCCGGTCTTAATGGGTTAATCTAATCAATTATAGAATCATTTGACGAGCCAAAGGCTAAGCAAATCTTATACCAACTGAGCTCTGTGCAACACGTCACGCATCCTAATGAATGTGCTTGATGATATCCCCGCAGCCAGAGAGCCGCTTGCATGGCAACAAGGGCAGATCATTTGAAATATTGAAGCATCCGGGGGCCCCAATATAGTGTTCTCTCTGCATGGCTTTGTTGCTAATTACCAGTGATGGAAGAAGTACTCAACAATGTTTTACTCAAGTAAAAGTATCAATACGGAAATGTAGATATACTCTGTTACAAGTAGCAGTCCGGTTTTCAAAATGTACTTGAGTAAAAGTTCAAAAAGTACTGGTATCAAAATATACTTAAAGTACCAAAAGTAAAAGTAATCATTGTGCAGAATGTCCCATTTCACAAGTTCAAAATGTATTGAAAATAGCAGATTTACAAGCTCAGTGAGCAGTAGATCGGCTATTTTCAATAGGCCGGACTATAAATAGGGGTTAAGTGGTTAATGTATGTTTTGTGATAACAATCTAAATCTGCAAAGTAACTAGTAAAGCTGTCAAATAATTGTAGTGGAGTAAAAAAAAGTCCAATATTTGCCTCTGAGATGTAGTGGAGTAGAAGTAAAAGTACTGAAAATTGGAAATACTTGAAGAAAGTAAAGTACATTTCCTCAAGTACAGTACTTGAGTAAATGTACTTAGTTACTTCACCACTGATAATTTGAAATATCGAGCATCTGAGAAAAACCCTGACTTTGTTGCTAATTACACATTACAACAGAGGTAGCCCGCCCCCCCCCCCCCCCCCCTACCCCCCGGGAGAGCTGACTTCCCCTGACCCCGATGCACATGCTCTGAAAAACGGCATATCCCCGCTTTATAATGGCTGAGCTTTGATTGCATTCTGCCGGCTATTCTGCAGTTCATTAACCTATAGCTAACACTCCCACGACAGTTGGCGCTAGATAGAGGGGACAGAGTGCTCTAGCCCCTCTACTCTAACCCGTTAAAACCGGGAACGCATCCGCGTGTAACCACTTTTATCCATAGTTTATACTTTGGCTATTCAAAAATAGCAGATCTACAAGCTCATTGCGCAGCACCGAGTGCCGCGCTATGAGCTTGTAGGTCTGCTATTTTTTTTTGAGTGATGCCGAAGGCAACCACTCCTATACATGACTTTGTCCGTGTGTCCGTATGTATGTATGTATATATATATGTCTGTCCACAAACATTGATGACAACATCAATACGGGGCTCATCAAAGGCACCACTCACTTCACACAGGGTGTGATTTTTTTTTTAAACTTGACCATTAAGTGCAAATATTTGAATATATATATATTTTTAAAGGGAACATTTGTAGTCATTTCTTTCTGGAGGGGGTCCCTGGAACAACATATTTTGCGATGGGCGTCCGCTGCCAAATACATATCATTTTGGGGGTCCTTGACATGGAAAAGTTTGAGAACCACTGTTGTTATAGCAACATAACTTTTTTCAGAAAACTGATTCAGAAGACATTTGTAGAATCCCCATGAAGCAAAGATTTGAGTTACAAATGCTCCCTTTAAACAAATATATATTTAAAGATTTGCACAAACTTTCAACATTTAAAAAAAAATAGCAGATATACAAGCTCATAGCACGCGGTACAGAGTGTAGCCAAAGATGACACCGATTCTTTCCCGGTCTAAATGGGCTAATAACTAGAAGAGTAAAGATAATTAGGGCTCAGTTATAGCAAGAGGAGGAGATGCTGCATTCACTTTCCTATTGTGCATAGTTCAATTATAATTTGCTCCCAGCGGGCGTAACATTCTGGGGAATAGTGGCGGACGTATATATACCTCAGGGGTCATTCAAATACATTGGTGCGGTGTGACATTTCCACGGGAAAACTCAGGTATTAAGCCCTTGGATACTGCATATCAATAACTATACAATTCAAATGCTGGAATCCTTCATTTAGCCATGCACTGACTGAGAGAGCAGCAGCAAGCAGCAGTGAAAGTTAGACCTTCTAATAAGAGTGGGGAAGCAAAAACCGAGAGCATAACAATGCAAATGCATAATGGATTAGCCCAGGTTTGTAGACTGAATTTTAAGCAGGCAGTGTAGCATACAGAGGCCACCCGAGCTCCATTACAACAGAGTTGTTAACCCTTTAAGACCGGGGAACGCATCTGTCACTTTGACCATTATTTTATACTTTGGCTATTCAAAAATAGCAGATATACAAGCTCATGTAGCTTGTAGATCTGCTATATTTTTTTTAAAATCTTGTTTTTTTTTGGGCAAATCTTTGAATATATGTCGTTTTTTAAAGCGAACATTTTTAACTCAAATCTTTGCTTCTGGGGGGTCCCTGGAACAACATTTTGGGTGGTCCTTGACGTGAAAAAAGTTTGAGAACCACTGATATTATAGCAACACAATACAAATGTAAAAAACTGTTAGGATTTAGAAGACATTTGTAGAATCCCGCAGCAGCAAAGAAACGTTAAAGACGTTCACTTTAAAAAAAAACATATATTGAAAAATTACACATTTTCACATTTCCCCCCCAAAAATAGCAGATCTACAAGCTCATAGCGCGGCACTCGGTGCCGCGCTATGAGCTTGTATATCTGCTATTTTTTAATAGCTAAAAGGAATCTAAAAATGACACGCCAGATGCGCTCCCGGCCTTAATGGGTTAAGGTGGGAATAAGACGCTAGGTGAACGCCCACACTGACACTCGCGTTGACACGCATGATATAGATAAATGAAGCATGCTAATGGGCTTGCTAGGGGGCTCCCCCACCACCACCAGAAATGATAATGCGAGGGCTTGTCCTGCCGGGATTAATTTGGTATAATCACAGGAGAGTAGGCAAGGCAATATGGGTGACTGGACTGCATAAATAATCTTTGTAAAAAGAAAAACATATTTTGCCTCGATAGGATGAAAGTCGAATAATGTTATGGCCTGTGATGCGGTTCAGATTCAGACAAAATGTAAAAAAAAAGGGCAAACATTGAGTTAGATTAGCACAAACGGGTTGAATCTATAAGAACAGAGGTCCGGAGTGGTGCCGTTAACCGGTTCAAACCGGGAACGCATCTGTGTCATTTGAAATATTTCATTGGGCTATTCAAAAATAGCAGATATACAAGCTCATAGCGCGGCACCGAGTGCCGCGCTATGAGCTCGTAGATCTGCTATTTTTTTGAAAAATCTTGAAATTGTGTGCAAATCTTTGAATATATACTGTATTTTCTAAACGCGAACATTTGTAACTCAAATCTTTGCTTCTGGGGGGGTCCCTGGAACAAAACATTTTGGTGGGGATCGGCGGCAAAAACACATATCATGTTGGGGGGGTCCTTGACAAGAAAAAGTTTCAGTACCACTGATATAGCAACAATAGTTTTTCAGAAAAATGAAGACAGTTGTTGAGACATTTGACAGTTACAAATGTTTGCAAAAAATATATATATATTCAAAGATTTGCACAAAATGTAATGATTTTTCAAAAAAATAGCAGATCTACAAGCGAGTGCCGCGCTATGAGCTTGTATATCTGCTATTTTTTGAATAGCCAAAGAAATCTAAAATGTGTGATATACAAGCTCATATGAGCATGTATATCTGCTATTTTTACAAGGTGCTCGAAGAGCGCCTGAGTCTACAGAGAGACAGAGACATTGTCATCCGCGACATAGCGCGGCACTCGGTGTCGCGCTATGAGCTTGTATATCTGCTAATTTTTTGAATAGCCAAAGAAATCTAAGATGACAGAGATGCGATCATCCCGACCCGGTCTTAATGGGTTAAAGCTGCAGGAGCTGATTAGGTGGTGTCACAGACTTGGTATTCACGTTGACTGCAGCCAAGATGTTCCCATAAATACGCAGATGTTGAATGGGTGGAGGATGTCAGAGTGAAAAGTTGCCCGTGACTGGTGCCAAGACACACAGCGCGCTCTCGGAAATAGACACAGGTAGAGACACACATACATAACATACACGCACGGTACGCTCTGCCACGACATACTGGCACATGTTGAAGTGGACTTGGCACTCGAGCCGGCGAACAGATGCTAATCCGGGACAGATAATTACATCAGTGAGCGAGCAGACATTTTTCCACTTAACCCATTAAGACCGTGAACAGCATCTGTGTCATTTATTTTAAGATTTATTTGGCTATTCAAAAATAGCTAGATATACAAGCTCATAGTGCGGCACCAAGTGCCGTGCTATGAGCTTGTAGATCTGCTATTTTTTGGAAAAATCCTGGAAAATCTTGGGTCTTTGAATATATATATTCTTAAAGCGAACATTTTTAACTCAAATCTTTGCTTCTGGTGGATTCTACAAATGTATTCTCAATCCTAACTAATGTTGCTATAATATCAGTGGTTCTCAAAAAATATATGTACAGTATTTGGCCGTGGACCCCCATCTCAAAATGTTGTGTTCCAGGGACCCCCAGAAGTTGAAACAGAGTAAAAAATGTTCGCTTTAAATGATATATATATTCAAAGATTTGCACACATTTTTACAATTTTTCAAAAATAGCAGATCTACAAGCTCATAGCGCGGCACCGAGTGCCGCGCTATGAGATTGTACATCTGCTATTTTTGAATAGCCAAAGGAATCTAAAAAAAAGTACATACAGATGCGTTCCCGGTCTTAAAGGGTTAATTTCCGTCTTTTAAAAGTGTGACTACTCCCCAAAGGCATCTTCAGCTATAGCGGGAAGAAGCCCCCCCCGCGCACCGGGCTCCTGGGTGGATGCCTAAAGCGAACACGACGGGGGGCTGTGATCACTGGGCCTCAAACATGGCCTGTGGATCAGCGGGGTGCCCCCCATCACTGTGTCAGTGTCTGTCCCACAGGTTGGTGGTGAGACGTGTGTGTGTGTGTGTGTGTGTGTGTGCGTGTGCGTGTGCGTGTGCGTGTGTGTGTGTGTGAGTGTGTGTGTGTGTGTGTGTGTGTGTGTGTGTTGGCTGTCAGCAAAGAATTTGTCTTCCGTTTTGTATGCATGCTAATTAAGGAGTTCCAACACAGAGGCTTATCCATTGTTTATTAACCCATTAAGACCTCAGGGGCCGATTCTACAAAATACGTCTTCTAAATCCTAACAGTTTTCTGAAAAAAATTATGTTGCTACTGTATATCAGTGGTGCTTAAACTTTTTCATGTCAAGGACCCCCAAAATGATATGTATTTGGCCGCCGACCCCCATTTCAACATGTGGGACCCCCCCGAAGCAAAGATTTGAGTTAAAAAATGTTCGCTTTAAAAAATATGTATATTCAAAAGATTTGCACATAGTTCACAATTCTTCAAAAAATAGCAGATCTACAAGCTCACAGTGGCGTGCTATGAGCTTGTAGATCTGCTACTTTTGAGTAGCCCAAGTACGAGAACTATTATGCTAGATATGTGTATAGCTAAAAAAAATCTAAAATGACACAGAGATGCTTTCCCGGTTTTAACGAGTTAAATAACAAATCAGCTTTTGATAAGTAATTGCACTTTTCATCACGAGCCAAGCCCAATTATAAATAAAATAGAACAGGCAGTGGGGGGGGGGAGGAAGGGGGGAGGGGGGTGTTAAGAGCAGAAAAGTACAATCCGACATCTTGACTCCATGCCTAAGCATCCTGGGTGGATGCCCTAAAGCGAACACAGCAGGGGGCTGCTGTGATCACGGGGTCTTAGCATGGCCTCTGGATCAGCGGGGTGCCCCGTCACTGTGTGTCAGTGTCTGACTGTCCCACAGGTTGGTGTAGCATGTGTGTGTGCGTGTGTGTGTGTGTGTGTGTGTGTGTGTGCGTGTGCGGCTGTCAGCAAAGTGAATTTGTCTTGTGTTTTTGTACGCTTGCTAATTATGCCGTTCCAACACAAGAGGCTTATCCATTGTTTATGAAACAGCAAATCATCTTTTTGATAAGTGATTGCACTTTTCATTTTCAAGAGCCAATCCCAATTATAAATGAAATAGAATTCAGTTTTTTTTTTAACCCATTAAAGACCCGGGAACGCATCTGTGTATGTTTTTGTGATTTGAGGTAAAAAAGCATTACTTTACACTTTGGCTATTCAAAAATAGCAGATCTACAAGCTCAGAGCGCGGCACCGAGTGCCGCGCTACGAGCTTGTAGATCTGCTATTTTCGAAAAATCGTGAAAATGTGTGCACATTTTTGAATATATATATTTTCAAAGCGAACATTTTTAACTCAAATCTTTGCGTCTGGGGGGTCCCTGGAACCAAATATTTTGAGATGGGGGTCCGCGGCCAAATACATATGATGAGTATTGAGCACCACTGATATAGAAACATACATTTTTTCAGAATATTGTTGAGATTTAGAAGACATTTCATAGAATCGGAACCTCAGGCCTTAATGGGTTAAGAACAAGAGGCGAAAGGTACGGTACAAATCCGTTGACAGTCGCATGTGGATTCCCGGAATCAACCCACCCTGGTTCATCCTCACTCTGACCTTTTTCTCTCTCTTTTTTTAATAAGAACTCTCTAATGTGATTCCAGCCTCCCCATTCTGCCTGGCCTGCTTAATGAGAAGGAGGTCTCTCTGCATGTTACCAATTTACTCCCAACGGTAACCCCAGCTACTGTGCTCCTCTCTCCTTTGCAACAGTCAGGATTGGATAATATAGCAAATAACTTTAGTGCGCTCCGTGCTCAGCGTCAAATGATTCTTCATTATTGTCTATCTCGGAAGCCGGTAAGTAGGTTAGACGAGAACAGGACAATTTATCAGCGGCCTTTACTTGTAATTTAGCGACCCAGATCCACAATGGCACGGGGGTTGAGCATTGGGAGCGATGGTTCTCCCCGGCTCAGACCACGATAAATCTCACCTTAACCCATTAAGACCGGGAACGCTTCTCTGTCATTTTAGATTTCTTTGGCTATTCAAAAATGGCAGATCTACAAGCTCATATAGCATTCAATTCGAGCTTGTCGATCTGCTATTTTAGAAAAATGTTTTAAATGTGTGCAAATCTTTGAATATATATTTTTTTTTTTGAAGCAAACAATTTTTAACTCAAAACTTTGCTTCTGGGGGATTCTACAAATGTCTTCTAAATCCAAACAGTTTTTTGAAAAAACATATGTTGCTATAATATCAGTGGTTCTCAAACGTTTTCATGTCAAGGACCCCCCAAAATGATATGTATTTGGCCACGGACCCCCATCTCAAAATATGTTGTTCCAGGGACCCACCAGAAGCAAAGATTTGAGTTAAGAATGTTCGCTTCAAAATATATAAATACATTCAAAGATTTGCACACATTTTCACGATTTTCTCAAAAATAGCAGATCTACAAGCTCATAGCGCGGCACTCGGTGCCGCGCTATGAGCTTGTATATCTGCTATTTTTGAATAGCCAAAGAAATCGATACAAATGACACACAGATGCGTTCCCGGTCTAAATGGGTTAAATTAAGTTAACATGTTCGGCTACATTGCTTAATGAGCTGAGCTAGTAAACAGTGGCTGTGGCACTCTCCCTGATTGATTGGCGACAGGGGGCCTTTACTGCTCTCGGTAAAGCTGGCCTCAAAAAGGACAGCGCTGGTTCTATATAGCGGCAGAGACTTTCACCACATCTCCCTCGCAGACAATTGCGGGTATTTCTTTTCCACTTAACCCATTAAGACCGGGAAAGAATGTGTGTCATTTTTAGATTTCTTTGGCTATTCAAAAATAGCAGATATACAAGCTCATATGAGCTTATGAGCTTATAGATCTGCTATTTTTGAAAAGTCGTTAACATTTGAGCAAATCTTTGAATATATATATTTTTCAAAGCAAACATTTGTAACTAAAATCTTTGCTTCTGGGGGGATTCTACAAATGTCTTCTAAATCCTAACAGTTTTTTGAAAAAAAATAAAAAATATATATATATGTTGCTATAATCAGTGGTTCTCAAACTTTTTCATGTCAAGGACCCCCAAAATTACATGAATTTGGCCGTGGAACCCTCTAAAAAAAAAAGTTCTAGGAACCCCCAGAAGCAAAGATTTGAGTTACAAATGGTCGCTTTAAAAATATATTTGCACACATTTTCACAATTTTTCAAAAATAGCAGATCTACAAGCTCGTGAGCTTGTAGATCTGCTATTTTTGAATGGCCAAAGTATATCAAATAATGGTTAAAGTGGTTGCTTTCCCGGTCTTAATGGGTTAATAAAAGAGGGGGAGTAGTCGCCCCCCCAAAGGGTGACTTCAGGGGTATTACGATTGCGTGTGCGCATGTCCGCGTGCGAGTGTGGGAGTGTGTTGGTGTGTGTGTGTGTGTGTGTGTGTGTGTGTGTGTGTGTGTGTGTGTGTGTGTGTGTGTGTGTGTGTGTGTGTGTGTGAGAGAGATGTGCACGTGTGATTGCTTATGTTTGTTAGGAAGGTAGGCAGGACGGGAAGGGCGCGAAGAACTGCATTAGGGAAATTTACAGTCCATAAGACATTAGATAATTCACGGTGTGGAACCGCGCGATAAATAAAAAGCACGGGCGTGAGTAAATAGGCTGCCGCGCAATGACTGTCACACATGAAAGAGACCTTCCGTGCCCTTCACGAGGCAAGTGTGGGCACCAATAACCCCCCCCCACACACACTCCCATCCCCCCCCTCCCCTGCCCGCAACCTGTCTGCAATTCGAGTGCCCTTCAGCCAACCTATGCGTTCAGCTTTTCCTACATTAGATATGGCAGTTTGTGAATAATGAGTTCATCTGCATTCCCGCTATACCTGCTAAACAGATACACCGTATGGACGCTGTACGCATTATCGTCTCTGTCGGGTGTCAAACCTCATAAGTCCCAAAAATGTTACTTTTCAGGATTTCAAATTCAAAAATAGCAGATCTACAAGCTGGAAACGCGACGCTTCGCCCCGCGTTTCGAGCTTGCGGATCTGCTACGTTTTGATGCTTTTGTGCGACATGGTAGGATGATCAGGTAGGGCATTCGGTTCTCAAAGTGGGGTCCGGGGACCACCAGCGGTCCTTTTGGGGGATTCCCAGGGGGTCCCCAGCTAAATGTGTGAATATAGCATCACAACAATTTTAGGCTATTCAAAAATAGCAGATATACAAGCTCATAGCGCGGCACCGAGTGCCGCGCTATGAGCTTCTAGATCTGCTATTTTAGAAAAATCTTGAAGATTTGTGCAAATCCTTGAATATATTTATTTCAAAGCGAACATTTTAACACAAATCTTTGCTTCTGGGAGTCCCTGGCACAACATATTTTCAGATGGCGGTCCGCGGCCAAATATATATTTATTTGGGGGTCCCTGGCATGAAAAAGTTTGAGAAGCACTGAAGTAGGGCATTCATTTACGAAAGAAACACACAAAAGTTTAAATATGGAGATGAGAGGTTTCTGGCCAACAGCAACGACATCCTCAACACAACGGCACTCGGTTGCCAAATACACCCACACAAATTTGTGTTACCTCCTAGGTTACGTTAAGACTAATCTCTCAAGAACAGATTCTGCTCTGCGTTTGAATTTGGCGGTAGCCGCGTTGACAACCCGTGCGCATTGGTTACAAGTGGGCGTGCTATCAGATCAGGAGGCAGGCCGCGCTTTACCCAATCAAATGTAGTGGGCGGGATTTACGCGTGTGTCCGTTCCTTCCCCACTAGAAACAAACCGAAACTCATTTAACGATAGCGTCCTCGAAGCCGGCAAGACCACGGAAAGTTGGTAACATTTTAAATTGCTCTTTCATCATAGAGACAAGTGGGCTTATAACCAAAACGATCCATGTTCTTTGGGAGAATTGTTAGTGGGAATGAAAACATAGTCGCACCACCGGAAGTGAAAGGCTGAAGGCAGACCAAAAACCCGTGTTTCCTTGCGCACGGGCGCTTCGTTGAGCTCCTCCCAGAGCCAAGTAAATAAGTAAAAAACAGCAGAGGGCGCTGTTTTTCCTTTTCATTTGGCGATGGGTTCCCAGATTGTGTTAAGACTGGCAGGTCAAATTATATTTTTGGCCTATCCAGATTTGAATCAGATTGTTCAGAACAGTCTGAACAAAAAAAAAAAAACCTCATGGAAAGAGATTTTTGCTCATCAGATTTGAACCACATACCTAGGAGTGGTTTGAAATGCTATTGTCCGAGTCTGGAGACCTGGACAATGAAACCTGATTTATCATGTGGCCCATAGTCGCTTCTTTTGGGCTGGTTTTCCTAGACCTTGGTTGCTTGTTTCTGTCACAGAATCTGGCAACGCGGCTGCCATGTTTTTACCCTGCTGTAGTTTATATCTCCATATAAAGGCATATAAAGGGACAAAGACCGACAGATACAGAGATCTCCATAATACCGTATGGGCATATCAGTCGGCTCAGCGGTGTGACGAACTCTAGATGTGAGGGGCCGCGCAGCGGCCCGAACCTCCATAGTGCTACAAAAAACGGCCCCTAATTTTCTCACCATACAGTGCGTGTCCTTGTCTACCCTACAAACTTGGGAGTTACGGTAAAAGGTTGAATGATGCCATGCAAGGAGGGTATAATTAGACTAAAGCGTACAGACTTTATAATGCTGTGGGAAACGAAGTGTACAGTATTGAGCCGTGTTGATAGCAAACGAGCCTCTCTCCCCCATCGATTGTGTGAGGAGAACTTAGTTCAACGTCCTTGGGGCGGTGCAGCAGGTAATCTATTGAGTTATTAATCTGTGAAGGGCCGAGCGACGCCCAGGCAAATGGTGGAGTTCTGACCCACAACAGCATTTCATCACACGCGCACTCCAATCCTCCGGAGTGGCTTTCAGCATTAACCCTTTAAGACCGGGAACGCATCTGTGTGTCATTTTAAAGATTTCTTTGGCTGTATAAAAAATAGCAGATATACAAGCTCATAGCGCGGCACCGAGTGCCGCGCTATGAGCTTGTAGATCTGCTATTTGTTTGAAAAATCGTGAAAAAAAGTGTGCAAATCTTTAGTTTGAATATATATATATACTTTTTTAAAGCGAAAGTTTTTAACTCAAATGTTTGCTTCTGGGGATTTTACAAATGTCTACTAAATCCTAACAGTTTTTTTTCCCCTAAAGTTTATTTATTTTATTTTTTTTACTTATATTATCAATGGTTTTCAAACTTTTTTCATGTCAAGGACCCCCAAAATAATATGTATTTGTCCACGGACCCTCTCCCATCTAAAAATATTTTGTTCCAGGGACCCCCAGAAGCAAAGATTTGAGTTAAAAATGTATATGAAAGATTTGCACAAATTTTTCACGATTTTTCGAAAAAATAGCACATCTACAAGCTATGAGCTTGTAGATGTGCTATTTTTGGAATAGCCAAAGAAATCTTAAAATGACACACATATTGCGTTCCCTTCCCGGCCTTAAAGGGTTAATCGACCACCCACCCAGTTTCCTTTCTGACCTTAGAATATGACGGTACTTGAACCCACTGCGGGGTTGGTGGGGCCAGGCAGGGTCGTGAAGATCGGGGGGCCATGCACCGAAGGGAATTCATTTTTTTGTGTGCCGCTGCTCTCCATCAACACGTGGCACACATGCCACGGCGAAGTGTGATGCAGGAAATAACAGCTAACACTCCCCCCCTCCACCCCCGATCGTCTTGCGTGCGAAAGAGAGAAGCGACCGCGGTCATGCTTGCAAAAAAGAAGCGACAGAATAAAATATGTTTCGCTTAACCCATTAAAGCCGCGGGAACGCATTTGTGTGTAACCACTTTAACCATTATTTTATACTTTGGGCATATTCAAAAATAGCAGATCTACAAGCTCATAGAGCCTATGAGCTATGAGCTTGTAGATCTGCCATTTTCCTTTTTTTTTAAATCATGAAAATTAGAGCAAATCTTTGAATGTATATATACTTTTGAAACGAACATTTTTTAACTCAAATCTTTGCTTCTGGGGGGGTCCCTGGAACAACATTTTGGGTGGTCCTTGACATGAAAAAAGTTTGAAAACCACTGATATTATAGCAACGGAATAAAAATAAAAAAAACTGCTAGGATTTAGAAGACATTATAGAAAGATTTGAGTTAAACTGTTCGCTTTAAATATATATATATATATATTGTAGATCTGCTATTTTTTATGATGCGTCCCCGGTCTTAAAGGGTTAAGGGGCCTTTTTTCTTTCCTGTCGGGGAAGCAAGCAATATAACACATGCGGTAGTGTTGCAGCGGCGGTCAAATTGTCCTGATTTTTTGACATGTGTCCCTGCTGATGTGGGGTGTTCAAACCCACTGAGCTCAGATGGCGATGGCACTCAGCCATCAGCCTGTTTCCTGGCCTCAGATGTGTGACAAAATTCATAAAAAATAAAAATAAAATGATTTTTAACCCATTTGATCCGGGAACGCATCTGTGTCATTTTTTAGATTGCTTTGGGCTATTCAAAAAATAGCAGATCTACAAGCTCATAGCGCGGCACCGAGTGCCGCGCTATGAGCTTGTAGTTCTGCTATTTTTTTGAAAAATCTGTAAAAATGTGTCCAAATCTAAATATATACATATTTTTTAAAGCGAACATTTTTAACTCAAATCTTTGCTTCTGGAAGGAATTCTACAAAATGTCTTCTAAATCCTAACAGATTTTGGAGAAAAAAAACGTATGAGGTTGCAGTGGTTCTCAAACTTTTTTTCATGTCAAGGACCACCCAAAATGATATGTATTTGGCCGCGGACCCCCATCTAAAAATATTTTGTTCCAGGGACCCCTCAGAAGCAAAAGATTTGAGTTAAAAATGTTTGCTTTAAAAAAAAAAAATATATATATATATATATTCAATGATTTGCACAAATGTTCACGATTTTTCCAAAATAGCAGATCTACAAGCTCTCATAGCACCGAGTGCCGCGCTATGAGACACAGAGATGCGTTCCTGGTCTTAATGGGTTAAAAAAAAAAAAAAAAAAAGTGCAGGTGGCAGATTGAGGCCCGACATTTGGAGAATGAGCACATCTCTCCCTGGGCTGAGCTGGCTGGCTGGCAAGGGCCTCATTGGGAATGCCGATATGCTCCATATGTGTTTAATCACTTGTCTGGGAGCACGACTGACGCTGCTGCCCCGGACCTGGCACGTTTTTTTTTACAATGGGTTAACCCATTAAGACTGGGAACGCATCTGTGTCATTTTTTGATTTGAGCTAACAAAGCGTTATTTTACACTTTGGGCAATTCAAAAATAGCAGATCTACAAGCTCGTAGCGCGGCACCGAGTGCCGCGCTACGAGCTTGTAGATCTGCTATTTTTGAGAAATCGTAAAAATATGTGCAAATCTTTGAATATATATATTTTTTAAAGCGAACATTTGTAACTCAAATCTTTGCTTCTGGGGGGGGGGGGGTCCCTGGAACAACATATTTTGAGATGGGGGTCCGCGGCCAAATACTTATAATTTTGGGGGTCCTTGACATGAAAAAGTTCGAGAACCACTGATATAGAAACATACGTTTTTTTTTTCCAAAAACAGTTAGGATTTAGAAGACATTTTGTAGAATCGGCCTCAAGTCTTAAAGAGTTAACTCCATCTAAAGTGTGCCACCGAGCCAGGCAGAGCAGAGAGGGGGGAGACCGTGACAGGGGAAGGGAAGGCGAGAGAATGAGATATGTGGCAGAGAGAGAGAACAAGAGAGAAGAGGGGAAGGTGTTGGTGGGGGTTGGGGGTTGGGGTTGTGGGGGGGGGGGGTTGGGGGGGGTATGGCAGATTGTGCCACTCTTGTCCCCAGGGTCAGGCTTGTGTTTTCTTCCATCTCCAGCCCCCATCCATGGTCCCAGAAGAATTTCAACCCCATCCCAACAATATGGCTCAATTACGGCAAGCTCTGGCTCTCTCCTGCTATTCTCCAGTGGTGTGTAAAGGAGGAATTAAGATGGTGTAATATCTATCTGAGGAATCACACACACACACACACACACACACACACACACACACACACACACACACACACACACACACACACACACACACACACACACACACACACACACACACACACACACACACACACACACACACACACACACACACACACACACAGGAAGCGCTGACCTGATGTGTACACATTCCTAGTCTCTTGTCTGGGAACTTTCGTTCTGGAAGAGTAGTCAGAGGGAAAAGCCCATGTTCGACATAAATTGCTTACAATAGTCATTGGGAAGAGGAATGGACAGTGTTGCCAGATTCTGTGAGAGAAACAAGCAACCTAGGAGTCTAGGAAAACCAGCCCAAAAGAAGCGACTATGTGCCACACGAGCACTTTAACATAATACATCAGCTATTTGAAAATAGCAGATCCTACAAGCTCACAACGCGTCGCGATGCGACGCGTTGTGAGCTTGTAGATCGGCTATTTTCAAATACAATCTTGCGGGGGAAATTATAATAAGCAGACCTGGCAACCCGGGACCATGGACCAAAAATAAATAAAAAAAAGGCTCGTTTGTGCAATATGGTGCTCATAGAACACACCACCCACCCCGACACACACCCACACACACACACACACACACACACACACACACACACACACACACACACACAGTCATCATCCGATGAGGTGGAGAGGAAGACGACACAGGTGTCAAAAATGGATTCCTGAATAACAACAGAGGTGCCATTATTACCTGAATGTCACCCAACACAACGTGCAACACACAGACTCACATCCTCGGGGGAGGAAAGAGGAGCGAGCGGGGAGAGCAGAGCAGACGCGACATTTGCCTGGGCGCGCAATCTCATCGCTCCGTCGTCGTAAGGGAAAGTGTCTTTCCTTGTTCCGTCTACAATTCAATTTTCAATCCGACATAAACATGCGCAGCCCCATAAAGAAAACCCCATCGACATTATCACACGCTTCATTCAAGGGGAGCGAGCGTTCAGTCATCTGAGGCGTATTCGACTCCCACGTGAACACACAAAAGGCGACCCCCGTCTCTTGTGTCGTCGCGAGACACCTGTAAAAATGGCCGACATATCAACTCGCATAATCGTCGATACGTATAAATGTCAAGACCGCGTGTGTGGCATTCTTCTCTCTCCCTACTGTTTGTTCCTTAGCAAATCAATATGGCACCGTTTCTAATAAGTACACAATGTAAATGAGTCCTGGGGCTCCACACCGTAGTGTACAGGAGCCTGTCATTTCCAGCTGTTTAACCCTTTAAGACCCGGAAAGTATCTGTGTCATTTTTTAGATTTCTTTGGGCTATTCAAAAATAGCAGATCTACAAGCTCATAGCGCGGCACCGAGTGCCGCGCTATGAGCTTGTAGATCTGCTATTTTTTGAAAAATCATGAACTGTAACTCAAATCTTTGCTTCTGGGGATTCTACAAATGTCTTCTAATTTTGTTTTGTATGGATGTTGCCATAATCAGTGGTTCTCAAACGTTTTTTATGTCAAGGACCCCCAAAATGATATGTATTTGGACCCCCATCTCGAAACATTTTGTCCCAGGGACCCCCAAAAGCAAAGATTTGAGTTACAAATGTTCGCTTTAAAAAAAAAATATATATATTCAAATATTTTCACACATTTTCACGATTTTTTCAAAAATAGCAGATCTACAAGCTCATAGCGCGGCACTCGGTGCCGCGCTATGAGCATGTAGATCTGCTATTTTTGAATAGTATCAAATAATGGTTAAAGTGGTTACACAGATGCGTTCCCGGTTTCAAAGGGTTAAATGCAAATTGTGCGTTATCGCCGAGCACACTCTCTCCAGCCCAGGATGCTGATGCCTTTGTGTTCTTTTTTCTCTCTCCTGCAGCAGAAGGTACATGGCCTTTGGAGAGAGAAAAGGAGATAATAAAACGGACTCCTGACTGAAAGGCACTCGTCAGCCACATCAGTGGATATGACACAATGCTCGGTATTTATAATACTTTACAATTACTAGACCACCGGGCCTATGCAATAACCTGTTGTACCATGTTGTCAGAGCACCTGTTGTACCAGTCAGTCTGTCTGTCTGTCTGTCTGTGGCACCTTTTATACCCATATAATGTATGGCATTGGTTCTCAAAGTGGGGTCCGGGGACCCCCAGGGGTCCTTGAGGGAGTTCCAGGGGGTCCCCAGCTAAATGATGGATAGTTAGTGGGTCTGTAACTCTGAGAGTGTACAAATGGAACCAAATGGACCCTAACGGGTCCATTTGGTTCCATTTGTACACTCTGAGTTAAATTAACATTGATTTTACAATAGAAATCGGGGTCCCAGAGATAGAAATGCCATTAAATGGGGGTCCGTAGCCTTTAACGCATGCATGTCAAAATGGGGGGTCCTTGAAATGAAAATGGTTGAGAATCACTGCTAGAGCCATAAAAAATATTCCCTTGTCCCTGGCATAATTATCTTTTCAAATAGGGGTCCGCGGGCTAATGAGTGTCAATTTGGGGGTCCTTGATATGAAAAAGTTTGAGAACCACTGCTGTATGGAGTTCCGTGTCATGCATGCCCAAGTATGGAGTCCAGCACAGTCTATGACAGTGGTTCTCAAAGTGGGGTACATACGGGGACCCCCAGGAGTCCTTGAAGGGTTTCCAGGGGGTCCCCAGCAAAACTGGTAATATAGCACCACACACAGTTTAACCACTTTACTTGAAAAAAAATATATATATATGAAAACATTCTGTTTAACAACACAAATCTTGTAGGGTGTATGCCACTTACTCCATCTTGCACTTTGTAAGTCACATCTGCTAAAATACTTAAATTGTAACTGTAAGTTGTAACCGTGACATAACCTGTCCCGCTGTAATCACTCTCCAGTGTTCTTAATGTCCTGGTCGGAACGATTCCCCCCCTAGGCGTGAGTCGTGACCACAGACAGTAGAGAGAGAGAGGGAAGGGACAGAGTATAAGCGAAGCATGAACTACCGGGTTAACATACCAACAGATTGCAAATGAATGCTCTAGCGTTTTTTGCGTCTCTGCTAGGGCGAGGAAGGAAGGAACAGACAGGAGGATGAAAGCAGATGTTTCCATAAAGGACTTCCTGTTGGGGCAGATGGGGCTGAGGGACACTTGAACACTGGGATGAGCTGGCATGAGGAACAGAGAATGACAAGTGGCACATACCCCCCACCCCCCACACACACACACACACACACACACACACACACACACACACACACACACACACACACACACACACACACACTCTCCTGCTCATCTTCTCCTCTCCTGCTCTCGACCCCTTGGCGGCGGCCTCACCTCGGCACAGGATGAATAATGAATGTGACTAGACGCGTGGGTCAGGGGGTGACGTGTCTGCGAGGGAGCAAATTCCTCCTTGATTAGTACATTAAAAAAAAAGCCCAGGCCCATCTGCCTCTATACTCTGGGGTCTGACAGGGGGTCTATAGCCGGGGACCGCCATGAGGAGGCCAGGGGGGGAGTGGGGTGAGGTTTGGGGGGTTGAGGGGGGGCAGTATTGATAGAAGTCCTCTGCGCCAAGCAAGGAGAGACCCACAGCGGGTGGGGGGCACTTTGTCATCACCTCACATCACATCACACATCCTCTGCAGCATTGCAATGTGCAAAAAGCTTGAACATTCCTTGAGGCGTGCTCTCGGTCCGAGTGCAGTGTATACAAATCACGCCATCAAGCATTAAATGGTGAGAGCAGCCACTAACCGTTTCGTATTGCCTCATAAAAGTTGACTAAGTGATGGGATTTGTTTTAAGCTATCCGCACACATAAGGGTAAATCTACTTTATGAGCATGGTCATTAATATTTGAGCGGAGATGTATGATATTTCCATTCTTGGAGGACATGGCAGTCAGGGAGATACGCTTGCTTCGCTCCCCTGGTTTTTGCAATAAGCATTAGAGTTATACATGCTCAGTTTCACCTGAAAGGGCCCTGCAGTACGCCACCGTATACGAGCAAAGGGCCCCCCCATTCTCTCAGCCCAGTGCACCTGTCCAGACTGGATCAGCCCCTAACAGGCCAACAGGGAGGACTGGGCTGCAGAGTGCCCAGCTGCAATAGCCCCATAGTCATTTCACACGGTGGCCATTTTGCCTTTCCCCCCCGCGCTGGAGCCAGTGTTGATTTCGTCAACTAAAACTATGACGAAAAATGTTCGTCGACTTACCTTTTTTCACTGACGAAAACGAAATAAAAAAGAAATAAAAACGAAATAAAAACCAAGCTATTATGACTAAAACTAAGACTAAATATATTGACAATTTTGTCAACAAATAAAAACTACACTAAAATGTTAGTGAGGGACCTAGTGGAGAAGAGATCCAGTAGAACTAAAAGACAAGTCATTTTATGCTTGTTTGTGCTCGGGTGTTGCGCTTTTCAGCATGCAACCAAGTGTAAAATCTGCCATTATATGACGCCATCAAGGCCTGCCCAAAATACATTTTAGTCGACTAAAATCTTATGATATTTAGTCAACTAAAACTAGACTAACAATAAAACATTTCAGATGACTAAAATATGACTGAAACTAGATTTTATTTGATACAAAAGACTATGACTAAAACGGAATCAAAATTTCCTGTCAAAATCAACACTAGCTGGAGCACTGCTCCACTAGTTCAGAGCCTTTGACTATACAGTAGTTGTTTGAACTGCACACGCGGCCGTGAGAGTGCGTCTACCTCGCGTATCGATCAAAAACAACCATTCCCGCGTCTACCAACGCTTACAAAAGCTGCCGAGTGTGTCAACAGCGTGAATTAACATAGGAATGACCCTGGCCAGATGCATATCCAGAACCTTATGTGTATGATTTAAGCAAAAGACAACGATCTCTCTGTGAACATTACCATTAGCTCTGGAGCCTGGCAGGATTAATGCCACTCCAGAGGAAGAGATACTGTTTGTTTTGTGAACTTGGTGAAATTGAAAGTGAGGTTAACTTTTTGTTTTCTCGCCCTAAATATGATGATATAAGAGAGGTATTTGTCAGTAAGATGTCTTCCTTTTGTGGTGATTTCCTTGAGTTAGAGGATAATGAACAAACTTGAGATGTGTTTTGTTAAAGGAGCTTTTGTTGTGGCAGATTTTTATTTGTCAAGCTTGGGGAGAGAAGACGGAACACTCTGTATAATTTTGAGATTTTGTTGTGGCAGATTTTATTTGTCAAGCTTGGGAGAGAAGACGGAACACTCTGTATAATTTTGAGATGTAATTGAATGTATTATGTGAATATACTGTAAGCACGCTGTAAGCCTAAAATAGTGTCTTATAAACCCATGAGGGTTGGGCACTTTGCGTGCAGGACCTGGAAAAAAAATCTATCTATCATATCAACGGTCCATTGTGTGACTTGTTAAGTTCTGTAGGTGATCGGTGTTCGCTCAGTGCACGTGTATGCGCGAGCGTGTGCACGTGTGCCATCCACAGTAAACCACTGGGGATGGGGGTATGGTCTACTTCCTCGAACCCCCCCACACAAGGGTCCTTCAGGCAGTGCAGGGCCGCGCCTACAGTCCCCCCCCCCCCACCACCACCAACCATCCATCCCCTTGGCAGCAGTCCTTTAATCTCCCATGGGTGGCATCATTGATCGCATTAGTCTTTACAGGAGGATTATCAGTCGGAGCTTCCCCTTCAGGTTGCCCGCTCGTTTACGCCAACGTCCTGGGGCACGGGGAGGTTGAATTATCATACGGTAGAGATAACCCCCATCCCATGGTAACAATGCAATATAAACAGTGCCTAGAAGAGGCTGCAGATAAGCAAACATGTTGGGAGAAGGTAAGAAAAAAAAAAGCACAGGCACATGTTCACCTCGAGAGGAGAGAAAAGAACATACCCTTCGGCTGCGACTATAATTAATATGCTAAATTGAATTGCAATAATCGACTGGGGGACTGGCCCTGTGCTCTAGAGGTAGAATGATTAAAACGTTAGGCTCCAGCGAAGGGGTGATTGGGACTCTGGTGAATTAAGGATTGGATTTGATGGGAGACAATGCGGCCTCTATTTTTCATTAATTAGCCTCGGATCCATAAAACCCGTGAAAGACTTCAATTGTGTATTACTCCAGACTCTCCCATTACAGCCATTCATTAGCTCTCAATGGCCTCCCCCCAAGCATTATCACTTCCATGTATGAGAATAAAAGAGTGAATGAAAGATTGAGCAGACTTCCCTAATGCCACTGGGGCCCGTTAATATGATGGCGCTGGGTTTATGAAACATGTGGAGGTCCTTTGTCATTTTGACAAAGGGCGGATGTTACATTACATGACCTATACGGTACAGCAGAAGGCACATTTTCTTTGGACATCAGCCCACGCTATATATTCACTATATGTCATGTGGCCGGTGCATGTGAGATGTGCATGGACTACGAATGACGTGTCTTTGTATAATTATTACAGCACGGTGACCTCATCTGGGTCTTTCAGCCATTTTGTAAATCTATGGTTTCCACGAGGTAGCCTATTCTTCCTCCTTCATCATGAATTTTTGAATGAATGCCACTGAATGTCACTCTCTGATGAATGAATCCAAACGCATACAGTACAGTACATGCAGGCTTTAAGTACAGCAGGCTTTCAGAGCTCGGTGATCTTGTTAGGGGAAATGGAGTGTAATTGCCCACTCAGGTATACATAAAGACAATCATATTCTTGTACAGTATGTCTTCCTGTTTTTAATTATGATTTTTTTAAAAAGCAGTTTTACCCTGAACGCATGCGTAGATATGCCCGTATGCGATACGGAGCAGCTAGTGCAGGTTGCATATGTATACTATTAGGACTTAGGCTTTTAAATGGAAAAAAAAAAAAAAAAACGGCTGAGTGCGCCGTCTCACCATGTAAACTTCCCATAGGCACGCGGTGCAATCTGTGATTAAAATCTCCTCTTGACATTACTCTTATTGCAATGTCTCTGCAGTGCTGCAAGTTGAAGATGTTTTTTTTTTCTTTTTCTCCCACACAGGCAAAGAGCCAAGCCAAGGATTTACCACGTCTTTGTTTTGATGTGCAAATTTCCTTAAGAAGATTACAAAAAAAGTGTTTTCATATTTCCTGTTTGCAGCTTGTGTGTGTGTGTGTGTGTGTGTGTGTGTGTGTGTGTGTGTGTGTGTGTGTGTGTGTGTGTGTGTGTGTGTGTGTGTGTGTGTGTGTCAGTCTGTAGGCCGTGGTCACAGTCACACACATGCCTGTGTTTGGTGTGTAACATGCGTCTCTCTCATATGTGCATTAGTGAGGGAGCGAGGGGAGAGAGAGGTGCATGGCTGTTAACGCCTGATTCATACTTTGTTGTGGAGACAGTTGCTCGCTCCGAAAATAAAGGATCTACAAGCTCAGCTATTTTTGGTGTGAGACACGATGCTCAATGAAGTTTAAACCAGGCTTAATAAAAACCCATCCTACGATAAATGCGCCAAATCTCTGTCCGTCTGTCTGTTCGCGCGTCTGTAGTTCGCGTATCTCAAGGACTGTCCGACAGATCGACATAAAACTCAATATGTGCATCCCCGAGGGCCTGAAGTGCGGTGCCCATGGCGTCGAGCTGATAGGCCAGACGCCTAATAGCCGATCTGCAATATGCCCATATAGCCATTCTGGAGATCCGGTTGTCCAGAACCGGCGATCCGACGGCATGACCATACAGTACACGGGACAGACCCACTTCCAACTGGGCGTGCGTATCGGCGAGGACCCGAGGGAGCAATGCACCAAGTGGGAAGTTGGTCGGATCAGCGGATCTCCCAAAAACATTGATAAAACCGCTTCATTGATATCATAGACCAGTGGTTCTCAAACTTTCTCATGAAAAGGACCCCCAAATTAATATGCATGCATTTGGCCACGGACCCCCATCTGAAAATATTTGGTGCCAGAGGCCCATAATGGCTGATTTTACACTTGGTTGCATCCTGAAAATAGCAGATCTACAAGCTTGTAGTACGGCTATTTTTAGAGGGCAACACCCGAGCGTAACCAAACATAAAATGACTTGTCTTTTAGTTCTACTGGATCTCTTCTCAACTCACTAACTCCCTCACTAACATTTTAGTCTAGTTTAAGTTTGTTGACAAAATTGTCAATATATTTAGTCTTAGTTTTAGTCATCATGGCCTAGTTTTCATTTAGTTTTTACTTAGTTTTCGTGCGTGAAAAAACGTAGTCGACGGACATTTTTCGTCATAGTTTTAGTCGACGAAATCAACACTGGTGTAAAGCAGCGCTTCTGCATAAACCTGTATTAGCCTAGGTCTGTTTGTGGGGATGATGGAGTGACGTCACTTACATAACCGATGGATATATGGTAGCCTAATTCCGCATTAACTGTGCTGTTAGTAGAATGTAAAAGATGGCAAGCAGTTGCACAAGTTTTGTAATAACTTCTAAAACCAGGAACAGTACTAGAAAAAAACTGGACTTAAAGCCTCACTATGTCACTTTTTTTAATGAATACATAAACATTTTGTCCCATCTGTATGGTAGAGTATGTTCATACAATGTCATTTGTACAATTAAGGTGGTTGTATTGTGTATCCCTGCTCTTCTATTGAGACATGTAGACAAAAGTCATGTCTCACCTATAGACACAGAATCTGACACAAATTTTGACCCTAATGGTCAAGATTCAATGTATCTCCTGAGCAAGCAGGCAGGCTCTATTAGCTTAATGGTAAAACATTTCAGCACTTGCGCAGGTAGAAGAGGAAAGTCACATATTCTGCTTTAAAGAGGACTGCATCGTGTCAACATAATAAAGAATCACACTTTGACAACATCTTCCAGACACTCAGCTTGTCTGGTAAGATATTATTATTTACATGCGTTCTGTCTGTAACCAAATGAAGCGTTATACTGTGAGCTGTGAGTGGGATTAGTCTACACGTTGTTTAGGCAACGCTAATCGACGTAAAAGACAATGGTATCCCTGTTGCTATCCAGCTGTGTGGGTGAGTAGGTGTTAGACCTCGACTGAAGACAGTGGCCAATGCAATCGCAGGGGAAAAAAGAGTCAATTTGATCTCAAGTCTACCTGTGTGGTAGATCAACTAAATGACGTCACGCGAGTGTTAAGCCTTATGTCATGCTTTTACAAAAATGTAAAAAAGGGGGGGTAAATAGTTTTTGTCTATAATGACATGACCAAAGTAGGGACGCCAGGTTCAAAGGGTTTTTTAAGGGTATCGAATTTGCCTCTGTATTGTGAGTGCAAAAAAAAAATCTACCTTTTTGTATAGTTCTATACATGTAGCCTATATGTTGCAATAATGTGTGGTTGTCACAAAATCCCAAGGCATCCCCGAACTTGTCTCCCAGCACCTCGTCACAACAATTGCAAACCAGTGATCTATATTAGAGGTTCTCAAACTTTTTCATGTCAAGGACCCCCAAATTGACACTTCTTAGCCCGCGGACCCCCATTTGAAAAGATATGGCGGGGACCCCCAAAAGAGAAGATTTTTACGGCTCTAGCAGTGATTATCAACCATTTTAATTTCAAGGACCCCCAGTTTGACATGCGTTAGGCTACGGACCCCCATTTAATGGCATTTCTATCTCTGGGACCCCAATTTATATTGTAAAATCATCAATGTTAATTTAACTCTGAGAGTGTACAAATGGAACCAAATGGACCCGTTAGGGTCCATTTGGTTCCATTTGTACACTCTCAGAGTTACAGACCCATAAGGGTCCATTTGGTTCCTAACTATCCATCTCCCGCTGGGGACCCCCTGGAACTCCCTCAAGGACCCCTGGGGGTCCCCGGACCCCACTTTGAGAACCAGTGATCTATATCACTTGACGCAACTCCAATCAAAGTGATTGTTATTGTACGGTGCATGGGGAGGGACACTCATTTTTGACGGTTCACTAGAGAGAAGTAAATAGTTAGTAAGTAGTAAAGAAGTAAACAAAGTAAGCAGTAGTGGGAGGAGAGGAAATAATGTTTTAAAACAATAGAAAAGTAGACTCAAAACAGTTCAAAGATGAATGACAGATCAACAATATGCCTTCATTCTTCCCGCAATTCATAACTTGTTGTATGGTTGTACATATTGCAATAATGTGCGGTTGTCACAGAATCCCAAGGAACTTGTTTCACAGCACACGTTAAGGTGTAGTGCCACTATGAAACAAAGCACAGATCTTTTGACCAAACATATCCACATAAATCAGGGGTTGCTTGAGGGCACAGGAAATAAAGCTAAAGGGGGGAAAAAACTGTCCAGTTTGTGATTTGATTATAGACCGGTGGGATTTCTGAAATATGTGATTATTAGAGGCATTTGGGGGTAAAAGTCGGGAACTAGGCCATATTACATAATTCAAGGGTGCTGAATCAGAAAAACACGGTTCCCAAGCAAAATTCTTAGTGCTTAACCTCCTAATTTGCATATCAAAATGGCTGCCGATTTTGAAGTATTTCTTAAACAACTCTATAACAAAGCAAGCAAATCTGACAAATAAAGTGTATATATTTATGTTCTGAGGGTCATACAATGTGTGGAAGATATTTGTAATGTAATAAATTGTAAATAAGTATGCAAATTAGAGGCCACCATTACATAAAATGATGTACCGTAGTACTCAAACGGTGCAAAAGGTGCATCCCCCTTATTTTGTTCCTAATTATCTGTATTTTTGCCATCCTTAGGACATCTAAAATACATACTTTTTCCCCATGCTAAATGTTTAGTTTTTGACCTTCTAATCTGCATATCTGAATGGCTGCCAAATTGGCAAATTCGCACCTTTATCTTCAATAACTCTGTGGCCAGGCAAGCAAAATTGACAAATGAAGTGTCTATATACATTTTCTACAATGTGAGTAAAGAATATGTAAGTAATATAATATGATAATATAATATAATATAATAATCAGCCTACTCCGAAATATGCAAAATAGCGGCCCCCATAACGGATAACGGTTTAGTACTCTAAAGATACTGTATTGGCCATTGTTGAACGAAAGTCTAGACACTAGACCACATTCATACAAGGAGGTTGATCATCACTCCGTTGCTGACATGCACACATGGCTGTGCATCGTAACCCAGATTTCCGGCATTTGCAACGACGTGTTGTGCATTGCTTATGGCATGCACATGAAATCATTTCTATAGGCTATACTAGCATGGAACAGGTTGGACTAGGCTAGAGTAGGTTGTACTAGGTTGTACTAGACTCTAATACTCTCTATTAGGCTTTACTAGTCCCTTGTCAGCCCTGTAGATACTCAGACCATAGGGACTAACCACTGTGTACACAGGCCATAGCTTGTGTGTGCACGAGCAATAGTTTTGCATGAATTGTAGACCATAGTACAGATCTGCCTTGTACAGCCTAATATAGCCTAGTGCAGCCTAGCAAAGCCTACTAGAGATTAAAAAATCACACCCTGTGTGAAGGTAGCGGCGCCTTTGATACATTTTGTCATTGATATGTGTTTATAATGTGTTTATAGCCATGTGTCGCGTGAAGCTTGACCAATCACTTTGTTGACGCACCTGACCAATCAGAACGTTGACGCACACGGACAAAGTCAGGTATAGAGCGGCTAGAGCCGCTAAAAAGCGTATTAGAGCCGGTAAAAAGCGTATTAGAGACCAGTAGAGTCTAGTACTGTACAGCCTAGTACATCCAAGACCAGTCCAGCCTTTTGGGAGAACAGACTAGGGGAGGGTGGTATAGGCTATACTAGCATGGAACAGGCCGGACTAGGCTAGACTAGGTTGTAATAGGCTGTACTAGACTCTAATAGGCTCTATTAGGCTGTACTAGGCTCTTGTCCGCCCTGTAGATCCTCAACCCATAGGGACTAACCACTGTGTACACGGGCAATAGCTTGTGTGTGCACAAGAAATAGTTTTGCATGAACATTTGTAGGCCAAAGTAAAGTACTGCCTTCTATAGCCTAATAGAGCCCAGTAAAGCCTAGCAACGGGTGCTAGAGCTGAAAGCAGACCATTAGAGCCCAGCAGAGACTAGTACAGTAAAACCTAGTACACCCAGGTCTAGCCTAGTCCAGCCTGGTGGGAGAACATAATAGGGGAGGGGGTACCAGGCTATGCTAGGACTGATAAGGCTGGACTAGGATAGATGAGGCTGTACTAGGCTGTACTAGACTCTAATAGGCTATATTAGGCTGTACTATGCTCTTGTCAGCCCTGTAGATCCTCAGACCATTGGGACTAACCACTGTGAACACGGGCAATAGCTTGTGTGTGCACGATCAATAGTTTTGCATGAACCTTTGTAGACCATAGTACAGATCTGCCTTGTACAGCCTAATATAGCATTGTACAGACCAGCACAGCCTACTGGAATTTAAAACAGTCTATTAGAGACCAGTAGAGACTACAACATCAAAGCCTAGTACACCCAGGTCTAGCCTAGTCCAGCCTTTTGATGGAACAGACTAGGGGACGGTGATATAGGCTATACTAGCATGGAACAGACTGGACTAGTTAAGACTAGGTTGTACTAGGCTCTATTAGGTTGAACTAGGCTGTGCTAGTCCCTTGTCAGCCCTGTAGATACTCAGACCATTGGGATTAACCACTGTGTACACGGGCAATAGTTTGTGTGTGCACCACCAATAGTTTTGCATGAACATTTGTAGGCCAAAGTAAAGTACTGCCTTCTATAGCCTAATAAAGCCAAGTACAGCCTAGCAAAGCCTGCTAGAGCTGAAAACAGACTATTAGAGCCCAGCAGAGTCTAGTACAGTAAAGCCTAGTACACCCAGGTCTAGCCTAGTCCTAGGACTAGGCAGTAATAGGCTGGACTAGGCTGTACTAGGCAGGGCCCATCGGGGGTGGGGGGGGGGGACACAAGCCTGTATGGCAATCAACTGAAAAGTTAGGCTACATAGCTTAAACAATTTCAGCCTTTCCCTGTTGGCCGTCTAAGCGCATCTAGGAAGTTTCATAGGTTTTCGATGCTGGGAATTGGAGTTATGGCTGTTTAAAGCCCAGCCAATAGGAACACAGAGGGGCGGGGCTTAATACATTTCAGCTAGTCCCTGTTGGCCGTCTAAGTGTAACTATAGCCATCCCCATCCCACTCTATATAGTTGTGTTGAAAGTAGTTTGTGTTCAGTTATCAGTACCAGTTCTGTGGCTCTAACTCATTCTGGGGGTGAGTTATACATGGGGGCAATTTATTTTTTGGTCATCAGGGGCCAAATGTACCAGGATTTTTCCATGATCTAAATATGTATTTTAGATGTCTTAAGGATGGTAAAAATACAGATAAGTAGAAATAAAATAAAATAAGGGGGATGCGGATGAATCACTTTAAGTACGAAACCGTTTTCTGTAATAGTGGCCTCTAATTTGCATATTTATTTACATTATTTACATTTATTTACATATATTACATTACAAATATCTTCCACACATTGTATGACCCTCAGAACATAAATATATACACTTTATTTGTCAGATGTGCTTGCTTTGTTATAGAGTTGTTTAAGAAATACTTCAAAATCGGCAGCCATTTTGATATGCAAATTAGGAGGTTAAGCACTAAGAATTTTGCTTGGGAACCGTGTTTTTCTGATTCAGCACCCTTGAATTATGTAAAATGGCCTGGTTCCCAACTTTTAACCCCAAATGCCTCTAACCTCCTTATAGAAGGCCTTTTTTCTGAAATCCCTCCTGTCTATTACAGCAGCCCATTCCTTCCAGAGGAAACAGGAAGTGTTCATGGGAAAGGTTTTCATGTTGAACCTTGTTTGGGCCGTGGACCCATTTTTATGGGTTGTGAGTAAATATCCCCTTTTTTCCATGCCCTACATACAAAAAATAATTAAAGTTTTAACAGCAGCAGTCACAACTTTTCATCGATTAAAAACAATTCCAACATTTTTCAAAAGTATTTCATAAATAAAATCTAATCATTTCCATTAATACATTTTTTGGGGGTCTGAAGCTAAAAAGTTTGATGGGAACCACCGTCATAGACAAGCTAATTGGGAAACTTCAGAAAATGCTTCAACAGCTTCTCGCTTGCTGGACATCAGGCTCTCTCCTGCTTCATTCAGAATCCATTCATTTCCAAAGAGAAAACGAAATTCATTTTTCAAAGAGAACCTTTCAAGCGGGCTCACGCTGGGACCAGATCTCCAGATGAAACCGATTGCTCTCCAAACAAAGATTATTTTGGCCGCAAGAAATGACCCTGCCAAGTTCTGACTACACTGTGTTCTCCTTGGTCCATCGACCAAAGTAGCATTACACACACCTTGACCACGTTTGGTTCCGCATATATACAGTTTAGGGCAGTGGTGGAAGAAGTACTCACATGTTTTACTTGAGTAAAAGTATCAATACTGCAATGTAGATATACTCCGTTACAAGTAAAAGTCCTGTGTTCGAAATGCACTTTGAGTAAAAGTGCAAAAGTGTTGGCATCAAAATATACTTAAAGTACCGGAAGTAAAAGCACTCATTGTTGTTCAAAATGTATTAAAAAATCTTTTGAAAATAAGACGATCTACAAGCTCACAATGTGTCGCATCGCGACCCATTGTGAGCTTGTAGATCTGCTATTTTCAAATGGCCGAAATCTATATAGGGCTGACGTGTTTTGTAATCAAAATCTACAAAGTAACTGAAGTTTTCAAATAATTGTAGTGGAGTAAAAGCACAATATTTTCCTCTGAGACGTAGTGGAGTAGAAAAAGTAAAAGTAATGAAAATTGTAAATTAAATACTGAATAAAGTAAAGAATACCTCAACATTTCATGTGTGTACAGTACTTGAGTAAATGTACTTAGTTACTTTACACCCCTGGTTGTGAGTGAGTCAGCAGTCTCTGCCATGAGCACCATTAAAATGAACTATTATTCCAGACGCACCAATGAGCTGCTACAGGTGTGCTAAGACAATGACACAGACTCCATTGTTTCGGCCTAGATTCAAACTACTGGCAGGACAAGAAAAGCTCATTTCTCTCTCTCTAATCAAGGAAGGCGGAGTGGGAAGTGAGACAAAAAGGAAAAGAAAGAGACAGAGGGGCATTAAAGCCGTTTCGTTATTTTCTCAAATTAAGCAGTTTCTGATAAAGAGGCACTTTTCGAGCCATTTTATTCTGAAAATGGAGTCTTGTTTTCCTTTACATGAAATGAGAAGCTCATACTACATTATTTACTTTACTTTGATCAATCGTGTTTTCACCCAGTAGTCAGGGAAGCCTAGCAGAGGCAGATATTTCTAGTCTCAAAGTATTGCCAGGTTTGCCACTCTTAACCCATTTAGACCTGGAATGCATCTGTGTCACTTGAAATGTCTTTGGCTATTCAAAAATAGCAGATATACAAGCTCATAGCGCGGCACTCGGTGCCGCGCTATGAGCTTGTATATCTGCTATTTTTATATCGCCAAAGAATTCTTAAAATGACACTGATGCATTCCAGGTCGTAAAGGGTTAAGCAAAATGCACCAATCAAGTACAAAAGTGCAGAAAGTTTGGACGCTAAAGGTGTCCCTAATGTGTTTTTATTTGCTACTGAGTGATATCATTCCATGTTAACTGTTGTGCTCAGCAACAGGTGTTTTTTTGTTTTGTTTTTACAGACAGTTTACTACAGAATTGACCTCTTTCATGACAATTGAACTTACCTGCTACCAAGCGAATCCATCCATCAATCCACTCATCCGTCTCCGGCCGCTTATCCGGAGTCTGGTCGTGGAGGCAACAGTTCCGGCTGAGAGGTCCAGACTCCTCCTCACTATAGATACAAACAGAGACAAGGGCGTAAACAGCAGTGATAGTGTATTGGCAAAAGAGACACAGCATCTGTTTCTTTCCTGGGCAGTTGTCTACATGAATTCCGCTCATTTAGAATCATCCATTGGCCAAGCACAAGCAGACTAACACATAATTTGATTTGGCGGATTACTCTCTCTATTTTCTGTTCAAAACAAACAGCCAAACATGTAATAAATATAAATATTTAGAATATGACAAAATGCTAGTAACGAATAGAAAGCAACGGTACCTATGGGTTATATAAAGGTACACATATAAAACTTTACAGGGACAGTCTAAGTGCCATGGTAGACAGATACTGTATGGGGAAGTATTTGCAGAAAATATTAACAGTAGAATGCAAAACACATCATGAACACACACTGAATAGGGATGCTAGGGTTCAAGTGGTTAATGTAAAAAAAAAAAACATCCCATCAGAAAAAGATTTTTGCAGACCCCCTGTAGTACTGTAACTCTGAGGACCCCCTAGGGGTCCCGGGCCCCCTGTTGAAGACCCCTGCGCTAAGGAATCGGACCATTAAGAGGGAATCGTTAAGGAACCAGAATCGTTAAAATCCTAAAGGAGCTTAACCCTATTTCTGGTAGCTTAACGTTTAGTAAAAACAGCTCAGTGATCATCTCTCTCTCTCTCTCTCTCTCTCTCTCTCTCTCTCTAACACTGTCCCCAGTTGCAATATAAAACTGCTGCTAAGTGCATTAATGCAATGTTGAAGGTATTACTGCATGGATCCCCCCGTTAGGCAACCCACGGGGCCAAGTGCGGCCCACGAGAGCCAATTGGGCGGCCGGCAATGACCTCTGTCATAACGTGTTATAAATTGTGTAATCATCATGTAGTCATTTTAGTCTCTCTTTCTAGATTAGATCAATTTCAGAAATATAATAGGTTTGTCGAAATTGGAATGAAACTACAGTACCACCTTTTTGCACGTAATGCGACGGCGCTTTAAAACAGCCAAAATGTGGATGATGAGAACGACGTACGAATTTGGTCAACCCAACATGGTTAAAACTCTTTGCCGGTTGGAGTGTATGCGGAACGGAGAGAGAGAGAGAGAGAGAGAGAGAGAGAGAGAGAGAGAGAGAGAGAGAGAGAGAGAGAGAGAGAGAGAGAGAGAGAGAGAGAGAGAGACAGAGTTACATGAAATATCAACAAGAAGCCCATGTGCATGTGTGTGCTTGTCTGGGTGCAGTGTTGCCAGATTCTGTGAGAGAAACAAGCAACCAGGTCTAGGAAAACCAGCCCAAAAAAAGCGACTATGGGCCACATTATAATACTGCTTTAAACTACTGCTTTTGAAATTATAATAAGCAGATCTGGCAACCCTGTCTGGGTGTTTTTTTCCAATGTGTGTTTCAAAATCAAACATTTCTCATTTTCATTTTTTCAACTGACTGTGCAATATAAACTTGCCGTATTGCTGCTGCTGTAAGTATAGTTCAGGTATTGATTATGATTTTTATTATATTCATATTCACACTTTCCCTCTTTTCATGACTTATTTTATGCTTTTATGCTGCTAAGTGGAGTGCATTGCCACCACACTTGTGTTTTATCATGCAATGACAATAATATCTCTCTACAGACTAAGAAGAACATAAACTCAGTGATATGTCTTTATGTTCAAAGCTCCTTCTGAATGGAATACCCTACCTGCAAATAGTCGTTCCATTTCATCTTTTAATTTGTTTAACAATGCGCTGCCTCCTTATTATGAGAGTACATGTACATGTCTATAATTAATGAATAACTATATATTTACATTTAAAGGTAGGGTAATTTTTTTTTTTTAAAGGTTAAAGCAGGGGTCTTCAACGTTTTCAGGCCAAGGACCCCCTAGCTGAGAGAGAGATGAAGCAGGGACCCCCTCTATATCGTTTAAAATTGTGTTTCACATTAAAAATAAAAAAAATCTGTGCTCTGCTTTTTTTCCCTCTACACCTATAGCTCTTTGCCAAAAATAGCCGATCTACAAGCTCACAACGCCTCGCGCTGCGAGGCGTTGTGAGCTTGTAGATCGGCTATTTTTGGCTGAAGTTCTCAAAACAGAGATGCTAGGGTTCAAGTGGTTAAGGTAAAATAAAAAACTCCTAACACACAAAGATTTGGCGGACCCCCTGTAGTAACTCTGAGGACCCCCTAGGGGTCCCGGACCCCCTGTTGAAGACCCCTGGGTTAAAGTACTATATTGTGATAGTAATCATTGCTACAGAGCGTTTGTTTCGGTCACAGGAGTCTCTCCAGCTCTTTAGTAAACAGAATATAGTACATTTTCAGGTTGGTGACAAAGTTTAAGCCAATCAGGAGAGAGCACTGAAAATGCATTTTCTGTTTAATAAAGAGCTGGAGAGACATGGATCCATTCTTTATGCTTGCATGGAGTGTAAATACTTTTTTTTTTTTTGTTCTTTATTTACCCAGGGTAGTAGCTGAGCACAAGTACTCATTTTCAGCAACGCCCTGCACATAGAAACACACAGACAGACAGACACATTAAAACCTGGGAGCTGACTAGTACAACCACAGTCTTATACTGTTGGCCACTACGCAGCTCCACTGGAGCAGTTGGGGTTCAGTGCCTTGCTCATGGGCACTTCAGTGGTGTTGGGGAAGTGGTGAACATTAACTTCCCCACCCAGACTTTTGCTGCCGGTCCGGGGATTCGAACCGGCAACCTTCCGGCAACGAGGGCGCTCCTCTAACCTTTAGGCCACCACTGCCCAAAACAGAACAAAACTCTTGACTTGTGTTCTGCTGTTTCTTATTAGTATCTTGTCATCTCTCGTTTGTTTACTTGTTTTGTCATATTTTATATTGCTGCTTGGGTGATTTGGTTGTTGTAGTTTCTATTTTGTTGTTCATTTTTTTTAAATACATTGTATCATTGTGTTTAGGACCGAAAACACAGAAAACACACGACAACTCAAGGGGTTATTCCTAATAACAATTTTCAATCATCATCATATTTCATGTGGGAATATCTGATTGGTCTAAATTAACAAATGTTTAGAGTCGTGTAATCACACTATTGTATGTATAGTCAATAATGCTAGAAGTAGTATACACATGAGAATATAAACTGTAACACAGAAGAATGATTAGAGCACATAATCATTCTGCTGTTTTTAATACTAATATTCAGCTAACATCAGAGCCAGTCATTTAAAGGTGTTCTACCAAGCACACAGAGTCGAGTCATTGTGTCACTTCCCTTGGGTCACGTGCCTGGTCACAGTGGCCTGTGGCATAGTCCTGGAAAAAGTACTCAATTGCTTTACTTAAGTAAAGAAAATAGCCGATCTACAAGCTCACAATGCGTCACATCGCGACGCATTGTGAGCTTGTAGATCAGCTATTTTCAAGTGGCCGAAATGTATATGGGGCTGAAGTGGTTAATGTAGGTTTTGTAATGATAATCGAAATCTACAAAGTAACTAGTAACTAAAGTTTTCAAACAAATGTAGATGTAGTGGAGTAGAAGTAAAAGTATTGGAAATTGGAAATAGTCAAGTAAAGTACAAATACCTCAAAATTGTACCTAAGAACAGTACTTAAGAACAGTACATAAGTAAATGTAATTAGTTACTTTCCACCACTGGCATAGTCCTAGCATGGTCTTTAATTATCTACCGGACACATTAGTGAAAGGTACAATAGTAGGCTACAGACGTATTATACATAGAGATTGGGGGCCTAGATGTCATGACTGAGTGCGTTATAGGAGATTGTAACACATTCTAACTGTAAATGTACACCTGCCCAGGTGTATGTGACTGAACCCCAGGTTTAATTATACTTAGGCTGTAAGTGAGATAAGAGATCTGGTTGCAAGCTTACCATGTTACAAGTTTACGAGCTGTTTTTTAAGTGTTACTTCTTGTGTACGAGCTGGTGTTTAGTGTTACTTCTTGTGTACATGTACATAAGTTTAAAATTCGATTTTTATCCGGCTACTCAGAAGATTAAAAAAAGACAAACCAAAGCCTGATTTCTACTTTGTTGTACGACTGTGTATATAAAATAAGCATAAATTGTGATAATATCTGTCACATCTGAAAATGTCCTTTGTAATGTCTGCAAATCTTTGTTGAATCAAGTCAACCTAACCTACAATACACTGTTGTTTGAGTTCCTGTGCACTTATTGAATAAAGACATTCTTGGCTGAATCTACAAAGTTTTTTTTTTTTTTGGTAAGTTATTATTGCGTCTTCACTCTGCATCTACATATCAGAGATAGAAATACAACGCTATTTTTGAAAAATCTGTAATTTTGAAAACATTTTTTTAAGAATCGCTTCAGGTCTTAATGGGTTAATAGTCAGACATACAACAACTACAGTACAATATTAACCCCAGAATCATTATGATGACATTATGATCGTTCAGAACTAGTTGGGGAGGACATTTTAGTGACTGGACCTCTTTGAGATTTAATTGAGTAACCCTGATGCATACCGTTTGGTCCTTGTAGCCATACTTTTGGTACCGTACATTTGTAGCATATCAAACGCATACTGTAATTCAAACCAAGACAAAAGTAAACAAAACACAAAAAAAAAAAACCTTCAAACAGTAATTTAACCAGGCCAGTGGGCAAGGAGTGTCTAATCAGAGCATTAGGCGTTGATATCAGGTTTGTGGGTTTGAGCCAATGTGTTGGTCAGAGAAAAAGAAAACCGAAGGGCAGAGCTTAGATGAAAAGTCTGAAGGAAAACACAAATGGAAGTGTAGCCCCCACAGTCAAATTAGCCAAGAACCGGCGTGCAACAGACCTGCCAATCGGGCTCAGCCCTATTGGCATGACTGCTAACACGTCGGACTGGCGAGTGGGAGCCTCGGGTTCAATCCCAGCTCAAATGCGTTCCACTACAATCTGGCGTAGTCGGCAGGACGAGGAGTGTAATATCCTCGCGTGAGGGACATGAGGGACGTCGTGTACGGTGGTCCGCAGCGTGAAGTGTGAAGTGCGAGGACGCGCTCCAAAGATCGGGGGGGGGGGGGGGTGATTGTAGCCCCCACAGTCAAATTAGCCAAGAACCGGCGTGCAACAGACCTGCCAATCGGGCTCAGCCCGATTGGCATGACTGCTAACACGTTGGACTGGTGAGTGGGAGCCTCGGGTTCAATCCCAGCTCACTGCGTTCCACTACAGAAGGAATTTCCAACTATCTAACCCCTTTTAGTTTTGAGTTTTTGATGTTTTTAACCGAATACAATTGCTCGTCATTTCAGTGCATTATCGAACTCCCTTTTGACATGTGAAGCACTATGATGCTGGAAGAACATTGGCGTTTGCCACACAAACGCTTTGTCTTCATATTACTCACATACCACTTTGAGGTCACAAAGGCTACACTAATGACTGCTTTCAGTGAAAGCATCTAAAAACCAAAAGCTACAGTAGATCATTATCTATGCATGCAGTCCAACGAGAGAAACTGAAGGAAAAAAAAGAGTGCACAAAGCAGAACAAAGCAGTAGCAATCAGTCAGCGGGGCTGACTGCTACAATGTGATAAGGTCAGCAGGTGCCTGCAAAAAAACCTGGTCGCACTTTTCAAAAGGCTAATTCCACATTATCCTCATGTTAGCGCTCTCTAATCAATTTAGATTCACCCATCAAGCTCGCTCAGATCATTAGGAAGTGATTTCCATTTTTCCTGAGAGTCCATTAGTTGCTTGAGTAACAGTAGACTCCAAATTGATGCGCTCAAATTGCATCTGGACCGATAGCAACAATAACAAGCGCAGAGAATTACATGCAAATGCGTCATTAGATCTTTAAAAAAAGCACAATTGCGTGTCAGCTGCTGTATCCACTGATGGAGTGAGCGCATCAAGGAGCCCTCTAACAACCCCGCGTTATTACCTCCCAACTTTGCCTGACTTTCCAATTGCTTCCATTATTAATGTGTTTATTGGGGGCTCCGGACGCCCTTCCCCTCCTTCGCGTCTTAACCCTTTAAGAGCGGGAACGCATCTGTCATTTTAAGATTTATTTGGCTATATAAAAAATAGCAGATCTACAAGCTCATAGCGCGGCACCGAGTGCCGCGCTATGAGCTTGTAGATCTGCTATTTTTTTTAAAAATCGTGAGAATGTGTGCAAACCTTTAGTTTGAATATATATATACTTTTTTAAAGCAAAAGTTTTTAACTCAAATCTTTGCTTCTGGGAATTTTACAAATGTCTTCTAAATACTAAAGTACTTTTTTTCCTAAAGTTGTTTTTACTTATGTTGCTATATTATCAGTGGTTTTCCAACTTTTCTTCTTTTTTCATGTCAAGGACCCCCAAAATAATATGTATTTGACCGCGGACCCCCTCCCATCTAAAAAAAAAAATGTTCCAGGGACCCCCAGAAGCAAATATTTGAGTTAAAAATGAATACAAAAGATTTGCACAAATTTTCACGATTTTTCAAAAAAATAGCTGATCTACAAGCTCATAGCGCGGCACTCGGTGCCGCGCTATGAGCTTGTATATCTGCTATTTTTATATATAGCCAAGGAAATCTTAAAATGACCTCACACAGATGCGTTCCCGGGTCTTAAAGGGTTAATAGATGGAAATAGGGAGTGTGCACGCTCCAGCGAGCATCACAGGAAGTGACTTTCAGCTACCTTCAGCACAAGGTGGGCATAGTCAGCAGGGGACCAAACCATTATGGCGGCGGTGTTGTGGTTCATTTGAGTGCCATGCACTGTGCAGGAAAACATGATCTTTTCCAAGTGGCTGGGGGATTCTGGCACAGCAGGGTCTCGCTGGGGAGGAGTCACCCCGTAAATTACAACTAATTACAGCTTCTATTGAGCTGGAATCCAGCCGGCCCAGGCCCACCATTCCACCAAGACACAGGGGGGCACAGCAGCATCTGTAGGCAGCAGTGTGGACTGGAGGGAATACAGCATTAAAATGAGCATCCAAGCATGCTCCATGCATGCTCCACGATGAAGCAAGCAAACAAACACTACAGTGCCCTCTGGTATAATGTAGACTGGGATCCAGCCTGCTTCGCTACGTTCGGCGGACTTTTTTTTCTCTCTTCGCTTATCAGTCTGGAATGCCTCCGATTGACTCGTTTTGCAGAACTACACTGGAACTACATATGTTACGTTAGGCAACGTCGTTGCTGATTGGATGTTGTTCAAACGAATGAAGAATCACAACGATCACACCGTTTTTTTTTGTCCCGCCCCGCACCACAGACCAATCAGAAGCCACGGCACGATTCCAGCCGTATGCCATGTCCCGCCTCCCTTGGAGATAGGAGGCATTCCAGACTGAGAAGCGAAGAGAGAAAAAAAAGTCCGCCGAACGTAGCTTAGCAGGCTGGATCCCAGGCTAGGTATAATGTGCTCATATACCCATATTATGTAAATATGCTTTTCTTGCGTTGGCAACGGTGAATTACACTTTGTTACACAAAACATTTGATCATATAATTTGTACAGAAAGTAATAACAATAATAAGTATAATATAATAATAATAAGTTATATGTCAGGAAATGGAGGATGTTTTGGTGAAAATGATTGCCTCATCCTTGTTTTGTTTTTGCTGTATTTCTGTGAATATGAGCAAATCAATGATACAAAAAACACGCCGGACGCAGCTTTGACATGTTGCAAGTGTGATGCAATGAATGCCTTCGACCAAGGTTTTCAGAAAAAAAAAAGCCAAGGAAATATGTTTTGAGAGCCCCGTGATGGCATGAGCTTAGAGAGAGAGGGAAAGAGAGAATAAATTATATTAAATGAAAATAACCTGTGTCTACAGTAGCCCTGTATATTCAATTCCTGTAACATCTCGCAGTACAAATCCTGTTGCTTCTTTCACCACTTCCTTTTTTTGGCACATTAGGCCAGGGTCTTTCACTTGCCATCAGCATACACAAGATGAGCTACGGTCCATATTAGCCCTTTAAGACCGCGAACGCATCTGTGTCACCTTTTTCATTTGAGCTAAAAAAGCATTATTTTACACTTTTGGCTATTCAAAAATTGCAGATCTACAAGCACGTGCTACGAGCTTGTAGATCTGCTATTTTTGAAAAATCTTGAAAATGTGTGCAAATCTTTGAATATATATATTGTTTAAAGCGAACATTTTTAACTCTATTCTTTGCTTCTGGGGGGGTCCCTGGAACAAAATATTTTGAGATGGGGGTCGGCGGCCAAACACATATCATTTTGGGGGTCCTTGACATGAAAAAGTTTGAGCACCACTGATACAGAAACATAGTTTTTTTTCAGAAAACCGTTGGGATTTAGAAGACATTTTGTAGAATCAGCTTCAGGTCTTAATAGGTTAGAGCATGCCTCTCTGTATGCTGTATTCAAACATCTTTGCACAAACAACAAGAAAGCCCACGAGGAAGCTGAACTCTGACAGTGAGAGAGAGAGAGAGAGAGAGTGAGAGAGATAAAGCGAGAGAGAGAGAGAGACCAAGAGAGAGTTTTGGAGATTACAAAGCAATAACCATGAGAAAAGAAAAGTGAGGGCATCAAGCGTGGCAACAGTGACCGGTCTGTAGGTGAAGGAAACGTTCTGTGTGTTATGCTCCTCTTCAGCCATTGCAGGTCTTTTATAACTTGACCACACTTTGATTCTCTTGCTCGCTTATTCAGAGCCACACTCAATAGTTCAAATGACATCGTCAACTGCTTTCCAACCCGCCCTCTCTCCGTCTAGTTCTTCCACACAGTTTTTTCTCTAAGGAGCCGTTTCATTGTCCCGTTACCATGGGCACAAGAACAAATCTCCTCTCCTTCTCCCCTCCCATCTCCTCAGTCAGTGCTACTATTCTGGACCCATGCAGAAGTGTTCCCTGAGGGCTCCGTTTTCCTCTTTGTGACGCGTCAGACTCACCCGTCAGACTAGTGCATTGGTTCTCAAAGTGGGGTCCGGGGACCCCTACAGGTCCTTGAGGGAGTTCCAGGGGGTCCCCAGCTAAATGGTAGTTAGGAACCAAATGGGCCCTTATGGGTCTGTAACTCTGAGAGTGTACAAATGGAACCAAATAGACCCTAACGGGTCCATTTGGTTCCATTTGTACACTCTCAGAGTTAAATTAACATTGACTTTACAATATGAATTGGGGTCCCAGAGATAGAAATGCCATAAAATAGGGGTCCGTAGCCTTATCCATGCCAAACTGGGGGTCCTTCAATTAAAATGGTTGAGAATTGACCGCTAGACCTGCACAAATCATCTCTTATGGGGGGGTCCGTGGCATATCTTTTCAAATGGGGGTCCGCGGGTTAATAAGTGTCAATTTGGGGGTCCTTGTCATGAAAAAGTTTGAGAACCACTGGACTAGTGCAACACAGCGTTATATATAGAGAGAGAGAGTTACGTCACTAGCGTAGACTCCCATCGTACGAAGGGAATGCGGAAGTTCCAATGTTTGGAACTACAGGAGGAGGCAACATCCCGCTTTGCGCCGAGATTAAAGCGCGACGCAACTCTCTCTATATACAACGCCGGTGCAACATGGCATGGGAACAAATGCAAACATTCCCAACCTTTCCCTTTTTTCTCCTTTGGCCACAGAGATACAGTTAAGCTCACCAATTCACTAACCGCACCGTCACGGTCGAGTAAGTTGAGTGTGGAAAAGGCCGGTAGGGTATAGTGGTGCTGAAAGTGCATGATGCCGGTGCCAGAGGGCTGGAGGAAGTCGGCTCGGCTTGCCCAGTCTGCTCAGCGGCGAGTGGCAGACAGGGCACACATTAACACCTGGGAGACTGGTAAGGGCCGTGGCTTTGGCAAAGCCTCTAAAAGCCCAGGCTCGTGCCATCCATTGTATGTGGCACGGGTACAGAGACATTTACACACAGCCGTGGTACTTGCTGCAATAGAAAGAGAGACATGGTGAATGGCAGGCTTATATACTGCCAAGGTGACGGAGGACAAGAGTGCCAGAGTGTGTGCCCTTCCAGTCAGCTATAAGTGTTAGTTTGGGAGAGAGAGGCTAATTTTCAAATCTCCTCTAGTGTCTGGAACAAAGAACGAAGGGGCGTCCGCATGCGCCCTATACGCCCACTCAGACACACACACACACACACACACACACACACACACACACACACACACAGGCTGAGAGTTTATGTAGTAGGATTTACGTGCAAATTTCCATGCGCGCGGCAGCGCTTGTTTTAGAGAACGGCTCATGGGTTGAAGTCACCCATTTGTTTTATTCTCAGAGAGTGCTATTAACATAGGCTGCTATGAATCTTGTGATGAGCTCATGAATAGTCTGGTATCATCAGCCAAAGTAGGTACAGCGTGCAGTGAAATGGACATTGTTATGGAGCACCAGCTACTACTACTACTACTGGGAAAAAACATAACACTTGTTTTCTTTTTTTCTCCTTTTTTGGGAGGGGGGGGCGGGGGAGGTTATCTCGCTTGCTGACATTGATGACTGGCTTGGCTGTCATGGCGCGGCAGCGCTGTCACGCGCAGCTGCTATGCAGATGAGCTCCACCTCGGGGCTAAAGTAATGATAATGGGATTCCAACACAAAACACCTAACCACACACATCGCTCCTGCATGTGCTACATACAGTATACACCGTCCCAGTTTTTTCCCAACCTCACCACAAAAACTCGAATGCACTTTCTATTCGTCTATTCCCAGGTTCCCCCCTGCTGTTTTATTGTCTCCGCCAGGCCGAAAGGCATGGCGAGGGAGTATGTTTTTCCCCCCGTCCGTCCGTCCGTCCGTCCGTCCGTCCTGTCCGTGTGTTACCAGCTAATCTCCGGCACCGTTGGCCCGGTCGCTGCGAAACTGTGCACACACACACTCCCTGGATGCCAATTCAGAACCTCAAATGCAAAACCCATTTTTTTTACATTACTCCTCCAGATTTTATCCAAACGTCATGCAAGTCGCTACACAGTATCTCTATAGTCACGTGATCAACACGGATCTGTCCCATTTTCCAGATTCCATCCTCATTGGTTAAGGTTGGCTTCCAAAGTTTGCAGGATTGCTCCGTTTTGAACAAAATCCCTCAAATCATGAACGCAGCTTGCGATTTCCGTGAAATTTCACACGCACATTCCCACTAGGAAGGCCGAGGAAGAAATGCCACCACTTTTCACATTGGCCTGTTATAGCGCCACCAGCAGGTCTAATTTAGCAAAACACATTTTTGGAACAAAATGCCTCAAATCATGAATGCAGTGTCCGATTGCCGTGAAAGGCCTATAAGAAGAAATGCCACCCTTTTCACATTGGCCTATTATAGCGCCACCAGGAGGCCACAATAACGTACCTGACCTGGCGGAGAACTGTGCTCCGAGGAGCACTTTTTCTAGTTACCTCTGAATCGACTTCAGCAAGAACGGAAGGGGGGGAAAAGGGTGTGGGTTTGTTGGAGGGGGGGATCAGAACATCTGAAATCACATCGTCTGGGCGCTTTGACAATGGACTAAATGGTGGTGTCACTGCAGTCCTGACAGCCCTCCAGATGTATGCGGGGGAGAGAGGGGGATGGGGGGATGGAGATATAGGCCTATGTATAGGGGGGGTGTGGGGGGGGGGGGGGGGGGGGGGGGGGCATCCACTGTAGGTGGTGGTGCTAATGGAAGGAGGGAAGGTGTGGAGATCTGTGTGGAGAATACTGCTGCAAAAAAAGACACATAAATAGCTAGTATTAAGAGCTTCCTGAGGGAGGAGGGGGCTGTGTGTGCTAGCTCTCACCACTCCAGTCCACTGTTGCTGCATGCATGGCGGTTAGGGGGCTGGCTGCAGTGGTGTGGGGGAAGCAACAAAAAAAAAAGAGGGGAAAAAAAGATCATTACCAATCATTAAATCGAATTGACAAGCAGCCACAGCCGCGGCGAGAGAGAGAGAGCCGAATTCCGTCCAGCTATAGTGTCTGTGGGATTAGGGAGCGGCGTGGAGTCCTTGTCGGTAATTCTTCTAGACAAATAGCAGGGCTCCCCAGACACACACACACACACACACACACCACCCCCTGCAAGGCAGCAAGGCAGCCTGCACTAATTAGCAGGGGAGGTGTGAAGGAGAAATCATTACTTTATCCACACACACACACACACTATGCCCTACATACCCCCAGCCCCCCCCCCCCCCCCCATCGCAGAGACACGCCATCAGTCCACCTTCCATCCATGCTCACTCCCCACAATCTGTAACTCAGGAAGCTACGGCGTGTGTGTGTGTGTATGTGTGTGCGTGTGCGTGTGCGTGTGCGTGTGTGTGCGCGTGTGCGTGTGTGTGCGTGCGCGTGTAATGTCCATACATACTGTGTGTGAGAGGCCTGCAGATTGCAGGAATGCCCAAGCCGACAGCTATAAGGCACTGGCTATAATATTCTGTTCAGTGTCTGTGATATTATTGGCGCCCGGCCTGCCGCCATATACGGAGGAGACGATGCTTCCTGTGTCCGTGATCTGTATCCTGAAACACTTCCTGTTGAGTTTCCCCAAGTTTGTGCATCTACAATTGTTTGTGTTTCTTCGTAAATGTGAACGTAAATAAAGATGTTAAATGTGAGGTGTGTGTGCGTGTGCGTGCGTGCGTGTGTGTGTGTTTGTATTACTATACTGTACTTGCGAGGACCAAGTATAGTAGAATTTGAAGAAACATACATTGTGAGGACCGTTTTCCTGGTCCTCACAAGACAAATGGTTGTTTTATAGTTTAAAAAAACATTTTTAGAGATACGTTTTCAATTAGAAAAACATGCAGGTTAGGTTTAGGGATTGGAATTAAAGTTAAACATGATTTATACTTAGTTGAGCGCCAGTGTCGTGCACCGAAAAACAGCCGATCTACAAGCTCACAACGCGTCGCAGCGCGACGCGTTGTGGGCTTGTAGATCGGCTGTTTTTCGCCTTTAGGCTTACGGTTAAAAATGGCAAAATATATATATTTTTAAATGACATTCATAAAATGGCTGTCCTAAAGCGTTGATGTCCTCACAAGTATAGTAATACAAACCTGTGTGTGTGTGTGTGTTTGGGGGCGGCCGGGCGTCTGTGATGTCTGTGCACAATAGCACGAAATACTGTCAGCAGCAGGATAAAAATGGAGGGTAAATGGAGGGGCCACAGAGAGAGAGAGAGGGGCGACGGGAGAAAGCGAGGCGATGGTGAAAAAAAAACGAGGGAGGGTGATGACGGGGCGAGTGAAGGCGATAGAAAAGTGTCACAGAACCACTTGACAAAAGGTGGCGTGTGGGGTGTGTGTGTGTGTATGGGGGGGGGGGGGTTGCAGACCACATGACACCATCACTTCCCTGGGCGTAATTATGATGGAATAGCCGCTGATTGATGGTCGTGACGCTCGCAGCCTGCACCTCCAGAGGCCTGAGCCTGGGCCCTCATGTGGCCGAGCTCAGCTCAGGGCCCCCCCCCCCTCCCCTTCTGTGTGTAGTGTACACCCCAGCTGGAAGCCCCCCCCTTATTCCCACCAGCGTGATTCATGAGCACTAGGAGCTCTCCCCTGACCCCGGCAAAAGCCTGCAGCGCAAACCATGAGGTAGGACTCAAAACAGTCGCCCCCTCCACGATTAACCCGTTAAGACCGGGAAACGCATCTATCTGTGTGTCCTTTTTTAGATTTCTTTGGGCTATTCAAAAATAGCAGATCTAACAAGCTCATAGCGCGGCACTCGGTGCAGCAGATTGTAGATCTGCTATTTTTGAAAAATCTATTTTTCAAAATATTTGAAAAATATTTGAAAAATATTTTAAATCTATCTATTTTTGAAAAATCGTGAAAATGTGTGCAAATCTTTGAATATATATATTTTTTTTTACAGCGAACGTTTGTAACTCAAATCTTTGCTTCTTGGTGGGGTCCCTGGAACAAAATATTTTGTGATGAGGGTCCGCGGGCCAAATACATAACATTTTGGGTGGTCCTTGAAAAAGTTTGAGAACCACTGATATTATAGTAACATATGTGTTTTTTTTTGTTTTTTTTTAACTGTTAGGATTTAGAAGACATTTGTAGAATCCTCCCAGAGGTAAAGATTTGAGTCAAAAATGTTCGCTTAAAAATATATATATATTCAGAGATTTGCACACATTTTCACGATTTTTCAAAAAAAATAGCAGATCTACAAGCTCATAGCGTGGCACTCGGTGCCGCGCTATGAGCTTTGTATATCTGCTATTTTTTAATAGCCAAATAAATCTAAAAAATGACGTTCCCGGTCTTAAAGGGTTAATGAGCCAGAGAAGCAGAGGCCAATCTCTCGCTCTCTCTCTCTCTCCCTCTCTCTCCCCATCTTTTTCTCTAAAAGCTTACCATTCAACCCACATAATCTCATCAGGGTGAGATCCCATTACCACCGAGCGCACAACGAGAGAGAAGGGGAGAAAAAAAAACACACGGTGGGTTGATCTAACTAAAAGCGGCCCCCGTTGCATGTATGGACACAATCTGCCGCAAGCATACATACATACCAGGCAGTGCAGTGTGTGTGTGTGTGTACATAGTCACACTAATCGGATTTAGGGGGCTATGCCACAAGTAAAGTGGTGCACTCTGTGTGCATCCGCGGCCACCGCCGTGTCTCGGAGAGCATCGTGAATTTTTTAAAAGGCTGTTTCAGTTTTGCAAGCAGTAGGGCTCTTAAAATGTGTGATATTTATTTCATGGGGACAGAATGCATTTAACCCATTTAGACCGGGAAAGAATCTGTGTCATTTTTTGGGGTATTTCTTTGGCTATTCAAAAAATAGCAGATATACAAGCTCATAGCGCGGCACTGAGCTTGTAGATCTGCTATTTTTGAAAAATCGTAAACATGTGTGCAAATCTTTGAATATATATGTTTTTGAAGCAAACATGTGTAACTCAAATCTTTGCTTCTGGGGGGTCCCTGGAACAACATATTTTGAGATGAGGGGGTGCATGTCCTTGACATGAAAAAGTTGAAAAGATTAAAATAAATTATGTTTTTGCCCGTCGAACCCCATCAAAATATGTTGTTCCAGGGACCCCCCAGAAGCAAAGATTTTGTGTTAAAAATGTAAAAAAGAAAAAAAAAGCAGATAGCGCCGTGCTATGAGATTGTATTATCTGCTATTTTTGAAGTATAAAATGACACACATATGCGTTCACGGATTGAATGGGTTAAAAAAAGAAAGAAGATCACACCCTGTTGCATCCCTTCTCGTCCCCTTTCAGAGATGCACTTATACCATGATGCAGCACAGCATGCACTGTCTCCCATTTGCTGCCCCACAAGTTGCCTTTCTGCTTACACAATCTGTAAGTGGAAATAGAGTTGGAAGTAAAAACAGGGAAAAGGAAGGAAAAACATGGGGGGGAAATCGTGCCGTGTCTTTTATAGCCCTCCAAATTGTACAATATCTCTGAAGTGATAAAAAATGTTACCTGCACAGCTCCATCCTCAAATACCCCACACAGACCTCCCAAAATCAACTCCAACAGAGTGCAACGAGGAGAGAGAAAAAGGTCAATTTTTGACGGGGAAAGATCTCAAGGGCATCCGAGGTGATATTGCATTATAATTCCTCCCCAAAAAAAAGCCCACCCAGCCGTCCCTCCCCCACACCCCTGAAAAAAAGCGCCCTTTCAGCACATATTCATAAAGGTTCTCTAATGGCTTCCAGAGGGACGGCGATGGGGGGGACGGGGACGGAGGGGGGGCCTTCTCCACAGACAGAGACATTTCACAGACTCGCACAGGCACAGCTGAGGAGAGCCATGAAGAGAAAGATAGAGAAAGAGCGAGAAAGTGGGAGAGGAAGGAACAACGAATTGGAGGGGAGGGGAGAGAGAGAGAGAAGGAACATCTTCATCACGAGCGGGAATAGGAATGTGACGCCCCGCTGGGGTCTATTAGCGAGCCTTTACATACGATGGCAGCCGCGCCAACTTCTAAGCCTATACCACCCATAAGGGCCCTAGCTTACCATGGCAGGGGGATTGAGGTTATTATGGAAAAAAAAGCATCCTGATTGTGCATCCTGATCCCCCCCCTCCCCCCACGCACACACACAGATATAATTTATATAAACTGCCCACGAAAAGTTTAAAAAGTTCAAAAGTTCAAAAAAGCGACTTACCAGCACACACCTGCTGAGAGGTGCATGCCAGTCGCAGGTGTGTGACTGGCACCTGAGCATGGGTCTTGCAACTTTGTCAAGTTTGTGTTGATAAATGGTAAATGGTAAAATGGTAAATGGTGCATTTATATAGCGCTTTTATCCAAAGCGCTTTACATTGATTGTGCCATTAACCCATTCACACACACATTCATACACCATTGGCGGAGGAAACAATGCAAGGCACCAACTTGCTCATCGGGAGCAATTAGGGGTTCAGCGTCTTGCTCAAGGACACTTCGACACTAACTCTGGGGGAGCGCCCCAGCCCGGGATCGAACTGGGAACCTTGCGGTTTCCAGTTCGCTCTACCCGGCCACTCTACCCCTGAGCCACTGCCGCCCCAAGCAGCAACACTGCCCCCATGGAAAGATGCCACGTTTGTCCCTTCAGGATAAGGCCTGTGTAATAGGCTAAGTGAAGCCGGTGTTCCGTTAAGCAGATAACACATTATTTGGTGTCAGCCCTGGTACCATTTGCTGGCCGGTGTGTGACTGGCACCTGAGCATGGGGGTCCTGCAACTTTGACATCTGTCTTTGGTACCGTTGTGCAAATCTTGCCTGTAAATCTCTGGAAGAAGAGATGCTCAGATGCACCTATGCTCAGGTGCCAGGCACACACACCTGTGAATCGCACACAAACCTGCCAGCACTTGAAGCTCTAAACGAGAAAGAATGCCAACAGAACAATATTGCAGGGGATTTTGGGGCGCTACCCACACATTTTGCCGTGTTACTCATTCCACGAATGCTCGATCCTTACAGGCAGTACCTCGTTGTAAAGGTGACTGATCAACGATAAAAAATATATAAAATACAATACCAATTGGTATTATTAAAGGGGAGAAATAATCAAACGAAGTCAAGTTTCCGAACCTTTTGTGGGAAGACACGCACGCGCGCACGCACGCACGCACGCACGCACGCACGCACGCACACACACACACACACACACACACACACACACACACACACACACACACACACACACACACACACACACACACACACACACACACACACACACACACACACACACACACACACACACACACACACACACACACACACACACACACACAAACAAACTACATAATAGCTTAGTGGTTCCAAAACTTTCCAGCTCAAGACACCAAAAGATACACTTGGTGTCAAAAAATACACTACGAATTAACCACTTAAGCCAATAATGGAAATAGCCGATCTACAAGCTCACAATGCGTCCCATCCCGGGCACGTTGTGAGCTTGTAGATCTGCTATTTTGTATTACAATTTCTTAAAACCCTATATTATATATATTATTTCTTAATATGTTTTGAAATAATTACAGATTTTTTGGTAGGAAACGTTAAAATGTGTTGAAAAGACAAAGAGCATATGCTACACTAACAGCTCAAGACAAAGTACTGTGAAGAAGTGCATAAAACTTACTCACTTACACAGTAAAGCCTTGACTGGCACCAAAACACCACAATTAACTGCCTGCCTGGATCGGCACTGGTTGTCTCGTCAAAACAAATTGGTCAGTGCTCAGTTAAAATGCCATCGCTGCCGCAATACTGGAGAAATGAGCAGTTGCCCATTAGGTTCCTCACATCAAGAAATCTTCAACTCAACACTGTGCTCATTAAAATTGCATTGGGAAGGTGCCATTTTCACTTATTAGCTTAATTGTCTGGTTATGCAGATTAGACAGATGACATTGAAGGTGTCATGTGCTAAAGGAGAGAAGTTGGCTCCCGTCTGCCACCGACGTCGAAGAGAGTATTCAAGCCATCAATTGGTCGATGTGATACATACGTCACACATATAGGCCCAAATTAGGCCACGGACAAATTAAACGAAGCGGCTCATAAATGATAGGGAAAGGGGGCTTGTCTTCTAAATCGGTTTTCTGAAACACTGTATGTTGCTATAATATCGGTGTTTCTCAAACTTTTTCATGTCAAAGGAAACCCCAAAATGATATGTATTTGGCCGCGGACGCCCATCTCAAAATATTTTGTTCTAGGGACCCCCCAGAAGCAAAGATTTGAGTTACAAATGTTTGCTTTCAAAAAATATATATATTCAAAGATTTGCACAAATGTCCACGATTTTTCAAAAATAGCAGATCTACGAGCTCATAGCGCGGCACTCGGTGCCGCGCTATGAGCTCGTATATCTGCTATTTTTGAATAGCCTTAAGTATAAAACAATGGTTAAAGAAAGTGGTTAAAATCTAAAATGACAAGTTTCTTTCCCGGTCTTAATGGGTTAAACGAAGCGGCTCATAAATGATAGGGAAAGGGGGCTCATATATCATTGCCATGGTGGGTCATCAATCACCATGAGGTGGTTGTGGACTCCTCACTCCCCCATCTGGAAGACAAGCCGAGGGAGTGAGTCCATCATCCATCCCCCCCCATCCCCCCCCTCGGCCTGTGAGATGAAGATGAGGTGTCACAGTCAAGCTGAGTGGAAGTTAACTGCTAACCTCAAAGCCTTTGTTCCTTCACGACGGTTCGTGTCCGACAGGGAGTCACAGGACATGAAGTCCAGCTCTCCTTCTCTTCGCTAGGCTGACTCTAGAGACCATGAACATCATCAGTCACAAAAGGATGAAACACTATGGTTTGACAGGCCTGTTAAATGATGCTTATATGTGTTAAACATATAAGCATATATGCACACATCAGTGGGAGATAAAAATGTACGTGCATGAGCAGGTGTGTACACTTATTTGTATTAATTGTATTATTATTATTAGCATCATCATTAGTGGTAGTAGTATTTTATCTTAATTTTTTTGTATTGTCATTTCTTTTTTCTTTTTTATCCATTGTCTACCCCAGTGGTTCTCAACCTGTGGGTCAGGATCCCCAGGGGGGTCCCCACATGATTTTTTCTGTTTTTTTTTTTGGGGGGGGGGGGGGGTGTCCCCAGATGACAGTAAAATTACAATTTAAGGACTTTTAAGACCTTTTTAATACAAAAAAGAAAAGAAAATGTAAAAAAGAAAAGAAAAAAGTGAATTACTGCATCAAAAGTAATCAACAATCTATGTTATAAAAACTGGTCAAACATTGGCCAAATTGTCAAATAATTGTGAAAATGGCTGATCTACAAGCTCTCACAACGCTTATAGATCGGCTATTTTCACATAGTTATCTGTGGAACAGACTCAAACTAAATGTAATGCCTCAACTCCTACAATTCCAAGTGCTTGTCAGGGTGGGGGGGTCCTCAGTTCAAATATGATTATTTAGGGGGGTCCCCTGTTCAAATTATTATTTTGGGGGGTCGCGGCCTGAAAAGGTTGAGAACCACTGGTTTACCCAATGTTTTATTGCTGTGGTATAATTAATATTCACATTTAATTAGACAACTAATATGGACACATACTGTTCATGGCTTAGGCTTGCGATCAGTGGGGAAAACATTGGCGCCAGTCATTTCCTGTCTCCTCTGTGGAAACCGATTTAGAATCTGCTCTTCTCCCCAAGGTCTATTTGATTGGAACATCATAGGAGTACTTCTCAATGCCAAGTTATTTTCTCTTATATTTTTAAATCACTCTCTTTCGGCACAGACAGAGTACATCATGAAAAAAAAACTCAACATGCAGTACCGCGTCTAGCAACATCATAAAGGCAAACTCTCTGAACTCTGAAAAGGTGTTCTTTGACACTCGAAACTAAACTGCTTGACATTTCAACAACAGAATTTTGGGATATCTTCTCCCAGGCCAAGACCTTTGTTGCAAACTGAAATGAATTCATACAAGAATGAACGAGAAACATCATCTCAGCTGTATATTATTCATGTCATATTATTTGTATGCATGTGTGCAGTGGTGTAAAGTAACTAAGTACATTTACTTAAGTACTGTACTTAAGTAAAATGTTGAGGTATTTGTACTTTACTTGAGTATTTCCAATTTCCAATAATTTTACTTCTACTCCACTACATCTCAGAGGCAAATATTGTACTTTTCCTCCACTACAATTATTTGAAAACTTTAGTTACTAGTTACTTTTCAGATATACATTATGATACAATGAAACATACATTAACCACTTTAGCCCTATTTAATACATAGGCTATTTGAAAATAGCCGATCTACAAGCTCGCGACGCGTTGTGAGCTTGTAGATCTGCCATTTTCAAATATTTAGTACTTTTACTTTTGATACTTTAAGAACATTTTGATGCCAATACTTTTGTACTTTTACTCAAGTCAATTTTGAATTCTGAACTTTTACTTGTAACAGACTATTTTTTATATTGCAGTATTGGTACTTTTACTTAAGTAAAGAATTTGAGTACTTTTTCCACCACTGTGTGCATGCACGCGCGCGCGTGTGTGTGTGTGTGTGTGTGTGTGTCGCGTGTGCGTGTGTCTCCTCACCGAGGATCTTGCTGATGTTGGAGTTGTGCATGTCAGGGAAGGCCTGGAAGATCTTCCTCCTCTCATCCTTGGCCCACACCGTGAAGGCGTTCATGGGGGCGCTTGGCTTGATGTGCGACCCCGCCCCTCCCGGAACATTCTGGAGTCTGACACGCTGGGGGAGGAGCCTGCTGAGAGGGGAGGAGAGCAGAGGGGAGAGATTCAACACCAACCAGCGTTGATTTTGTCGACTAAAACTATGACGACAAAGATATCATCAGGTGGGCAGGGCTGTCACCATTATGACAATTTACTTGCCGATTAATTGTCGATCGATTGCATTTCTGTTGTTCAAACATATAGGGACATTATGAATACAATTTTTATTTCTGTTCGGCAGATATGACAAATAACTTGCATCATTTAATAACTTTTATCATTAAAAAAAACATGGATTGTGGAAATAGCCGATCTACAAGCTTGCAGATCTGCTATTCCCACTATTTGTTTTAAATGTTTGAGAATAAAAGCACATTATTCAACATGGACATGATTATAACGATTATGCAAAAAAAAAAAAAGTGATTATGCAATTATGTAATAATTGTGACAGGCCTACAGGTGGTTCTACAGCCAATCACATGTATGCTCTAAAAGGCACCATATACACCATTAAAGGTGGTCTTTGGTTAAAATAAGTGTTAACTAGCTCTATATTCTGATAGTACTCATTGCTATAGTGTGTTTGTTCAGTATTAGGAGTCTCCTTTTCTCTCCACCTCTTTATTAAACAGAAAATGCATTTTCGTTTCAGTTTCATTTCCAATTTTATCCAATCAGGATAGAGAACTCAGTCAGGATACAGATTAAACAAGTGGAATTGGAAGTGATGACACTAAGAAATGAGCTGACAAAATGGGAACTGGAACACTATAAAAATTAACTGATAAATGGGTACTCTCTTCTGATTGGCTGAAATATTGTCACCTACCCAAAAAAAATCTGTTTATTAAAGAGCTGGAGAGACGGGGAGACTCCTGTTACTGAACAAACACTCTATAGCAATGATTACTATCACAATATAGTGCTTTAACCTTTTCACAAAATACTTTTTGTTTTAACCAAAAATATCACTTACCCTACCTTTAAGTCTCATTAAACTAATCTGTTAAACACTGGCCAATGGTATATCTTGGCATAGCATTAGCCACCTAAAGCATTAAACATTCAGTACACGTGCAGTAGTACATTACAATCCATATACATTATCTGGTTACATAAACACAAAGCGTATTAATGTAACATCATAGCAGTGCACGGCGGCCAGCATATACCGTACGTGCATTGATTACATTGATTGCTAGTGCTTGGCTAAGAATATACAAACAGCCACATATTTGCATTGATACAGTACACACTGAAAGCCCATATTTAGGCTGGCTGGATACACTTGACGGATAAATGCAAACGGAAGTAACACAAATCACATTGCAACAACAACAAACTAAAATAAGGGAGATAATAATAGGTTGGCACGTTATGTGTACCGACTGTATAGTTCCTCAGCCTAACGTTGTTGATGAATCAGCTAACGCACAGCGGGATACTGCGGGTTCAGCCTACTGTTCAACAGTTTAACCCTTTAAGACCGAGAACGCATCTGTGTCATGTTAAGATTTATTTGGCTATTCAAAAATAGCAGATCTACAAGCTCATAGCATATATATTCAATTTTTAAATATATATATGTTTTTCAAGGCATTTGTAACTTAAATCTTTGCTTCTGGGGGGTTCTACAAAATGTCTTCTAAATCCCAACAGTTTTTTGAAGAAACTCTTTCATGTCAAGGACCCCCAGAATTATATGAGTTTTGGCCGTGGACCCCCATCTCAAAATATTTGGTTCCAGGGACCCCCCCAGAAGTTGTAATAGAGTTAAAAATGTTCGCTATGGAAAAATAGATATTCAAAGATTTGCACACATTTTCAAGATTTTTCCAAAAAAATAGCAGATCTACAGTATATCTGCTATTTTCTAATAGCCAAAGAAATCTTAAAATGACACAGATGTGTTCTCGGTCTGAAAGGGTTAATTATCATGTACATTATCTCAACGTGAGAGAAGAAACCTTTCTTCCTCTCTTCCTCGCAAGGTCTATTTTTTTTCTTTCTTCTACAAACTTTGACAGAACAACAGACTTTGTTTTGACATTACAGCAAGCTAATGAGGGGGGGGGGGGGTGTGGTTGGTGGGGGGGGTGGTGGGCCATTAGCGTGTCCCAAGCTTTCTTTTCCTCCGAGGGCCACACAAAAAAAACCTTTGACTCATTTGCTTGAGTGCCTCGCGACGTACCGAGACGTTAATCCAAGGTTTCTGGTTTGGATAAACTTTTACGGTTTGGGGGGCGGGGGGGGGGGACAATGTCGGCTAAGCAACTTTTAATCACTGACATGAGTGGGTGTTAAGAGTTGACTTGTTATTCACAGCATTTGGATAATTTTTGCAAATGTGACATCTGTAATAATACATAACAGGATGTTTTCTTTCCTGACTTGTTTTTGTCCCTTTTTTGCCCTTCCTGGACAAAAGGAACATAAGTAGACATTTTAGACATGTATTTATAATTATGCTCAACACGTGCTTATTATTATGTATCATATGCATAGGTTTTTGGCCCTTTACTTCAGGTAAGGGGCCACCTGTTGAAATTACACATCTCAGACACCATCACATGGTCTCTCAAACCAGTGGTGGAAGAAGTACTCGCATTTTGTACTTAAGTAAAAGTACCAATACCACAATGTAGAAATACTCTGTTACAAATAAATGTCTGGTATTCAACATTTACTTGAGTAAAAAGTACAAAAGTATTTGCCATAAAATATACTTAGGTACTGAAAGTAAAAGTACTCATTTTGCAGAATGTCCCATTTCACAAGTTTCCAAATGTATGAAAAGAGTATGCAAAAGGCTGGAGTGGTTAATGCATGTTTTGTCATCATAATCAAAATCTACAATGTAACTAGTAAGTAAAGTAGTCAAACAATTGCAGTGGAGTAAGAAGTACAATATTTGCCTCTGAGATGTAGTGGAGTAAAAGTAATGAGAATGTGAAACACTCCAGTAAAGTAAAAAATCCTCAAAAGTGTACTAAAGCGTTGGTTCTAAAAGTGGGGTCCCGGGACCCCCAGGGGTACATGAGGGGGTTCCAGGGGGTACCCAGCAAAATGTGTAAATATAGCATCAGAATAAATTATGCCCTTTTATACTTTTGCTATTCAAAAATAGCAGATATACAAGCTCATAGCGCGGCACCGAGTGCCGCGCTATGAGCTTGTAGATCTGCTATTTTTTTTTTAATCTTGAAAATTTGTGCAAATCTTTGACTATATATATTTTTAAAGCGAACATTTGTAACTCAAATCTTTGCTTCTGGGGGGGTCCCTGGAACAAAATATTTTTAGATGGGTGTCCGCGGCCAAATACATACATATCATTTTAGGGGTCCTTGACATGAAAAAGTTTGAGAACCACTGTACTAAAGTACAGTAGCCTACTTGAGAAAATGTACTCAAGTACACCACTGCCCCAAGATATCCCACTGCATCCAGAAGAAAGCACAGCAGACAGTGTACTTTCTGAGGTGTCTCAAGAGGTTGTGTATAAGTATACCCAAAGCCCTTGTGAACCTCTCTATTGCTGTACCATTGAGAGTGTTCATGACAGGCTGAGTATCGCTGTGTGGTTTGGCAACCCCCCGACCGCTCAGGACCACAGGCTGCTACAAACAAGGACTGCAAAGACAGCAGAAAAAAAAAAACACCACAACATTTAACACCACTCACTGCAAAAAGGGAAAAGACCAAAACAACATTATAGGACACTATACAGCCATCCCACTCATGTTCTGTTATCACTCCTATACCAACAGGTTGGTGAACAGCTCACGCACGACGCACCCATATGCGCCGCACATATATATTATTCTGTTGATCAGCAGAGAGAGAGGGGGATAGGTAGGCTGCGGTGTGTGTGTGTGTGTGTGTGTGCGTGTGTGTGTGTGTGTGTGTGTGTGTGTGTAAACGTGCGCAAACGTGCATTGTGTACACAGATCTGTAGTGTTTTTTTATGATGGTTTTGGGATTATAATGTCCTGTGTCGTGTCGTATTGTCTTAATCCATTCAATCCAGCAAACGCGTCTGTCATTTTTTATTTCTTTGGGCCATCCAAAAATAGCAGATCTACAAGCTCATAGCGTGGCACCGAGTGCCACGCTATGAGCTTGTAGATCTGCTATTTTTTTTCTCAACCGTGAAGATTTGTGCAAATCTTTACAAAAGGTCTTCTAAATCCTAACCGGTGTCTGAAAAACTTATGTTGCTATAATATCAGTGGTTCTCAAACTTTTTCATGTCAAGGACCCACCCCCCCCCCCCAAATTATGTGTTTGGCCGCCGATGCCCATCAAAATATGTTTTTCCAAGCAAAGATTTGAGTAAAGAATGTTGTTTCCAAAAATACATATATTTAAAAAATTGCACAAAATGTTCAAGATTTTTTTTTAAATGGCAGATCTACAAGCTCATAGCGCGGCACGAGTGCCGCGCTATGAGCTTGTATATCTGCTATTTTTGAATAGCCAAAGTGTAAAATAATGCATTAAGATGCGTTCCCGGTCTTAATGGGTTAAGGCAAGAGGAAGCCAGAGCACAAGTATTTCCTTGTTTTCGAAATGCACGACAGTAAAGTTGAACAGAACTTCGGTATAGGCCGATACGAAGTAGCATTCTTCCACATTGTCGCTTGTAAACACAACTTGCAAACAACAGAAGAAAAAAGAAAGCCCAAAAACTTCCCATTCAAATCCTCTCCTTAAATTTATGCCAACAGGGAAAAGCCAAAACCGCAGATTTACTCTCATGTTGGAAACAAACGGTATCTGCTTAGCATTCTGCATAGCTGTAGGCTACATTTCGCATTTCTTTTCATGCAAACGTCCGTCACTATTGTTCCTTCTTCTCGACTGTCACCAAACTATCCGCCGTTTTCCACTCAAATGAGCCGTTTCAAAAGAATCACACCTTCACAAATTGCAAGCAGCAGCATTGATTGCAGGCTCACAAACAACCGGGTTGACGCCCACAAAACATTAAGAAATCCAGACAGAAGAGAGGTCTCTGCAGACACAGACGCAGAGACTACTAATGACCATGAGTATTGATTGCATAGGATCATTTAGGATGGGTTTATAAGGGAAATCCTGCTCAGTATAGCCTACATTAAGGGAGAGTAATTAAGCTGGCCTTCTACCCACAAGTATGCACATCATATACTGAGGCCTTTACAGGCACAGTATTAGGCTAACCCTATTTTATACTTAAAGCAGGAGTTCACCCAAAAAAATGACTTATTTTCTATCAATTGCACACCCTATGAAGCCTTGAATCCATGGATTATTTTTTGTTTTTGTCGCATTCCTAAGCTAATAATTTGATTCCCGTCTCCTACCGGCTAATGTATCCGGTAGGAGACACAAAGTAGATTATTTGTGTCTCCTACCGGGAATGCACACGGTCATCAAATTATTGTCTTAGGAATGCAACAAAAACAAAAACAAATCCATGAAATCAAGGCTTCATGGGGTGTGCAATTAATAGAAAATAAGTATTTTTTTGGGTGAACTCCTCCTTTAAGCTATTTTTTAATTCCTATTTACCCCACTACCTCATGAGTCAATCGGGCAAGACAAAAGGTAGGAGCACACCGTCGACACCGATAGGTACATTTTTCTAAAATAGCTAAAAATAAACAGATCTAAAAATGCGCATTGCATCACGATGCGTTGTGAGCTTACAGTTCAGCTATTTTCACTATACAGTAAGTACTTAATCAACAGTACTTTATTTCGCCTTACCCATGCAAAATGAAAACGCTGCAAATCAAAGTACAAACAATGATGGATTTGATCACTTTTCCCATCACCATAACGTTATTTCTTATTCATTGCGCAATTAAAATGTTTTGGCATCATTAAAACCCTTTATGAACCATTATAGCCCTGCCTGTTCTAAGTGAATAATATTATGTAAAACCCCTAGGGTTGGAACAAAACAAGATACAATCTCTGCTCTGCATAAGGATTCAATTAGTTGATTCGATATAAAAGGCTACTCTTTAGTTTCATTTGACATTTCACTTTGTAATTCATTGTTAAATCCTATTACTCTTACTTACAGCCACTCTTTTAACTACCGTGGTTAAACTCTACACGGTAGGGTTTAACTCTTTAAGACCGGGAATGGATCCGTGTGTCATTTTAAGATTTCTTTGAGCTATTAAAAAATAGCAGATCTACAAGCTCGTAGCGCCGCGCTACGAGCTTGTAGATCTGCTATTTTTGAAAAATCTTGGAAATTTGTGCAAATCTTTCAATAAATATATTTTAAAGCGAGCATTTGTAACTCAAATCTTTGCTTCTGGGGGGTCCCTGGAACAACATATTTTGAGATGGGGGTCCACGGCCAAATATATATCATTTTGGGGGTCTTTGACATGAAAAAGTTTGAACACCACTGATATTATAGCGACATAAGTTTAACAACAACAAAAAAAAAGTTACTTGTAGAATCCCTCAGAAGCAAATATTTGAAAATATTAAAAATGTTTTTGCACACATTTTCAAGATTTAAAAAAATAAATAGCAGATCTACAAGCTCATATGAGCTTGTAGATCTGCTATTTTTGAATGGCCAAAGGAATCTTAAAGTGACACAGATGCGTTGCCGGATTGAATGGGTTAAGTGATTAAAATAGTGGCGGTATACAGTAGGGCGTACTTCGTTGCCCGGGGTCCCCAATAAGGGGTCTATACGCTATCCCTCCCTTTTCCCTCCAAAAACAATCTTTGCCATGGGTGCCGATGGCCTATAGTGCAGTGCATGGTTAAGGCGCATACCACATACGTATGTGGTAAGTATTGCCGGGTCCATTTGGTTCCATTTGTACACTCTCAGAGTTACACACCCGTAAGGGGCCATTTGGAACCCCCTCAAGGAACCCTGAGAGTGTTTCCAGTGAGCAAAACATGCGCAATATCAGCACCCTGACTCTGTTTTACCAGAATGGAACAGAGCCTTCATTAGTATCATTGGGTAACACCTGTGTTAAGGAAGTAAGGAAGAGGCCCAATTTCTTTCGAATATGGCTGCTGTGCATAGAGCCTATTAACACAAACCATCAGACATTTAAAAAGTCAATTGTATCACACCCACCCCCACCCACCCACCCACCCACACACACACACACACACACACACACACACACACACACACACACCCACACCCACACACACACGGTTCTCAAGTGTGGTCCATTGGGGGGGGGGGGGGGGGGGGGGGGGGTCCTTGAAATTACAGAACCACTGACAACCACTGCATTATGTCATGTCATTACTCATAGCTCATTGTACATGCTTTCATTGTGCTATATAAGGTGGAAACTGTGCTTCAATCATCCAGTTTCTTTGTCTTTTCTTTGCATACTTACAGTAGTTTGTTCCTTTGCACCATTTCCTCCACTGTCAGTGTGTGAATGGATTTGAACGGGTGAATGTAATGCTCATTTGAAACACATACTGTGTGTCTGTGTGTGTGGGGGGGGTTGTGGGGGGTTGCCAGATCTGCTTATTATAATTTCCCCGAAAGACTTTATTTGAAAATAGCCGATCTACAAGGTCACAACGTGTCGCATCGCGACGCGTTGTGAGCTTGTAGATCTGCTATTTTCAAATAGCTGATGTATATGTTAAGTTAAAGTGCTCATGTGGCCCATAGTCGCTTCCTTTGGCCTGGTTTTCCTAGACCTGGTTGCTTGTTTCTCTCACAGAATCTGGCAACACTGGGTGGCACCCAGCAGTTCCTGATTATAGGCTATTGGTGGTGCCACGGCTGACATCATCAATGGGCCAAACCAAGTGGAGGGGTGTATGTTTTCTTTGTTTGATGGATTATAAAGTACATGTTTTGGAAGTCTGCACCATTTATGGAGTTATTTAATAAAGTAGATGCGCTTGTAAAATGTGGCCGAGATTCTTATAATGTATGATTTCCTGGTATTAAGGGGGTTAGTATACTGTGTAGGTTATACCATTTCTTAAGCGTGGTACAGGCAGTCTAGGTGTAAATGGAACTGCCCAGCGTGATATAACTATGAGAGTGACAACACAAGCAGCATAGACTCCCATTGTAAAAATGGAATGAGGAAAGTCCCAACGTTTGGAACTACAGGAGGCAACATCCGAGATCAAGGCCTAAGTGCCTATCAGTGTTGCCATGTCCGCTTATTATAAGTGACTTTGAGCTTCTTTTTCATGTAAAGTCTCTTGTAAATATTGGTGGTTGCGGGTTGTGCTGCCACAATCACAAACCATGTGTTTTGTGAGACATTGGGTGGATTTCTTTGTATATTTTGTTGTTATTTGCCCGAATTACATGCAACGTGGAGACCAATGTCAATAAACCTGATGAAGGCCAAACATTGTAACCAACCATGTAATATTTCATAACATTTATTGTGTTTGAAAGTCAATGGTGGAAAAAAGTACTCACATTTTTTACTTAAGTAAAAGCACCAATACTGCAATAAAAAAATACTCTGTTACAAGTAAAAGTCCAGAATAAAAACATTACTTGAGTAAAAGTACAAAAGTATTGGCATCAAAATGTACTTAAAGTACCAAAAGTAGAAGTACTAAATATTTGAAAATAGCCGATCTACAAGCTCACAACGCGTCGCAATGTGACGCGTTGTGAGCTTGTAGATCTGCTATTTTCAAATAGCCTAGGTTTAAAATAGGGTTAAAGTGGTTAATGTATGTTTCATAATATCATAATTCATATCTGAAAAGTAACTAAAGTTTTCAAGTAAATGTAGTGGAGTAAAAGTACAATATTTGCCTCTGAGATGTAGTGGAGTAGAAGTAAAAGTATTGGAAATTGGAAATACTCAAGTAAAGTACAAACACCTCAAAATTGTACTTAAGTACAGTACTTAAGTAAATGTACTTACTGTAGTTACTTTCCACCACTGTTGAAAGTAAACTAAACACTTAGGAGCAATGCTGTTGTGCAGACTTTTATTCTTTTCCCATGTTAATAAACACTCACCACTGCAATGTCAAGAGGTCTGCTAAGTATCTGCCGTGCCTACGCCTACCACTGAGTCAGACTGCCCCCCCCCCCCCCCCCCCCCACACACACACACCCCTAATTAACCCATTAAGACCTGGAACTGTGTCATTTTTAGATTTGGGCTAAAAAGCATTATTTTACACTTTGGGCTATTCAAAAATCGTGAAAATGTGTGCAAATCTTTGAAATATATATATTTTTAAAGCGAACATTTTTAACTCAAATCTTTGTTTCTGGGGGTCCCTGGAACAAAACATTTTGATGGGGGTCCGCGGCCAAATACATATAATATTGGGGGTCCTTGACATGAAAAAGATTGAGCACCACTGATATAGAAACATACGTTTTTCAGAATACTGTTGAGATTTAGGAGACATGTAGAATCGGCTTCAGGTCTCAATGGGTTAAGGAAACCTTTTTAAAAGAAAGATAATCTAAGCTTGATTTGAATCCCAAATGAATAAAGAGGATGACATTTAAAAGAAGTTTGCAGTTGAAAGTGAGCTCAACATTCTGTCACAAATAAATCCCACACACGGTGAGTCAAAACAATTATACATTCAACAGCATACTGACATTATCAAAGAGATAAAAGTCTTCCAGAATAAAAGCAAAGGTGCCATACACACAATACCCTTTTGATATAGTTATTTTATTGCTATTTTCTCTAGTTGCTGCAATGTCGAAGAGCCAAAGCTGAAGAATTTAACTTTCTTTATACGTGTATAATGAGATGTGTAGCAATTAAAGAATCTTGAATGCACCCCAACCAACCAAAGACCCAATTAGACTGATGCTGCATTTTGATGTTCTGCCGGTTCTGAGGCAACACATTAAAAAATGGACCCAAAACAATTCAGACTCCGCCAACTTCCTATGTTTTTGGCAGTTCCAGCAAAGGCAAACGCGTACACGCCGTTCCACGCTCTCTTAACCCATTAAGACCGGGAACGCATCCGTGTAACCACTTAAACCATTATTTTATACTTTGGCTATTTTCAAAAAGAGCAGATATACAAGCTCATAGATATGAGCTTGTAGATCTGCTATTTTTGAAAAATCGTGAAAGTTCGTGCAAATCTTTGAATATATTATATATATGTATATTTTTAAGCGATTTTTTTTACTCAGATCTTTGCTTCTGGGGGGTCCCCTGGAACAAAATATTTTGAGATGGGGGGTCCGCGGACAAATACATATAATTTTGGGGGTCCTTGACATGAAAAATGTTTGAGAACCACTGATACATAACATATTAAGTTAAAAAAATAAATACAATAAAAACTGTTAGGATTTAGAAGACATTTGTAAAATCCCCAAAAGCAAAGATTTTAGTTAAAAAATCTTTGCTAAAATCTTTGCTTTAAAAAGCATATATATTCAAAGATTTGCACAAATGTTCACAATTTAAAAAAAATAGCAGATCTACAAGCTCATAGCGCAGCACCGAGTGAAAAATCGTGAAAATGTGTGCAAAAAAATTTGAATATCTATTTTTCCATAGCGAACATTTTTAACTCTATTACAACTTCTGGGGGGGGGGGTCCCTGGAACAAGAAAAATCTTAAAATGACACACAGATGCGTTCCCGGTCTAAATCGGTTAAAGCCGCGCCACAAAGGCTCTCTCCAAAAAAATATATATATAAAAGGCAGGAGAGTGTGCGAGGCGAGGCGGACTCTGTCTGTACTCTGTAGATGCTCAGGTGAACAGCTGGGCCGGTGGAATATTTGGCGGGCAGAGAGGATAGAGGCACAGCTGGCTTTTAAGAGGAAGAGCTCCCCTGGAGCCTGTGGGAGGTCACAGCCTGCTAGGCCGTGAAGCACGGCTCTCCGCAGGAGCCGCGTGTTAACCCGCTAAGGCCGGGAAGGAAGAACGCATATGCGTGTCATTTGTCTTTGGCTATATCAAAAAATAGCAGATATAGAAGCTCATAGCGCGGCACCGAGTGCCGCGCTACGAGCTTGTAGATCTGCTATTTTTTGAAAAATCGTGAACATTTGTGCAAATCAATTATATAGATTTTTAACTCATATTTTTTTGCTTCTGGGGGTCCCTGGAACAAAATATTTTTTAGATGGAAGGGGGTCCGCGGACAAATACATATTATTTTGGGGGTCCTTGACATGAAAAAAGTTTGAAAACCATTGATAATATAGCAACATAAGTAAGAACAAAAATTTAAAAAAAAAATCGTTAGGATTTAGACATTTGTAAAATCCCCAGAAGTAAAGATTTGAGTAAAAAACTTCCGCTTTAAAAAAGTATATATATATATTCAAACTAAAGATTTGCATTTTCCCGATAAAAAAAAAGAAAAAATAGCTTATCTACAAGCTCTTAAGATCTGCTATTTTTGAATAGCCAAAGAAATCTTAAAATGACACAGATGCGTTCCCGGTCTTAAAGGGTTAAAGGCAGAAGGCCTGTGCCACTGTGTGCAGATGTTCCCCTTGCTCTGTTGCCTGCCTCAAATCACACAGGCACATGCACTGACACTACATGCGCGCACGCACGCCACGCACGCTCGCTCGCTCTCAGTCTCCCTCCCTCCCTCACTCCCTCACATGCAGAAACACATCATCGGTATATACTCACATTAATTTAGATCAGTGGCTCCCAAACTTTTTAGCTCGAGAGAAATGTAAATGTCTCCCCGTGTGACCCAGACTGGTGAAAATAGCAGATCTACACGCTCACAACGCGTTGGAATGCGACGCGTTGTGACGTGTTGTGGGATCAGCTATTTTCAATACTTCTTACGCATTTTGTTTTCAAATTTATGGAATTTATTTTTTGGCATTTATCTAAGAAATTATTTTGAAAAATGTCTGAATTTGTTTTTAATTCATGAAAATGTGTGATTTTTGGGGGGAAATTTCGTTTTTTTTCCAAATTAAAAACAAAATCAAATGGACCCGCAACCACAAATGGGTCCCGACCCACTGTTTGAGAACCACTGATTTAGATGTAGCACAACGCCCTTGCAGATGCACACACACACACACACACACACACACACACAAACAGTACCTGCCTGCATTTACACACACACAGTACCTGCCTGCATTTACACACACACACACACACACACACACACACACACACACACACACACACACACACACACACACACGCACACACACACACACACACACACACACACCGAGTTCACCTTCTCCTCACATCCTGTCTCCTCCACAGCACACATTGTCACTCTCTTTGTGTCCTCCATGGCAACCAGCATCACCTCAGTGCTCTGGCACTGCTGCTCCGCTGGAAACAATGGAGGTGGCTTTTTTAAACAAGCTCCCCAAGGTCTGAGACATGGTGTCGAATGCAGCAGGAAAGGAAAGGTGCCCCTTACATGCAAACAACCCACTTCTCCTTTTTCCTCCTGAACAGAGCAGCCGTCATTCATTATTATACCCACGGTTGCGGCAGCAACAAGTCAGGGTAAAAGAGAAGACCGTCGTCCTTCAGCATACACTCCCTTAACCCATTAAGACCGGGAACGCAGCACGTGTGTCACTTTTAGATTAATTTGGGCTATTAAAAAATCTTGTAGATCTGCTATTTTTGAAAAATCGTGAAAATTAGATTTTTTTATTTTTTGAAAAATCTTTTGAATATATATACATTTTTAAAGTGAATATTTTTAACTCAAATTTTTGCTTCTGGGGATTTTTTCAAATGTCTTCTAAATACTCACAGCTTTTTTTTTTTTAAACCTATGTTGCTATAATATCAGTGGTTCTCAAACTTTTTTCATGTCAAGGACCCCCAAAATGCCATGTATTTGGCAGCGGACCCCCATCAAAAAATAATTTGTTCCAGGGACCCCCCAGATTCAAAGATTTGAGTTAAAAATGTATATATATATATATATGCGAAGATTTGCACACATTTTCACGATTCCTTTCCAAAAATAGCAGATCTACAAGCTCATAGCGCGGCACTCGGTGCCGCGCTACGAGCTTGTATATCTGCTATTTTTGAATAGCCAAAGAAATCTTAAAATGAAACAGACGCGTTCCCGGTCTTAAAGGGTTAAGCATACATTGTCTCCTGTACTGTATCAGCGTCTGAATAGAGGCCCTCAACAGGCACAAACAAGCTTAAATCAATGGCACCAAAAAAAACGTCCTTGCCATTAAGTACTCAGCTACATACATTCATTGACCCGTGTGATCCTCAAGGGGGGAGTCTGTGGTATACTCGCGAGGGGCGGTAGAGGTCGGACCGGTAATGCCCAGAGGGACGATAAAGTATTTGAGCCGTAGTCTGGGCTCGTACCGTACAGTACATCTAACAAAAGAGTGTGTCCAGGAATGTCAGTCAAAGGCATGCGAGGAGGCTGTGAGAGATTTGTTTTTTTTGTCGGGGGTACAACAATGCGGCGTGTCAATGTACCTGGCGCACCTGTTTTTGGGCTGGCAGGGATGGCACCAGAGCACAGGTAAAAGTCATCAGATCCCCGGGCGTCAGCAGTCTATTGACAGTGATGAATAGAGAGAAAGACAGGGGCATGAGTGGCAGGCCCTGGTGAGGGACAGGACAGCTCTTCACCTCCCCATGCTGCCTCCTCCTCCACCTCCTCCTCCTCAGCGTCTGTCCATCCCCGACAAAACCTTGGCTTAACCCATTAAGACCGGAAACGCATCTCTGTGTCATTTTTTGGGATTTCTTTGGCTATTCAAAAATAGCAGATATACAAGCTCATAGCGCGGCACCGAGTGCCGCGCTATGAGCTTGTAGATCTGCAATCTTTTTTGAAAAATCGTGAAAACGTGCGCAAATATTTGAATATCTATTTTTCCATAGCGAACATTTTTAACTCTATTACAACTCCTGGGGGGTCCTTGGAACAAAATGTTTTTGAGATGGGGGTCCGCGGCCAAAATTCATATAATTTTGGGGGTCCTTGACATGAAAAATGTTGAAAACCACTGTTTATAGCAACATAAGTTTTTTTTTTTCAAAAAACTGTTAGGATTTACAAGACATTTGTAGAATCCTCCAGAAACAAAGATTTGAGTTACAAATGTTTGCTTTGAAAAATATATATATATTGAAAGATTTGCTCAAATTTTCACGATTTTTCAAAAATAGCGGATCTACAAGCTCGTAGCGCGGCACTTTTTGAATAGAGGATATGCGCATGCTTAAAGTGAATGGCACATCGAGTGGCAAATCGAGTGGCAAAGAAACATGCAAAATGAGTTTAACATCGTTTAATGTTGTTTAATGCAATCAGATATGACTTTTCTGTTTGGATGCATGGGCTGTCAAGGCCAGAAAGTATTTTTTTGACACTCAGTAGGCATTCCTGCATAACTTCCGGGTTTGATGATGATGTCACACGCATATCCTCTATAGCCCAAAGAAATCTAAAAATGACACACAGAATGCGTTCCACAGGTCTTAATGGCTTAACCCAGGAGACAAATGAATCTCCCCCGGTGCTGATGCCCGACGACGGACACGCACATCTGGCAAAACGGGCTCCACTGGGGCTCCACCGTCGTGACAGCCCCCCATCAGCCACTTGATATTCACCGTGCTGACTTACCATTCTCCGTCTGATGGCAGACAGAGGAAACTATTGAGGGGGGGGGGGGGGGGGCAAAGAGGGAGAGGAGAAAGGGAGATAGGGGGGGTGGGGGGAGTGGGTTAGAGAGAGAGAGAAAAGGAAAGACGATAAAAGAGTGACAACGGGAGGGCAACCTTTCAAACAGGAAATAAAATATTAATCGGGCCACAGTCGCATCTCCATAACTTACACATTTTTGACATTGACATGCGATCAATCAAAAAAAACTCTATGGTAAAGATCAATAGGTTTAGAATGAATGATGAAGACCTGGCCTTTAATCTTTATTCCACGGTGAGGAATGCTAATAGATTTTTTTTTCCTGAGCGGTTTCGTTATTATGGTACATTTTCGTAAAAACTGTACCGTTAACCCATTGAGACCTGAAGCCGATTCTACATGTCTCCTAAATCTCAACAGTATTCTGAAAAACGTATGTTTCTATATCAGTGGTGCTCAATATTTTTCATGTCAAGGACCCCCAAAATGATATGTATTTGGCCGCGGACCCCCATCAAAATATGCTGTTCCAGGAACCCCCAGAAGCAACGATTTGAGTTAAAAATGTTCGCTTTAAAAATATATATATTCAAAGATTTGCACACATTTTCACGATTTTTCAAAAAAAGCAGATCTACAAGCTCGTAGCGCGGCACTCGGTGCCGCGCTACAAGCTTGTAGATCTGCTATTTTTGAATAGCCTAAAGTGTAAAATAATGCTTTTTAGCTCAAATCTAAAAATGACACAGTTCCAGATCTCAATGGGTTAAGTAGCAACTGTTGTTTGCTAATGCTAAAACCTAATGTAGACATGACAAGCGGAGGTTGTTTTACATGTATTGTTAGTTCTGTCACCCTTCCATTAATTATGTACCAGAAACTGCCCAAAGGCTATATTGTTGTCTACAGCAAAAATTAAATATTGATAAAGCTCCAGCTTTCACCCCAGATTTTCATTGTGTTAACAAATATGTTTTGTTTGCAAAACAATTTGAGTGTTTAATAATTCATTAAAAAGGGGGGGGGGGGGGGGCATTATCATTCAGCCACAGCCGTGCGGACGCTCAAGATGTCAGGGGTGTCATGTCCGCCACACTGAAAATACATGCAAAGCCTGTATTTTTAATACATTATTGAAAAAAAATTCATGGAGGTGTCTTTTCGACATGGGCAGAGGGACTGATACGTAGCAGGTATGGAGGTGACCTCGCTGTCTCTTTCAAAAGCGTCGGCAGGCAACGCGTGACAGAACTGCAAAGACATTATTTACATGCATATTCTCATACTCATCAGTGTGGGTAGTTTAGCATTCACTTCATAAGCATTTGCCACCACATTGCTGTTTCAATATTCATCTTACAGATTATTGTTTTTTTTGGGGGTTATCGGCGACCTTAACCAGGTTTGATCTCGGTGGGTCTGATCACTCATGCGTGTTATTTGTGTGTTCAGCCCATTCTAAATAAATAAAAGTTCTTTACCCAATCATTTTTAAGAATCACAGCCAACAAAGCCATTCATTTAACACATTAAGACCTCATGGAACGCATCTGTGTCATTTTCAGATTTGAGCTAAAAAAAGCATTATTTTAAATTTTGGCTATTCAAAAATAGCAGATCTACAAGCTCATAGCGCCGCACCGAGTGCCGCGCTACGAGCTTGTAGATCTGCTATTTTTGAAAAATTGTGAAAATGTGTGCAAATCTGTGAATATATTTATTATTTTAAAGCGAACATTTTTAATTCAAACATTTGCTTCTGGGGGTCGCTGGAACCAAATATTTTGAGATGGGGCGTCTGCGGCCAAATACATTTTTGGGGGTCCTTGACAGTTATGAAAAAGTTTGGGAACCACTGATGTTATAGCAACATACGTTTTTTTAGAAAACTGTTGGGACTTAGAAGACATTTGTAGAATCAGCTTCAGATCTTAACGGGTTAAATAACTCTGGAAAGTCTCGTTACACCACAGTGCAGAGACTGCACCTATTAAGAGTCACAAAATGATCTTTTAATGGATGCTGACACTATAGTAGTGACTGTTCCATACTTGTCTTGTTGGACTGAAGTGCAGCCATTGACACCATTTATCATAATATTCTTATCAACCCTGTACAGCAGTGAGTTGGCATATATCCGGGCCCGCTTTGCAGCGGTTCACATCATATTTGTCAAATTGCATTTTTTTTCTTTTTCTAAATTATGGGCGAACATTATTTCCCTCGGCAGATAAGGTCTTGTCCCGCTCGGCTGTGATTGGATTACGCTTGCCACCGAAGTTGTGGGGCACCAATCAGGACCCAGTATGCAAATGTGAGGCGGGTTTTAATATCACCAGAGCTTGGCTGAAGTGGGTAATGTATGTTTCGTAATAATAATTCAAATCGACAAAGTAACTCAAGTTTTCAAATAATTGTAGTTGAATGAAAAGTACAATATTTGCCTCTGAGATGTAGTGGAGTAGAAGTAAAATTATTGAAAATTGGAAACACTACAGTAAAGTAAAAAATCCTCAAAAGTGTACTTACTGTAAGTACAGTACTTGAGTAAATGTACTCAGTTACTTTACACCATTGGCTACAGCAGCAGAAGGCCACAGCGGGTGCCACTCCTGTCAGCTAGGAACAGGAAACTGAGGGTACAATTCGCACAGGCTCACCAAAATTGGTCAATAGAAGATTGTAAAAACATTGCCTGGTCTGATGCATTCTCTATTAAACCCTATAGAGAGATGTTTGTGCATGAAAATCCCAGTAGATCAGCAGTTTCGGAAAATACTCAAGACCAGCCCGTTTGGCAGCAACAACTCTGCCACGTTCAAAGTCAGTTAAATCACCTTTCTTCCCCATGCTGATGCCTGCCATCTTGACCATTGGTTCTCAAAGTGGGGTCCGGGGACCCCTGCAAAATGTGTTAACCCATTAAAATAGCAGATCTACAAGCTCATAGTGCGGCACCGAGTGCCGCGCTATGAGCTTGTAGATCTGCTATTTTTGAAATATCTTGGAAAAAAAGGTTTTAGATTTTTTTTCAAAAAAACTGTTAGGATTTAGAATTAGAAAACATTTTTAAGAATCGCCTCAGAAACAGCATCGCCATCATTTTAACCACTTTATCCTTTTATACGTTGGCTATTCAAAAATAGCAGACATACTTGTAAGCTCACAGCGTGTCACTACTGTATATCTGCTATTTTTTGGAGGATTTTGAATAATTTCTCAAAAATGTTTGAAAAATGTTGCATAATTTTGCATTTCTTTCCCTGGCACAAAACAGGGGGGTCCACAGCCAATTATATATCAATTTGGGGGTCCTTGGCACGAAAAAGTTTCAATTTGGGGGTCCTTGGCAGGAAAACGTTTCTCAAAATTACATAAACAGCACTCATAGCACAGGGACCAAGTGACCATTTGGATCTTTCAGTGGACATCCTAGGAAGGACGAATCAGCTCACTGAAACAGCTTTTGTGTTGTATGAATATTTTATGTCCAGGGGGGTGATGCCTATTATCAAGGACATACAGTAGGAGTATCCAGTGATTCCAGGTGGAACCCAATGGTTGAACTGGCTTTCTTAATTACTTTTGCCAGCCTTGTTTTTTTCACTGGCATCCTTCCCAGAAAATGAGAGCATAGCTGACTGAGGTGGCTGACAACAACACTGTGTGGTAAAACATCAGCAGCGTCCTTTCGCATACATCAAAACACCTACAGTGTTTTTATGGTGTGGCCCTGCACAAGTATAGCCATCTATAAGAGGGCGCCGTCTGTATGTCAGCACTGGGTGTCTATACTGTCTGGAGCTCATCTCGCAAACCACTGCACCGGTCAGTGCCATATCTCTTTTGCACACTGCCAGTGGGCAACAACACCTCCAAAATATAATTTGTTTTAACCCATTAAGACCTGAAGCCGATTCTACAAAATAATGTCTTCTAAATCCCAACAGTTTTCTGAAAAACGTATGTTTCTATATCAGTGGTGCTCAAACTTTTTCATGTCAAAAAAACCCTAAAATGATATGCTTTTGGCCGCCGACCCCCATCTCAAAATATGTTGTTCCAGGGACCCCCAGAAGCAAAGATTTCAGTTAAAAATGTTTGCTTTAAAACAATATATATTCAAAGATTTGCACACATTTTCACAATTTTTCAAAAATAGCAGATCTACAGATTAGATTTTTTTGGGAAAAAAGCGTGCTTTCCTGAATGTACAGTAATCACTGAAATGTCCTCCCAATTCAACACATCTATCGGTCAAAAAGAGCCTAAATCCTCTCCCCTGATGGTAATATATAGGGCCCTAGGTGAGCAGCCTATACTTTTACACGACATATCTTCAGCCTATACACATCTTCAGCCTATACACGACATATCTTCCATCGTTAATACGTAGATGTAGATGATACACACTAATATTGTCTGGCGAATAATAAGCCCAAAAACCCCACACAAGCTTGTCCCATTTAATTAACTGTCTAGCAGATATTACAAGACGTCGAAATGATTTCAAAGGATGTCAAATCATTCCCTTCAATTGAAGTCTGACAAAACTCAAAATTCTCATAATTGGCCCGGATCACTTTCATTCTCAGATTCATTCATCTCTCGGTCCTTTGTCTAACAATGAATGACAGCTCTGTTCCCAAAAACCTTGGCGTCTTATTTGATCCCAGACTAAAAACATTGAGAGCCATGCTAATTCGTCCTTGCCTTGACTATTGCAATCGTGTTTTAACATGTCTAAAAGGAGAAAGAATACTCAATAGACTCTTCTATTCTACATGTCTCCTAAATCTCAACAGTATTATGAAAAACGTACATGTATGTATGTTTCTATATCAGTGGTGCTCAATCTTTTTCATGTCAAGGACCCCCAAAATTATATGTATTTGGCCGCGGGCCCCCATCAAAATATGTTGTTCCAGGGACCCCCAGAAGCAAAGATTTGAGTTAAAAACGTTCGCTTTAAAAATATATATATTCAAAGATTTGCACACATTTTCACGATTTTTCAAAAATAGCAGATCTACAAGCTCGTAGCGCGGCACTCGGTGCCGCGCTATGAGCTTGTAGGTCTGCTATTTTTGAATAGCTAAAGTGTAAAATAAAGCTTTTTAGCTCGAATCTAAAAATGACACAGTTCCAGGTCTCAATGGGTTAAGAGATGACTCATTACATTTAAGGCACCTGATGATCTGCCCCCCAATGACGTTTTTGAGTCATTATTAACCCCTCATTAGCGTGTGTGACCTTACCTAAATGCAGGCTTTAGGTGCTGTTAGCAGTGTGCAGTTCAGCAGCCATAATTTGGGCCTCTTCCTTACTTCCTTCACAGGCGTTACCAATGATACTAATGAAGGCTCTGTTCCATTCTGGTCAAACAGAGTCAAGGTGCTGATATTGTTGCATGTTGGCTCACTGGAAACACTCTGCTACACCAGTGGGTCTCAAAGTGTGGTCCAGGGACCCTCATGGTTCCTTGAGGGGGTTCCAAATGGCCCCTTACGGGTGTGTAACTCCGAGAGTGTACAAATGGAACCAAATGAACCCGTAAGGGTCCATTTGGTTCCATTTGTATGCTCTGAGAGTTATGGTGGTCCTTGAAATTAAAACGTTTGAGAACCACTGTGCTACACTAAATTGAACAGAGCCTTCATTAGAATCATTGCTAACACCTGTGAAGGAAGTAAGGAAGAGGCCCAATTTCTTTCCTATAGACCCCTTAACAGACGACGTCATACTGGCTGCGTGCAGCCAGTATGCGCGCAACGCAACCCATTATATCAGGTCTCGTTAGGACGCGTCTCACTAGCCAACACACACAAGAGGGGGTTGGGGTGTGCTGAAACCAGTGCACCCCGAAACAGGTTGGGAATTGATTGCGTGAAACAATCACCTGTGCGTCCAGGCTCAATGTTAGTAAACAAATAATTGGTCTATACGGCTGATGTGCATAGAGCCTATTGGGAGGTCGGGATTCGATGCCCCGGCCAGGTCATATTGTACCAAAGACAATAAAAATACTAGAACCCAATGACTCCCTGCTTGGCACTCAGCATCAAGGGTTGGGGTAAGTCCCTGTGACATACAGTACTAGCATCATGTCCAGGGGGTGTACTTGTACATCAAGCCGCCTCACGCTACAGAAACAGGAGACAGGCTTCTTGCCCTATGGGCCACATGGCTCGGCATGGCTTACATACTGCTACTCGGAGTGGTTAACCCTTTTAGACCGGTAGTGTCATTTTTTGATTTCTTTGGCTAAAATAGCAGATCTACAAGCTTATAGCGCGGCACCGAGTGCCGCGCTACAAGCTTGTAGATCTGCTATTTTAGAAAAATCTTGAAAATGTGTGCAAATCTTTGAGTATACATGTTTTTTAAAGCAAATATTTGTAACTGAGATCTGTGCTTCTGGAGGTATATTCTAATGTCTAAATCCTTTTTTTTAAACGTATGTTGCTATAATATCAGTGGTTCTCAAAAATTATATGTATTTGGCTGTGTGGACCCCCATATCAAAATGTTTTCTTCCAGGGACCCCTAGAAGTTGTAACAGAGTTAAAAATGTTCGCTTTGAAAATATATATATTCAAAGATTAGCAAAAAAAAAATCACGATTTTTCAAAAATAGCAGATCTACAAGCTCGTTTGTATATCTGCTGTTTTTGAATAGCCAAACAAATCTTAAAATGACACACACAGCTGCGTTCCCGGTATTAAAGGGTTAAAGTCCATAAGAGGATCTGGGGAGGGCCTTTGTAGCTACTGTATACTGAATTTAGTCATTTTTCCATTGTGAACACACTCAACACAGACCCAGAATTAATACTATAATACATTATATGGAATTGGGACACTGCGGTAGGCAATTTATCCTCTCTTGGAGAAATAATTTCTGTGCACCAGAGAAAGTTCAAATCTTCTGTCAGAGCACAGAACATAAATCATAATCACCAAATGAAGACTTGCGGCAACACAAAACTGATAAAGGATTAAACCAACTTTTCTCTTAAAGTGAATCATGTAATTAGTTAGTTAGTCATCGCTGCTGTCAAGAATACAACACCGATAAGAGCCAAACTACTGCAAAGAACATTTCTAACATGAACAACAACACGAATCTTCACAGGAAAATAATGTTACAATGCACAGCTCAAAATTAAACCAAACAATCTACAGCATAGTGTAATGATAAAAACTAATTATTCTGTATCACCCATAATACTGGAAAAATGTGTTTATCATGGCCTGTTAATCTTTCAAGAAAATGTCATTATCACATTGCTATATTAACTTTAGTATTAAAATTAGTATGTCATATTTATTTAGCCTTTGAGTGGGTCGATGGAGAAAAGGGTTAAATTAGTTAAATCTGTTCCTCAAAAGACATCTTCTCTATTCATGGTCAACCATGAACAAAAAACACCCTGGCATGCAGTGTTGTTTTCATCGACTATAATCTTATGATATTTAGTCGACTAAAACTAGACTAACAGTAAAACATTTCAGATTACTAAAATATGACCAAAACTAAATGGAATTTGATTCAAAAGACTATGACTAAAACTGAATGCAAATTTACTGTCAAAATTACTGGCATGTAGTTGGCCAATGTGTGTCCACAAAACCACTGAAAAGAGTGTGCGCACATACGCACGCACGCACGCGCACACACACACACACACACACACACACACACACACACACACACACACACACACACACACACACACACACACACACACACACACACACACACACACACACACACACACACACACACACACACACACACACACATCAGTACCCTGGGAGAACTCTTGGCACACACTTTTACTGGAGAGCTTGAAAGTAAGTCCACATATGTGCACGTAAACAAAAGGTTCAAGAAAAATATGATCCTAGGCAATCTTCTGCCAAAAAGTCAAACAGCCTTTATTACAGTAAGATGGTTATTTCCTGGTGAAATGGTAACTTGGACAATAAATGTGCATGTTAAAACAGAACTGGGCTACGCGTGGGTTGTATATCCCAGTTATGTTTTAACATGCCCATTTTATTGTCCATATTTCTTAAGAATCTCACCATGAAATAGCCATCTTAACAAAGGCGTTTTTAACTTTGTGCCAGAAGAGTGCCTTGGATATTTTTTTCTTTAATTGAACCGTGTTGAACTTGCAGAACTAGTATTCTTTCTCACTCAAAACAGACAACCAAACATTGCTCATGTTCTTGGACCTTAAACACGCAGGTTAAAAAACTCTTGAGGGCCACAGATCCAGGGAACGGGGGTCGGGGACACTGAGTTCTATCTCTCTGTTAGTCATAAATCTAACCTGCCACCATCCTTGACTCTGCCTGCAGCCAAGACTGTGACCCCCGCAAACTGAAAATGATAGTTTATTTGTTCTATGGGCTGTAAAGAGGGTGCAGACAGGATCGGTTACAACCAGTGTTACAATGCTGAATTGGAAGGTGGTCGCACTCTATTTTAATGACGTGACGCGCACGTTGCTTAACACCTACACTACAGGTCACACAATGGACAATTGATATGCATCTAGGCTCATTCCTATGTTAATTCACCTGGTGTGAGTCGTAAGTCAATGTTAAATTCCAAAATGGATAATAGTCGCTTCTTTTGGGCTTGTTTTCATAGACATGGTTGCTTATTTCTCTCGGAAAATCTGGCAACACTGGTGGGGGAGGGGGTGGCTGTAGTTATGGAGGTGGCGTGCTCATCTAGCCTACTGACCGCACTGCTTCACAGGTCAGCCGCTCTCGACGGACCCCATTAATACGCCGGGTCCACCTCCAAAATGTGTTTCTACATACATTGCAGTATTGATACTTTTACTTAAAGGGATAGTTTTACTTTTTTTGTGAGGGTATAGCTATACCCGTCTACTTTACTTTGACATGAACTCACATGCCGAGTCACCGCCACACGGCCCCCCTCACTCCCTGGACCCCCCCATGGACCCCCCCACTGCTACCACCGGTACCACTGGGTAAATATTCGCACAGAATGTCAGCCGCACACACACACAGGTGAGGCGCTGCCAGCACATTTCCCCCTGACACAGAGATAATGTATGACAACACTTCCACCCCCCCCCCACTCTTGCCCTCCTTCTCCTCCTCCTCCTCCACCTCCTCCTCCGACCGTGCGCCAGCCTGCTGAGGGTGGCACGCTGCCCGAGTTGCGCGCACCACACTCACCTGCCTGTGCCCACATGCCAGGGCCTTGGGTTCGTCAGTGTCACAACGTGCGGCGCCATGTGTTCGACTACTAGCCCTGTGTTTTGTCCTTTTAGCCCATTAGAAACCGGGAACGCATCTGTGTGTCATTCCAAGATTTAATTGGCTTAAGATTTAAATAGCAGATCTACATAGCTCATAGCGCGGCACCGAGTGCCGCGCTATGAGCTTGTAGATCTGCTATTTTTGAAAAATCGTGAACATTTGTGCAAATCTTTGACTTTTTTTGAAAAAACAGTTATTTGAAAAAACAGTTATTTGAAAAAACAGTTATTTGAAAAAACGTTTATGTTACTATAATATCAGTGGATCTTCAACTTTTTCCATGTCAAGGACCCCCAAAATGATATGTGTTTGGCCGCGGACCCCCATCTCAAAATATGTTGTTCCAGGGACCCCCAGAAACAAAATGTTTTCTTTAAAACATACATATATATTCAAAGATTTGCACACATTTTCATAAGATTAAAAAAAAAATAGCATATCTACAAGCTCATAGCGCGGCACTCGGTGCCGCGCTATGAGCTTGTATATCTGCTACTTTTGAATAGCCCACAGAAATGTAAAAATGTCACACAGATGCGTTCCCGGTCTTAATGGGTTAGGGGAGCGGGGGCGAGTAGCACAAGGTGACTGTTGGTATTAGTATGTAGCATTTGCCACGCTGGGGCGCCTCCCTCATTGGTATTTCATGTAGAGTGCCGACGCATTCGTCACGTTTCATAAACTTTCTTATTATTCACTGGCGGGGAGTAATTTTCCCCTGCCGCTCGCAGTCGTGAGTGAGAGACACAGAGAGAGAGAGAGAGAGAGAGGGAGAGAGAGAGAGAGGCTCAGACGGGGGGAGAGAGGGGTGACACTGAAATTCCTCTGATAATGTTCACCTCTCCAACTCATTCGCGTGAACTTGTTTATCCTAGTAAGACCTGAAGCCGATTCTACAAAATGTCTTCTAAATCCCAAAAGTATTCTGAAAAACGTATGTTTCTATATCAGTGGTGCTCAAACTTTTTCATGTCAAGGACCCCCAAAATGATATGTATTTGGCCGCGGACCCCCATCTCAAAATATCTTGTTCCACGGACCCCCAGAAGCAAATATTTGAGTTACAAATGTTCGCTTTAAAAAAATATATATTCAAAGGTTTGCACAAGTATTCATGATTTTTTCAAAAATAGCAGATCTACAAGCTCGTAGCGCGGCACTCGGTGCCGCGCTACGAGCTTGTATATCTGCTATTTTTGAATAGCCAAAGTGTAAAATAATGCTTTTTTAGCTCAAATCAAAAAGTGACACAGATGCATTCCCGGTCTCAATGGGTTATTCGAAGAGCAGGTGCTTGAGTCCCATCGTTGAATCCCTTTCGCCACACCACTCCTGCCGTCTCTCCATGCAGCATCTGGGGTGGGGGGGGGTGGGGGGTAGATGGCGGGGGGTTGGTTGAGGTGGGGGTTGCATTGTGTCGGTACGTGGCCAAACAGAGTTGTCAGAGACATGCAGCGACACAGACATGTGGGGGCCTCATTACGAGAGGAAGTCAGGGCCTTAATAAAGGCATCTCTATGGACTGAGTGAGGAGTGAGGAATCCATCAGTGGATCCGTGAAGCAAGCAGCAGCAGCAGCCGCCCCTCTGTGGAAAAAAGACCACGAGGAGCCAAGGTTCTGATGCAGCCAGATGAATGTCCATGAGCACGCAGCATATGTGGCACGGGCAGAGCTTCTCTCTCTCTCTCTCTCTCCCCGCACACGTCCTTGTATATCTTTGTTAGGTTGCGGAGCGTGCCCTTAACCCATTCAGACTGGGAATGCAGTCATTTTTTAGATTTTTTTTTTGGGCTATTCAAAAATAGCAGATCTACAAGCTCATAGCGCGGCACCGAGTGCCGCGCTATGAGCTTGTAGATCTGCTATTTTTTTGAAAAATCGTGAAAATGTGTGCAAATCTTTGAATGTCTTTTTTTTCTGTAGCGCACATTTTTAACTCTGTTACAATTTCTGGGGGGGTCCCTGGAACAAAATATTTTGAGATGGGGGTCCGTGGCCAAACTTCATATAGTTTTGGGGGGTCCTTGACATGAAAAAGTTTGAGAACCACTGATTATGGCAGCATTTTTTTATTTATTTTTTTTAACTATAGGATTTAGAAGACATTTGTAGAATCCCCCCAGAAGCAAAGATTTGATTTAAAAATGTTCACTTTAAAAATATATATATATATATTCAAAGATTTGCTCAAATTTTCATGATTTTTCAAAAATAGCAGATCTACCAGCTCATAGCGCGCTATGAGCTGGTAGATCTGCTATTTTTGAATAGCCCAAAGAAATCTAAAAAAGACACACAGATTCGTTCCCGGTCTTAATGGGATAAAGCCCCGGCATGGCAGCGAGAGGCTTTTTACGCCGAGCAGGTGGCCCATGTTGTCCCGGGCCAAAAGGCATAAAAAAAAACAACCTGCCCCTGGCAGCTGCCTGGCCGTAAAACACATTTATGCCATGATGTCCAGGCTCGTCCCTAACCCATTAAGACCTGGAACGCATCTGTATCACTTTTCTAATTTGAGCTAAAAAGCATTATTTTACACTTAGGCTATTCAAAAATAGCAGATCTACAAGCTCGTAGCGCGGCACCGAGTGCCGCGCTACGAGCTTGTAGATCTGCTATTTTTGAAAAATCACAAAAATTTGTGCAAATCTTTGAATATATATTCTTTTAAAGCGAACATTTTTAACTAAGATGGGGGTCGGCGGACAAATACATATAATTTTGGGGGTCCTTGACACGAAAAGGTTTGAGCACCACTGATATAGAAACATCATTTTTTTCAGAATACTGTTGGGATTTAGAAGACATTTGTAGAATCGGCTTCAGGTCTTAACGGGCTAAAGTGCGATTCAGACCCCGGGGCCAACATCGTGGGTGTCTGCTGGCATTTCTGGATTGATCCGCGAGTCTGCTTTTTTACGCATTAGAGTCCGAAAGCCTTTGACCTTTTGTAATATAATGGCCCTTTTTTTTCATCCCCCGCAAACAGGGGGTAAATTATCACCTCTGTGTACTATGCGTTGTTTAAAACAGTGGTTCTCAAAGTGGGGGTCCTTGACAGGGTTCCAGGGGGTCCCCAGCTGCATTTCTGATTGACACGACACTGATGATAGTGCTGTCAAACAGGTCTATGAAGCTATCTATGAAATCTATAAAATCTGCAACATACAATTGAATACAATATGTAGGAGGGGGTCCCTGCTTCATCTCTCTCTCAGCTAAGGGGTCCTTGGCCTGAAAAACGTTGAAGACCCCCGTCCTAGAGTGTACAAATGGAACCAAATGGATCCATAAGGGTCCATTTGTACACTCTCTGAGTTGTGGGTGTTTGTGGCCTGGCCTCTAATGCACATCAAAACTGGGTTTGGTATTAATTAAAAAAGGTTGAGAACCACTGGTGTTTAAAGATAATTGACCGCTACACAACAAGCGAATAAATATGCAATCTGCATGTATTAATGCTCAGTGATGAGACGAAGTGAAGAAATATCAAAGTTTCTTTGAAACGCCATCCTCCCACTGACTGCTCTTTAACAGAGTTTGTTTTTATTCCTGGTCTCGTTCTGACCTCTGCAGTGGTGGAAAAAGAACTAAAGTGTTTTACTTAAAGGGGTAGTTCACCCCCAAAATGACTTTTTTTTTTTAACCAAAAATAAGTAGACCTGTAAACTCCCTACACCTCCGCGCCCACTCGCATGTATGCAGGAGGAGAATTCACAAGATATACGTCAAACAATTCTAATGCTATTAGGCAGCCATCACAGCTGGAATACAACGATGAAACCTCGACTTAAAAACGTCAACGTGTTTAAACCCATTGAGACCTGGAACTGTGTCATTTTTAGATTTGAGCTAAAAAGCATTATTTTACACTTTGGCTATTCAAAAATAGCAGATCTACAAGCTCATAGCGCGGCACCGAGTGCCGCGCTATGAGCTTGTAGATCTGCTATTTTTAAAAATGTGTGAAAATGTGTGCAAATCTTTGAATATATATATTTTTAAAGTGAACATTTTTAACTCAAATATTTGCTTCTGGGGGGTCCCTGGAACAAAATATTTTGATGGGGGTCCGCGGCCAAATACATATAATGTTGGGGGTCCTTGACATGAAAAAGATTGAGCACCACTGACATAGAAACATACGCTTTTCAGAATACTGTTGAGATTTAGGAGACATGTAGAATCAGCTTCAGGTCTCAATGGGTTAACAACGTGACCAATTTTGCACAATATTGACACCACACTGCTATTACAGAATCCATCAGAAGAAAATACATTGATATTCCAGCAGCCTTTGTTGTGATAACATGTGTTCTGATAGTGTGTACTGCACAGATGGACAATATAGAGCCAGGCTGCAGGAATGTACTGGCAGGTTAATATTGGGAAGAGACTATTTTCTCTATGAGAAATGGCCAATGACACTATTGTGGTCATGTGGGGTAAATGGAACCCTCGTTTTGCAGCCAAAAATAAACAGTCTACCATGCACCTGCAAAGAGAGTTCCACAGATCTGTGTCTCTGGTGTGAATGTTTCTTCACTGAATTATCTCTGGTTTACGAGGTATGCACTCAGGCTGAGCAGACTCATCTCAACAAGTTATGGGCTCAGGGAAAATAAAGCCTGGTTGAGTTAGTTTACCATCGAATGCAGTATTGTGCAACAAATAGCGTCATTGGTAATAGTGTGTGTGTGTGTGTGTGTGTGAACAGACTGAACACCAATAGGCTCTATTCACAGCAGCCATATTTTCACTTCCTTAACAGGTGTTACCAATGATACTAATGAAGGCTCTGTTCCATTTAGTGTAGCACAGTGGTTTCCACGAGCCCCATAACTCTGAGAGTGTGCAAATGGAACCAAATGATTTGGTTCCATTTGTACACTCTCAGAGTTACACCCCTTACTGGTGTCTAACTCTGAGAGTGTACAAATGGAACCAAATGGACCGTCTGAGAGTGTACAAATGGAACCAAATGGACCCTTGCGGGTCCATTTGGTTCCATTTGTACACTCTCAGAGTTACACGCCAGTAAGGGGACATTTGGAAGCCCATGAGGGTCCCTGGACCCCAACTTTAGACCCACTGGTGTAACAGAGTGTTTCCAGTGAGCCAACATGCACAATATCAACAACCCTGACTCTGTTTGACCAGAATGGAACAGAGCCTTCATTAGTATCATTGGTAACACCTGTGAATGTCTTCATAATATGGCTGCTGTGAATAGAGCCCATTAGTGGAAGAAAATAAATGACAAAACCCAAAATGGAGAGGTCAAGTTAAAGTTGTTCTCGAGTAGATTTCGATATGAAAATAAAGATGACATTATAGGGAGATGTAATTCCTGGTTCACCTGCCATTTCAAAAGCTCAAGGACACTACACTATCTCCTGCTAGGAACCAGCCAACGCTGATGAACAAGCTGCAGAAGGGACAAAGAATGCTGAGGCATATGCAGAACTAATCCGGTTTCTGAACATCAAAAGATTGTCGGTGGTAATGCGCACAGCAGCAAAAAAATGGAAGCGGAAAACACCAAAGATTCTGCATTATTATGGAAGCCATGCATAGTTGGCCTGTATACCAAACTGTTTTCTCTTCAAATGTTGAACAGTTAAAGTGTGGCTGGGTACATTATACAGGCAGAGGCAATCACAACAGCATTAAGAATCGCTGGAGAAATGTTAACGACAGACTGCTAATTGCAATGATTTTGAAGGGATTGCCAGAGTCATTCAAACCATTCTCTAGTATTCACTTAATGCAAAGAGATGATGTAATGTTGTTTGCCGAGCTTAAGACAAAACTACGGAGGGGCGCGGTGGCGCAGTCGGTAGCGCTGTCGCCTCACAGCTAGAAGGTCCTGGGTTCAATTCCCGCCGGGGAACGCTGTGGGCGCTGGGGGCGTGTTCTCTCCTCCGCGTCATCAGTGCCCACACCCTAGGTGGGGTTGGTGAAAGGGCCTTTCTGTGTGGAGTTTGCATGTTCTCCCCGTGTCTCCTAGGGTAGTTAATACCCTCACAAAAACATGCAGTAATCCTGGTCACTATACTGCCTCCCCCTGGTCAGTCAGGGCGCCTGATGGAGGGGAAAGGAACTGGTTGGAATAACGTGTTCCTTTCACGCGCTACGTCTAACCAGGGAACTTCCCCCCTGTCGGGTGATAAGAAGCGGCCTGCTTGCTCCTCATGCATTGAAGGAGGCATGAGCTTCAGCTTGGGCTCTCCCTAGGCTGGCAGAGGGAGAGTAGTGCCCAGGATTACATAGGCAATTGGCACTGGGTGAAAAAATATGGGTTACAAAATCGTGGGATAAAAATTATAAAAAATAAAAAAAAAGACAAAACTACGGAGAAAGAGGACACCAAAACTCTAAGCAAAAGCACCTGACATGTCATGAAAACTCAAGACCAGACCAAGTTTCGTAGTAAGTATACTATGGCAGTATTTCGCCAAGCCAAGAGTCTGGGTTAGTGTAAAACATGTACTGATATTTGTTGAAGGGTACAATTGACAGCGAGTTGTGTTACGGGAAATGCAATGGTTTGGAGCTAGCGACTACACAGGCACACAGTAATGCAGACTGGCCAGCTGATGTAACTGACAGATGCCATACAACAGGCAATCGTGTAAGTCTAAAATGAAAGTGGTCCTTTGATTTAATGGAAAAAACAACAAAAAGCAACCTACTGTAGCATTATCCACATATGAGGCTGAGAATATGGCATTGGCCGCAGCCACACAGGCTGTGTAAGTTCAGCTACTTCCAAGGTATTGACGCCGGGCATCAGTGCACACAGACAGAAGTTTTATGAGGACGACCAAGGAGAAATTGCATTGTCAAAGAACCCTTGCGAGCAGAAAGATGGTGCAAACATGCTCATATAAAGTATGGTTTTATTAGGTCAACTGTAAATGAGAGGGAGGGTGATGGCAGACATTACAACACATCCTGCAACAAAGGTCAAGTTAACTAAGACTGGACAATGTGTGTTTGAGGTTACGTAATAGTTGCTTTTTTCTTTTCTTTTTTTGAATTGGTCATTTAAAATGGACCAAATGGACCCTTTTGGGTCTGTAACTCTGAGAGGGTACAAATGGAATCAAATGGACCCTAACGGGTCCATTTGGTTCCATTTCTACCCTCTCAGAGTTAAATTAACATTGATTGTGCAATATAAATTGGGGTTGAGACTCAGAAATGCCATTAAATGGGGGTCCGTAGTCTAATGCATGTCAAACTGGGGGTTCTTGAAATTAAAATGGTTGAGAATCACTGCTAGAGCCGTAAAAATCTTCTCTTATGGGGGTCCTTGGCATATCTTTTCAAATGGGGGTTCCGCGGGCTAATAAGTGTCAATTTGGGGGTCCTTGACATGAAAAAGTTTGAGAACCACCGACTTAAACCCTATATCGACTGGGGTCCCCCAGAGATCTATACTAGGTCCCCTCCTTTTGTCGTATACAACAAATCTCATTTGCAGAAAATAACCAATCTACAAGCTAGATCTACAGTACCATTTTGGCCTAACACTCACCCCAAAATGTAGGGACGCTAGGGTTCATTTAGTTAAGAAGCTTGACAAGTGGTGATGTTCACATGTACTGACATAATTATCTTATGACAAGTACAGTATGATGTGCTCTCGCGCGTGTGTGCATGAATTATATGGGAAAACACGCATGGCAGCATTGTAACGGCGGCGGAATATGGGAGAACGGCCAACAACCGACTCTATTCTGGTCATATGAGGTAAATGTATATAACCTTTATTTCGGAGCCAAAAATAAACAACGTTTCCGGTGCACCTGCAAGGAGAGGAGATCAATGGCTCCCGTGTGAATTTTTCCTCCGTGAATTATCTCCGTTTAACCGAGCGTGCACCACGACGTGCACGTTAGATTTGCTGTGCAGCAAACTTATCTCACCAGCCTATATATGCTCTCCCTAAAGTATGTACTTCTCTGCTGTGGCGGAAAAAGTACTCGCATATTTTACTTAAGTAAACGTATCAATACTGCAATGTAGAAATACTCTGTTACAAGTAAAAGTCTGGAATTCTAAACTTATCTACTGTACTTGAGTAAAAGTACAAAATGTACCAAAAGTAAAAGAAAGAATGTCAATGAAAGTTTTCAAATATATAAAATGTATAAAAATCTTTTGAAAATAGCAGATCTACAAGATTGTAGATTGGCTAACTACAAATGGACAAAATGTATATAGGGCTGAAGTGGTTAATGTATGTTTTGTAATAATACTTTGTACAAAATCTACAAAGTAACTAGTAACTACATTTTTCAAATAATTGTAGTGGAGTAAAAGCAAAAATATAGTAAAAGTACTGAAAATTGGAATCACTCCAGTATAGTAAAAAAAATACCTCAAATTCGTACTTAAGTACAATACTTGAGTAAATGTACTTTACACCACTGCCTATACGTTTCCCACAGGTACATCCATCTCCAGTATCATCTGCTCTCCCTAAAGTATGTACTTCTGTACTGTTTCATAAGATGAGTGATGAAAGCCTCTCCTGAACGAAGTAATGGGTCTCCATCTCTCTTTTTTTATCTCTGCTGGCCATTCCACCATGCAGCCAGCGGGGCTGGGTCATTTTTTTTTTTTTGCTCGGGGAGGTCGGGAGATAAAAGCCTACTTTGCTCGCATGTTTGTTTGCTTGCTTGCACACTCTGAGCCTTTCAGCGTCGAACGAGTACTGTTATGTTTCAACTGGAGCGTTATTAATAACATGGGGTTAAGATGCTGGGGTTAAAATATTATAGGGGCCCTGAATGGAATGCCCTCTTTATTATTTCATGAACGTGTGTATGCCGTACACGTGCGCGCGCGTTTGTGTGTGTGTGTTTGTATTGCTATACTTGCGAGGACCAAGTATAGTAGAATTTGAAGAAATATACATTGTGAGGACCGTTTTCCTGGTGCTCACAAGACAAATGGTTGTTTTATAGTTAAAAAACGATTTTTAGAGATACGTTTACAATTGGAAAAACATTCAGGTCAGGATTCGACATTTAGAGGTTAGGTTTAGGGATTGGAATTAGAGTTAAACATGATTTATATTTAGTTGCGCGCCAGTGTCATGCGCCGAAAAACAGCTGATCTATAAGCTCACAACGCGTCGCAGCGCGACGCGTTGTGGGCTTGTAGATCTGCTGTTTTTCGGCTTTAGGCTTACGGTTAAAAATGGCAAAATATGCATTTTTTTTAAATGGCATTCATAAAATGGCTGTCCTAAAGTGTTGATGTCCTCACAAGTATAGTAATACAAACGTGTGTGTGTGTGTGTGTGTGTGTGTGTGTGTGTGTGTGTGTGTGTGTGTGTGTGTGTGTGTGTGTGTGTGCGTGTGTGTGTGTGCGTGTGTGTGTGTGTGTGTCGCACGTGCGCGGTTTGAGAGGGAATGTAGCCTAAGTGTGCGAGTTTGTATTCTTATGGTCAAGCTTTTCATCCATCAGTCTTTCAGAGGGAGTGAGTGCGTGAGTGTTTGTGCATTTCTGCATTCTCCGCAGGGACTGTTTCAGCTGAGGGCAAAGAACACAGAAAAAACTTTGAAAGAAGCTTTTATGTACTTTTGAGTGAAATGATCTTAAGAAAGGCTTTTTTTTTTGTAAGAAAAAAAAGAAAGAAAAGTATTTTTATTCAGGCCTCCACATTCAGAAGGGTACTTACTCAATTACCAAGCTCTCTCTTGCCCTTTCTCTATCCATCAATCCTTCTATTCCTGGCCCTTACATTGCTGTGGCGTATATAGGCAGAGAATGGGCTTAGAGTGGTAGTGCAATGTAGGGCATGTCCGGGAGTATACAGTGAGTCAGCCATTTGTAAGCGCTCTTTTGCACTTATACAAGTATCATAAAAGCAATACAAATGGGAATAATTATTATTAACCACAATAACCCTGGCGTCCCTATTCTGGGCATGTCATACTGTACTGTAATAGGTGAACATTCAGTGAAAATAGGCAAACTTTCAGCAAAAATAGGCTAAAGTTTGGTGAAAATAATGTAAACATTAAGCAAAAATAGCAGATCAACAGTATATGTTTGCTTGTAAATCTGTATTTTCGCTATTCGACGTACGAAGTATAGAGTTTAACTGGTAAAAAAAAATAAACATACGGAAGTTGTTCGTTTTGTTTTTCTCTATTTTACACTTCTAGAGCTGATTGAACAAAATGTTAAAACACGAAATAGACAAAGTAGGTTGATCTCTGGGTCTGATCCCTCATGTATTTCTTTGAAGTATTTTTGCTGCATTTGTATGCTTTATTTCTTTGGCGCTGTAGAGAGACACGAACCCAAGGTCAGACAGTGGCGAGACATGCGAGACAAGACCAAGAGTGAGAGTCTGATGATTTGAACTCGGGTCCTCGCAGAGCTCACAAGAAGCGCGTGGTCTGTGCACTAATGGCTGAGCCACCAGGCACCCCGATCACTCATGCATAATATTTGATTCTGTTGTTCAACATGTCACAATGGACCCGACACGCATAGTGCGCTCGTGCATTTTGCATGAAAACGCCGTCTCAAAATGATCCGATCTTCCTGTATGTGTGTGTATAAGCATCCCATTGGTAACATTAGATTCAAGATTCAAGCTTATTTATTGTTACTGTATATCTCGTGTGGGTAGGCCCACATAAGAGTCAAATTATGTTGTTCTGGTTACTCACACATACAATAAGAAAAAAGTCATACTCAAAGAATAGCAGAAGTGTTAAGACAGTTGTTTGTATTTTAGTCCAAGCACCAGGACTGGAATTGTGTCAATTTATGGGCAAGGCCACAATGGCCTTTGGTGTTGTAAATTTGTGGTGAGCACTAAGGACAAATGCTAGGGCAACAAGGCCATCAAATAAGTCAATGATTTTAACCACTTCAACCCCAACTCATCCCAAGCCCCCTTATTTCGTAGTGTCCCCCAGGGCTCTATTCTTGGCCTCATCCTGTTCTCCGTATGCGTCCTCTTCATCATACGGAGACACAATATCAGTTTCCATTGCTATGCTGATGATACACAACTATGTTCCCATCAGCCCAGATGACAACTCTAATACAGCCAGCCAAACTCCACACTTGCCTATAGCTGACATCAAAAGGTGGATGGGTGACAACTTTCTCCAACTTAATGATGCAAAATATGAGGTTCTGGTCTTCAACCTGCCCCCCTGACAGTACGTAACCTCGGCCCATTACTTCCAAATGTACAACCTACTGCCAGAACCTGGGTATAATTCTTGATTCTGACCTTTCTCTTGAAAGTCATGTACAGAAGGTCGTTCAATCTGCTTTTTACCATCTCAGAAACATTGTCAAAATCCAATCCTTTCTTTCCACCTCTGACCTAACAAAAGTTATTCATGCATTTATTTATGCACTACTGCTGCTACTATTCCTGCCTCTCCAAAAACATCCATCCACCGTAATTCAAATATAAATAATAATAATAATATTTTATAATACTAATATCTATGCTGGGGGGAACATTCACCAGAAATAGCCGATCTACAAGCTCACAATGTGTCGTGCTTTGACATGTTGTGAGCTTGTACATCTGCAATTTCTGACGGAGAGATTTGTCGTAGAAGGAAACGAGCAGACCAAGTACAGTTGCAAGGTCCGTTTCACTAAGTATAGACTCTTTCAATACTTAGTTAGTATATGAGTAAGATAAATGAATAAAAAAGCTGTATATGAAAATAAAAATCACACCTGTGTGAAGGTAGCGGCGCCTGTGATACATTTTGTCATCAATATGTGTTTATAATGTGTTTATAGCCATGTTCTGACCAATCAGAACGTTGACAGACCTGACCAATCAGAACGTTGATGGAAAAGCGAGGTATAGAGCAGGACTATCGCCGTTAAAAATACACAAAAAGAAGGGGGAAAAGCATGAGAAAATAAAACTATATACAAAAAAAAACATGAGAAAATAAAAATATATACAAAAACTTGAGGAAATAAAAAATAAACCTTGACATCATAGTGATGTCATGAATAGTCCCTTTGCCTGATAAATCAGAACCTTGACGGGCCTGACCAATCAGAACCTTGACGGGCCTGACCAATCAGAACCTTGACGGGCCTGACCAATCAGAACCTTGACGGGCCTGACCAATCAAAACGTTGACGGAAAAGCCAGGTATAGAACCCTCAAATTCTCAAATGTGAGAATAAACCTAGTGTATACATGTGGTACCAGAAAGATATTTATGTTTTATGAAATAATGTATACATTTTATAAGCCGTACCCAGAGTCTTTATATTGACCTTAGTGTTATAAGCAAAGCATCGTGGTCTTTTGCTGTGTAGTATGAACTGTACAGAGATGGATGTGCAGTGACTTGTCCGTTGTTTCGGAAGTACGCGTGGTCTATGTGTCCTCCCTCAAAGTGGGTTGCTTCTTGTATGAGTTGAGTGAAGCCTAGTTTCTGAAGAGATTCTGATACGTGGTTGTTGGGGTTTTCACCAAGGCATATGTTGAGATCACCGCATATCAGAGTTGTTTTGATTGGGTCGATTAACTGTGTCAAACTCTGGATCGAGGATGTATGTCCTTTACTTTTGTAGACACTGATTATGTCTATGTCTGTTGAGACCATCATGGTGATTTGCATCGTGTCACTCGTGAAATCTGTGTGATGTTTTATTCTTGCTGTTCTGTAGTAAGTGGCTAATCCCTTGCCATGTCCAATACTGTTTAGATGGAGTGAAAACCCATCAATCTGCAGAGATGGGACATAGTTGTTGTGTGTGAGCCATGTTTCACTGAGGCATATAATGTCAGCATAAGCCAGAACAGGGTCTGCTTTAATTTCTTCCAATTTCGGTACTAGGGAATGGCAGTTGAGAGCTGCCACCTTCACAGCCCACTCATGTGTCTTTTCCCATTCTGTAGGGTTGATGTTAATGGACACACTCTCCATCCTCTTCAGTTCCTGCATGGCATTTTTATCTGCACGGAGCTTTTCTTTTGGTAGATGGTTGATGATGTAGAGTTGTTCTAAGGAAGGGACTCTGCTCAGCATGACATATCCCATGGCTGGCTGGAATATTGTTGTTAAGTCCATAGCTGCTGTTTGGGGTTTGGAAATTTCTTGTCCTTGGAACTTGTGGCATCTTGCCGCATAGCAAAGTACTAGTGGGAATTGATAGACTGTTGCAGAGCTCGACGCATGGGTTTGCTTCTTTGACAGGCTGTATGTGAATTGAACTCGTTCCACTGGTGTACAACCCATCATTATGCTGAGGATTGAAGCAGTCCTCAGCTTCACCATGCAAACTGAAAGATGATGCATTCAAAGAAGATGCACCAAACAGAAAAAAACATAAGGAGTTACTAGACAAAGTAAAGGAACTACTGCTTGATAAGAAAACAGTCTCCGACATCCTTAATAGATTTCCCACCATCAATCCAAATGACAAAGATGCATATGAAGAAAAGAGAAAGAAGAGGATTGAAGCAGTCCTCAAGCTGGCTGGACTAAATGAGACAAACTTTAATTCCTACTTGGAAGCTTTGAAGACTAGTAAGGGAGGCTACTGTCTCATCATGGCCAGAGACATAGATGAAATATTTGTCAATTCCTACAATCCTGAGTGGTCTCAAGCCTGGAATGGTAACACAGATCTGCAAATCACACTGGACTACTATGTAGTGATAACCTATATCTGTGAATACTACACAAAGGATGACACTGGAACGATGAAGACTCTGCTTGATGTCTTAAAGCAATCAGACTCCAGTACTCTGAAAGAAAAAATGATAACACTTATGAATACCTTCATCTCACATAGACAGATGGGAGAAGCTGAAGCAGTGTATAAGATATTTCCAGATTTTCACTTCAGAGACTCTAATGTCACTTCAGTCTTCGTTCCCACAAACCGCAGAGATGAGAGAAACAAGTTTCTAATTAGAGTTGACGATAATCCACAGTATACCAATATTCCAAAGGTCAATATTCCAGGAAGAAAAGGGGAGTATGTAGAGAAATATGACATTGTCAGTAAATACGAAAGAAGGCCAAAGAATTTGGAATACATTTGCTTGGCCCAATTTGCTAAAATGTACAGTCCTGCTTGGAAAAGCCCAGAAGACAAACAACACCCACAGGTAAATGCCCAATCACATACCTACCCTAAAGAAAAGCTCAATTATTTCATCACTTCACATGAAGGAATATCTAGCACACCCCTTCCATCAATCGTCTTACTAACAGAGTTACATTCAGATGAACCCCCATACATGAGAAAAAGGGCGAAACCTTCTATTATGAGAATCCACAAGTTTAATAAGCATAAAACCCCTGACTCATACTGGTTCTCAGAACTTCTCCTATATAGCCCATTCAGACACGAGGAAGAGATTGAAAAGAAACTAGGAAGAATAGACAAGATTTCTGATGAAAATGAGAAAAATGACACATACATAAACCTACAGGAAGACATAATGATGGTAAAAAAACATGTTATGGAGCATCTGGAGAGCGTGGAAGAAGCTAGGCTGGCGGTAGAAGAGTCTACACGAAATAAAGAAATGGAGGACATGCTAAATGCTGAAGGTGAGCAAGAAATTATTGACTGTAATATGCAAGGTCCTCTGCCTCATCCTGATTTTTTTCATCTTGATCCTGATAATTACACACTATTACAAGAAGGCAATCAATTGGAGAAAACCTTCAGACCCATTGAAATAGATGATGAACATATTCTGTGGATGAAGATAAGAAAGCTTGACTATTATCAGAGAAAGATTGTGGAAATTGGGACAAGATATGCAAGAAATCTTGTCATGAATAGTGACCAATCCCAACGTTGATGGACCTGACCAATCAGAACGTTGGCGAGCCTGACCAATCAGAACGTTGACGGACCTGACCAATCAGAACGTTGGCGAGCCTGACCAATCAGAACGTTGACGGACCTGACCAATCAGAACGTTGGCGAGCCTGACCAATCAGAACGTTGACGGACCTGACCAATCAGAACGTTGGCGAGCCTGACCAATCAGAACGTTGACGGACCTGACCAATCAGAACATTGGCGAGCCTGACCAATCAGAACGTTGGCGAGCCTGACCAATCAGAACGTTGACGCAAAAGCCAGGTATAGAGGGCTACTATCCGCTCTATACCTAAAGGTATAGAGCGGCTAGCGCCGCTAAAAATATCTACTACTGAGTCAAAAGGTTATACACTCTCCTGGTCTAATCAGAGTCAGTGGACTCTTGAAGATATAAATGGGGGGGTTTAAGAATTCAGAATCTCTACAAAAGACAGTGGTGTGGTAAAAACCATATCGACAGGAAAGAGGCAGAGGAGATAATGTAACAATCAACTGGGGCAGTGCGGGTGGGGTGTTAAACAAGGCCTGAGGTTCCGATTCTACAAATGTCTTCAAATTCCAAACAGTTTTCTGAAAAAAATATGTTTCTATATCAGTGGTGCTCAAATCTTTTCATGTCAAGGACCCCCAAAATGACATGTATTTGGCCACGGACCCCCATCTCAAAATATTTTTGTTCCAGGGACCCCCAAAAGCAAGGATTTGAGATAAAAATGTTTGCTTTAAAAGAATAAATATTCAAAGATTTGCACACATTTTCACAAATTTTCAAAAATAGCAGATCTACAAGCTCGTAGCGCGGCACTCGGTGCCGCGCTATGAGCTTGTAGATCTGCTATTTTTGAATAGCCTAAAGTGTAAAATAATGCTTTTTTAGCTCAAATCAAAAAGTGACACAGATGCGTTCCAGGTCTTAAAGGGTTAAGGCCAAACTGAGGCCTGGCATGGCTTCCATGAAATTCCTGCCTTGCTAGTGCCGTGGTTCCCAAACTGGGGATCGGACTCGGGATCGGACTCGGGACCTAAACATTGTGAAAATAGCTTTCACAATATTTATCTGTGGAACAGAGTCAAACTAAATGTTATGCCTACAATTCCAAGTGCTTGTCAGGGTGGAGGGGAGGTGGGTCCCAGTTCAAATATGATCATTTTGGGGGGGGTTGCGGCCTGAAAAGTTTGGGAACCCTTGGCCTCGTGCATAAGGTACTTGAAGGTGTGGTGTGCCAGATTCCAACTCCTCAAGTTAACATCTATTTACATGTATGTCTGCATGCATTGTAGCGGTATCATTAATTTTATTTTGCCAGGTAGACTTTGTACCAGAGAATATACCTCTCTTTTTTATATTATAGTGAGCTCTTCCTCATCTGGTTTTTAACCATATTGTTTAACCGTTCAAAAGGACTTATGTGAAACATAAACTCTTGTACTTGAGAAGCACAAAACACTTTAGTCAGATGTAGGCAATTGTTTGAGTCAAAAATGAAAACCAGCCAAATGGAACACAAATATCCACAGATTCAACCAACTCCATTTCATCACACATTGAATAAACCAGTAATGTTACAACAGAAATAATTCACCAAACGGCATCAAAATGTTCAACCCAAAACACAACTCGGCTCATGAAGCAGAGATTCAGACTTCAATAAGATCACAAGTTGTTCATCAACACAACTGCCAGCTGTCTTTTCACACTCTATTATTCTGAATATTTTCTGTGGCTATAGCGATTCAGGGGCTAAAGACAGGCATTACAGCAGTGGTGGAAAAAGTACTCACATTCTGTACTTAAGTAAATATCAATACTGCAATGTAGAAATACTCTCATACAAGTATAGTCCAGAATTCCAAATTGACTTGAGTAAAAGTACAAAAGTATTGGTATCAAAATGTACTTAAAGTACCAAAAGTAGAAAGCCATCATTATGCAGAATGTCACTATTTCACAAGTTTTCTAAAAAAAAAAAAAATCTGTTGAAAATAGCAGATCACATTGTGACCTTGATCTGCTATTTTCAAATGGCCGAAATCTTCAGTGGTAAAAAAATAAATAAAAAATCTAATAATAATTCAAATCTACAAAGTAACTACAGTTTCCAAATACATGTAGTGGAGTAAAAGTACAATATTTGCCTCTGAGTCTGAGTAAAAGTACAATAAATAAATGATACATACCAGCAGGCAGCGGGGGGGAGATCTGGAATGGGTGGTCCGTGGCAGACAGTCACGGTAATATTGATCCATGCACAGCGGAGGATTTATACAGTTATTTGTAGTCCGATGTAGGACATTAGAATGAATGTTTGGTGAGTGTTTAGCCCTGGTTCACGTTAGTGAGTTCTCACTGACGCTCTGAACCAGGGCTAATGAGTGTTAAACGTCAACTTCAGAGCAAATTCGACACTCTTAGGACAAAAAAACGCTCAGCATAAACACAGTGGAAACAGACGGTTTGATTCACTCTTTCCCGGATACCGCACGCATACAAACACACACCAGGTGCAAAAATTACCAGGGAGTTTGAGAGGCAACGATTTAAAGGGACCAGTGTTGCCAGATTTTGAGAGAGAAAGAAGCGTTGTGAGCTTATAGATCTGGTATTTCCCCAAAAAAAACTTGGGGGTAAAAAAAAGTTAAACAATGGGGAATAAGTTTGAAACATTTTAACAGCACAAATCTGGTATGGGGTCCTTGCCACAAAAATATAAGGTATAATGATATACCTTAGTCGTGCATGTTCAAATCATATATACTTAACATTATATCCAATCATTTTCCAAAGTATACATTTATTCTTTATTTTCTTTTACATTTTTGAAGAAGCTGCGGTGGTGCCCAGAAATACCTGATTCCCACACTGGACCATTACGTTTAACACACAGGCAGGCAGCCTGTGTGTTAAACGTATACAGGTATACAGGTGCAGTGTGGACTCTGACGACCACACTGCAAATGGACAGGCAGTGGGAGGAGGTGGTGGAGTAGCCTAATAGCATTTTTCCAAACTGTCAATACCGTTCCCATACAGTGAAGACCTCTGTAGAAGGCCTGCAGGACCTTTAGTCCCATAGCAAACCCCTGCATTCCCTGAGATGATAGAAGCATTGCTGTGCCTATCTAACCCAGTGGTTCTCAAACCTTTTCATGTCAAGGAAACCCCACATTTATATTTATTTGGCCGCAGACCCCCATCTGACCTGGCATAAAGTCAGGGACCTCCAGAAGCAAAGATTTGAGTAAAGAAATATTTGCATTGTCACCGGGTGAAAGAAATAGGGTTACAAAAATCGTGGGATAAAAAAATTAGGACAAAAATAGTGCCATCTGCAATCCGGGCTAACCACATTCACATCACCAGTGAACTTTGGTTGGTAGCATGACGTCTCAATGACTTCCCCGAAGCACACACTATTTTCAGGCCCTGTCACTATCACAAATATGGCATGATGCACCTTTTAAGGCTGCTATCATAGCACAGCCGGGTGCATCATGCAATATTTGATATGAAGGGTTGATATTCATCATGCCACTGTGCTGCTGTGTGTTATTGACAGAGTGAGAGGTAAACTCATTCTGTCGACCTCACTGTCTGATCTCGGCTCTCTTTTAACTATAGGCTTGTCACTCAATGCCCTGGAAGGCAAGACCTCACGCAAGTTTGACAGATAAAAGTCTCCTCACTTCGTTGCAGTTGAGACATTTTTTTTTACCTCCAAGAAAAGTTTCAAGACTCACCTGCTCCCCTTTTCAACTCACAAACACACATGTGCGTGAGCGCACACACACACACACACACACACACACAAACACGCGCGCACGCACGCACGCACGCACGCGCACGCGCACACGCACATGCACATGCACACGCACACTCCCCTCTTGTCCATCTGCCAGGCAAAATGGAGCCTCTCAGACAAAGCGAAAGGGAGGCTGATATTCAGTGATCTGAATCAAATGGCAAGAGGAGCATGGTAGGAGAGGAGAGCGGGGAGTGATGGGTGCCAGGGTGCAGGGAAGAAGGAGTGATGGGAGACGTGGAGTGTGTGTGATGGGGGGGGCAGGGGGTGCATGTGGAGTTTATAGACGTGATTTTTTTTTTTTTTTTTGACAGGCTGAAGTCTTCTCGGGGTGAATCCTTCCCAGCTGGGAGCCATGTCTCCTGGATACATGCAGGTGGGCTGGGGGGTGATGGTGGGATGGATGTTGAGTGGGGGGAACGGGGCAGGACGGGACGGGTCGAATAATAAAAAGGCAATGGGAAAAGACATTGGGAGTTCGTTTGTGTCCATAATAAATACGCTTTATTTATTTAGCACCAAAAAGGTAATCAGGATTTTTGGGAATGCTGCTGAATGCAATAGGACACAGGAAAGTACAAGAATGTCACTGCCTATATATGCTACCAACTGTATTGTATGTGTATGTAGTAAGATAAAAACCTTGAACCCTGAGAGTGTGAAGAGTCACATAAATAATGGACCATTTTACACTTAACACTTATTTCGTACAGTATTACATGCTTCGAATGCTGCTTGCATTACTATACTATGTTTTCATAATTGAACATGTTGGGTGATTTAGAAATGCACTTAATAACCACCCATTAAATGTCTGTAAACTGTTTTGATTATGTGTGTTGATTTGTGTGGCTGTATTTGCCATGGTAACTATTTTAACTGATTTGATTTGTTGACCTTGTATGTTTTGTATTTTTCCACAATATAATTTCAGCATCACTCTAAGTGTGGGGTCACCCTCAATGATTCCTCTGTGAACCTCAAATAAAGGTTGAACGAATGAATGAATGAATGAATGCATACGCGTGACATAGTGAAGGTGATCAATACTCGCAGACAGGCGGTGACGTCCGTTCCGCGGGGCGCGATGGTTGTTTCCTGTGACAGGTTAATATCACCATCACTCACTGTCCAACGGCATCAGGGGTAACCTTTCCAACACCCATTCGAATGCAAAAATATGCATTGTGGCCTGAACATTCTAAGAATACTGATGCAAGAGAAAGAAAAGTGTGTCTGCCTTACAGCACCATTTTAAAAACGTATTGTAGTGAAAAGGCCTATTGATCTGTTAGGCAGTAGCGTTGTGTAGTGTAGCGGGAGAGATCGCACAGGCCCAATAACAAGTTCTGAGTTCCAGCGCCTCCGGGGCAGACAGGAGACAAGAGACCAACCATCTGTCTGTCTGCTGTGGATCATTGAGTACTAGCCTATCTCTCACTGAACAAAAACAGTGCTATAGCACTGAAAGTGGTTGTATGGCTCGTAATCATTGGATAACTTATGGTGGTGCGTTTTTAATTTAGACACCCATTAGAGGTGTCTAAGATAAACTGAACCCCCCCTCCCCCCCCAAAAAAACTGTAGAGAATCTAAAGAACCACATAGCACCCCAAAGAACCACTCGAAAACTGCTAAAGAACCAACATTTTTGCGCGTTTAACAGCCGATGAATAGCCAAAATAGCTCACAACACTTCGTATCACAAGCTCGATCGCTTTTTGAACTTAGCCCAAAACAGGGGATCCCATGGTTAATGTTATGAAGGTGCAAAATAGCACATTTGTCAACTAGTATAGTACATATGGAGCCACTAGAGGTGCCTAAACTAAGCAGATGAACCAGTAGAGAACCATACAGGGGCTGAACAAGTTATTTGTATGGCAGTGGTGCTGCCATACAAAGAACCACTGAAGAACCATTCATTGTGCGCGTGCATGTGTGTGTGTGTGTGTGTGTGTGAGTGTTTGTAGTCTGCATGATGAACACGCTGCGCAAGACCTAGCCGGTTGTGTGCCTAAACGGAAGTACTGAAATGTGGCGGACGTATCGCCCAAGGAAATTACGTCGGGGCTTTACAAATCTGTTTACATTCTCCGTGCATGAAACGAGTGTTGTGATTGGTCCGTTTCCGGGGGAAGAACATATGTATGGCGGAGGTCCCGCCTCATAGACATGCTTTGCATTAGGTAGTCTAGGCATGTTTCCCTGAAAATAATGACTAATAATGTATTACAGTACAGTAAGCCGTCATCATCAGTTGACATACTTCAACAGTCCTTTTCTGCACGCACGAGTGTTGAGTGTGACACTTAATTTCTTCCTCATGCATAATGCTTCTCCACTGGCTTCGACGTTGAGCCGTTTATAGAGCACACACCTGCAGAATATTAGACACAAAGGAGAAAGAAAACTCAGCCAGATTTATCGAGACACCCACTTGCCCTAAACACACACACACACCGTGCATATATCAAACCCTGGTATTTAAGCGCAGAATTGCTGCTCGAGAGAGAGAATTTCACTCAAGACAGAATTAGCTCAGGTAAGGAGGGAGCCGCTCCTCTCGCCTTTGTTCTTCATTCTTCATAATGTTTGCGTACATCCTCAAGTAGCTGCGCATGCAAAATGCAACATAATTATGTTGTACCGCAGTTGACAGCTGATCTGTCAGCCAGGCACAGCGCTGAGGGAGGGAGAGAGAGAGGGGGAGAGAGAGAGAGAGAGAGAGAGAGAGAGAGGGGAAGAAGACAAAGATAAAAGAGAGGGAGAATAGAAGAACCTGTGTGGGCTCATCTCTCTCAGACTCCGACAAGGCTACTTATGCCTAATTTATGCGGCCGGCGTACGATGGAGTAGCGTGCCGAAAATAGCCGATCTACAAGCTCACAACGCATTGCGTATAGTGTTGTGTTGTGAGCTAGTGTAGTAGATTACTTGGCTATGTTTCGGTGTGTGCATCACCGTCGTACGACAAAGTAAAAAACAAACAAACAAGCTTTATCCATTGGTGTGAAGCCTGAAAGAAAATGAAAAAAGAGCATAAATACCATCAGCGTATAAGGCGCTGCTGTACCTCTAAGCTCATTATAAAGGCATACTTTCCCCATCTAATTTCCAGCTCCAGAAACACGCGTATAAGACAGATCTCTCAGCCTCGGTGCAGAACACAATTACACCAACACCAGACAAATATAACACGGGAGCATAATCTTTCTGAATCACCTGGAATGTATACTACGGAAAGATGAGTGCGGGGGGAGGTTCTTTTTTTTTCTTCTTTGCTGCAGCTAGCGCGGTTGTCTTGTATAAACAGAACTAGGTTGGCCTCCTTCAGCGTGTTTACTTTCAGCCCGAGAGTACAAATCAACCTCCCAAGATCAACAATGAAACTAATTAGATTTGTGTTGTGCAGCACACATCTCTAAACACAGATCACAGCTCATTGAGAGATGAATCTCCATCTGTCTGGCTGCATATTGGGAGCGGGAAGAGACGCGGAGAAGATCACTGACGTCCCAGCATCCACAGAATGGGCCACTGTGAGCATGTGCGTGAGCGTGTTTGTTTGTTTGTTTGCGTGTGCGTTTGCGTGTGCTTGTGCGTGTGTGTGTACGCATTTTCTTGGACCCCTCAAGAAAAGTTTTCATCTCAAATTCGAGATTTGGATTAAAACTTTAGTGGTTCTAAAGCTTCACTTTACACATTCGTGTACAGAAACACTTCCGTTATTAATATTGTAGCATTTTAGTCATAGGTTTTAGTGCTCCGAGCTGGGATCAAACCCCATTCTCCAGTTCGATAGAAACTGACCAGGCAGTAACAAGCCGAGCCAAGAAAACTCTCACGTGAGGAGCGAGTCGCAACCGAGTCTTTTTCCGCGGCACTACAATATACTATTCATTCATTTCATTGATACAAAACAGCAGTGATTGTGCTATAGCACTGTTTTTGTTCAGTGTAATAGGCTACCCAGTGATCCACAGCAGACAGACAGATGGTCTGGCTGTGATTAACTTTTTTTTCTCAGATAAATATTCATATATAAGGCCAACAATGTATGATTTTATTTTAAGATATTCTTTCCACACCAGAAAGTTTTCCCCCATAAGATAAGGGTCGTGGCATGAAAAAGTTTGAGAACCCCTGGATTAGGGGATAGGTTTAGGGTTAAACATGACATGAGTAAGAAAAAAATAATAGCTGTCCTGTGTGTGTGTGCACAGGGAGAGACGAAGAGCCTCCCCTGGTCAGGGGTCACATCCCCGGACGTCAGTCCTTGTTTGATGGTGTCTAGGCCACAGCAGGGAAGTGGGACATGGGCACACAAGGGGAAAGCAACACGTACATGCCATTGGACCAGTGTGTGCAGGGAGGAGGCTAGGACGGCAACAGCTCTGCTATTTGACATGCACGCACGCAAGCACACACACACACACACACACACACACACACACACACACACACACACACACACACACACACGCACGCACACACACACACACACACACACACGCACAATGGGGACCCAAACAGCCCAGCTGAGAGGAATACAAATCTGGACAGGAGAACTGTAGGCCAATTGCATTCACACTGGGTCACGCATGCACTAAACTATAAAGCGTCAAGTCTGCCATGAAGTACCATCATGGCAAAGGTATTTTTAGTGTGTTGTGTGTTTCTATCCATCTATCCATCTGCTTCTCTACACGCGCACACACACACACAATATATTGCTGTTGTCGGGCAGAAACCTCCGATCTCCATATTCTAACTTTTTCGCTTTAGCTCACTCGTTGGTCCCTCACGTGGCTCCAGTTCCCTTGAGACTGCGCGCCTCCGAAATGGTTTAGTCAACGTGGGGGAGATGCGAGGCGGCTATGCACAGGATTTTCGGGTTTTCCAGTTGTCTATGTCCACGGAATGACACTCCGTGCAATGTATACTAAGTTGTGTGAGATCGGGTTGGCGTCACGCAAGCTAGAGCATCAAAAGTAGCAGATCTACAAGCTCGAAACGTGGCGCGAAGCGACACGTTTCGAGCTTGTACATCTGCTACTTTTTCTATCTTTTAGTTTGAATCCTGAAAACTGTTTTGGACATATGAGGTTTCCACCCGACAGAGACGACAAAAATATATATATATATATATATATATATATATATATATATATATATAATTTCTACACACACACACACACACACACACACACACACACACACACACACACTCGTACAGTATACATGCACAGGATACAGTAAACACACCTGACAGAATGATGTGAATTTACTGAGGTATATCACTCCTGGCAAGTAACCAAACGTCTGTAAGCGTCCCACACCGCCCCGACTCAACTCACACACTTTAAATTTATAGTCAGGTCTGTGGAGGGATAAAAAAAGTATTTTTTTTCCGGATGTTTCCCCGACTTGATGGTAATTTCCCTAAGCTACTGTTGGACATGACAGCGTTATCACTTTGCCTTTGACACCGTGCAAGATAAAGGACTGGGGGACGCCAAGGACCAAATATGTTGCTTTTCTAGGTTGGAGCGGGCCCATTCATCATGTCTTAACACCTAGAGCTCTGTGCAATCCCCGTCCATAAGTCAGCACGGGGCAGGTATCCTCTACCCTGCCAGAAAGCAAACAGGGGAAGGTGATTTGATACCTGACTATTTGACAAAATAACCCATTAAGACCGGGAAAGCATCTGTGTCATTTTTTTGATTTCTTTGGCTATTCAAAAATAGCAGATATACAAGCACCGAGTGCCGCGCTATATGAGCTCGTAGATCTGCTATTTTTTGGAAAATCGTACACTAAAAGTGGAGGTCCTATGTCAAGGACCCCCAAAATGATATGTATTTGTCTGCGGACCCCCCATCTCAAAATATGTTGTTCCAGGGATCCCCCAGAAACAAAGATTTGAGTTACAAATGTTCCCCTAGAAATATATATTTCAAAGATTTGCAAACATTTTCACGATTTTTCAAAAAGATTGCAGATCTACAAGCACCGAGTGCCGCGCTACGAGCTTGTAGATCTGCTATTTTTGAATAGCCCAAATAAATCTTAAAATGGCACAGATGCGTTCCCGGTCTAAGAGGGATAATAGAGCACTATTCCCTCGCCTAAAAGAATGGTGCGGTAAACAGCAGTCAATAAAGAATGATTTTTATACGCCCGAGAGTCGCCGGCGAATGCATAAATGCCGGCTTTTTGCCAATAAATGGAGAGAGAGACACAAGCTTTCGGAAATCAGTTTATATAACAAAGTGGTTATTATTTAGTATGATACTCCATTACATACTGCAGGGACAGTGTGCATAACCATTTCAATCATGTTTTTTTTTCCTCCATTTTATTAAGGATAAAAATAAACTTAAAGATGTTACAAATATAAATGTTTTTTTTTTTTTTAAGACAATAAAACATATTCAATGACAACAAGGAAGGTAGGCAGGGTTATGGCAGCTTAAAACCTCACGGTCGAACTGATCACCTCTCTATCCAGTCCTTAAATGATTTCCCCCCCCCCCCACAAATCACAATAGCAAGCACTAATACTATAGAAAGGAAAATGGAAATGATGCAGATGGGAACTAGTTTTCAAAAGTCAGGGCTTTGCACATACTTCACTCCGTTAGTGGCAAAGTCATAACCAAAATTATCATGAAACTGCAGTATGATACTGTATCTCTGGGCTTTCCATTCGGGTAAAGCACCATCAGCGATCATCAACCACATCACCACCAAAAATGGCACCTTAACAGTTTTACGGGTGATTTACACTGTGTTACATGCCGGCGCATGCACCGGAAATAGCATACCCCTGCCTCCTCATTCACATAAATACAATGAACACAAGTCATATACGATTGGCTGACGGGTTAGTAGCTAAATAGACAATGGAATGGGATGGCCCTGCTTAACACTACAATGGGTGGATCAGTTCACAGGCGCTGGCCACAGTATTCACCTGCAAACTGTTGCTATAGCCTTCGCATGGACACAGCACACACTCTGTGACCACTCTAAAAAAGGACAAGGAGAAATACAAAAATCACATGGGGACATGTACAGTACAGGCATAGCCCATTGAAGAGGTTCCTCTTCAACATTTTGGAGATACAACGCCAGAATGCAGCAGGTTTTCGTTGGAACACAAGTATCGCGTTGCAGTATTTCACCTCTTCCTTCCTTCATTCAAACAAACAGGAAGAGGTTATTGTAGCAATACCTATGCGGGGCAGAAGCAGAGGACATTCTGCAGCCACTGTAGCCTTCGGCACATGGTGTCGTTTTAAAATGACACAATTGAAGTTGTTACAAAGATTCTTTTCACTCCAAATCAATTACAATTAGTTGTCATGTAAACACACATGAAATAGATTTGGGAAAATGTGTGATAAACAACAACAACAACAACTATAATGTGTAATCACATCACAATCTCCTGTTCTTTATGCATGTTCCACTGTAAGTATAACAGTTTTATAAAACAATAACAAAATCAAGTTTAGATCTCTTTTCTCTCTTAGCTATGCACACAATCTTCAGCCATAATTTGATTTGACTAAAACAAAGACCCGCCGGAGATGTACTCCCTTTTGATATACCAAACAAAACTAAAAGCATACACGAGAACAAAATCTACATCAACATCAAATGGATATCCAGTCACTGTTTGGTAACAGTCTCATGTTTTAATAAAACCTTGGCAGTTGGCACATGTCTGGGAACAAATGAAAGGAAACTCGTTTGATTATAGAGCATAATGAAAGAACAAATTGTCCGTCTAATTATTTGAAAAGAAGTATAAATAAAAAATAATATAAAATGCCTGGAATAGTTCTCTTGGCTGTGCATGTTGAGTGTGCAATCAAAAGGTGAAAATGCGAAAATCAACTGGCATGGTGGTTCGGGGAGCGCATACTGTATAATTGTGCGTGTGTGTGTGAGTGTGAGTGTGAGTGTGAGTGTGTGTGTGTGTGTGTGTGTGTGTGTGTGTGTGTGTGTGTGTGTGTGTGTGTGTTGGAAATACTGGTAGTCTTGAACAAGGTGTGTGTTTAGAACAGAGAGGACAAAGGCTAAGAAAGCACAAAAGCAAACCATTGCCTTTGGTTGCAGTGGAGCTATACCGAGGGCCTCTCATGTAATACTATAGCACACATCCTAAAGGCTAATTACTTGGTCACATGCAGCAATGCGTTACGTCTCGAGTCGTGTTGTTTTTTCCCGCTTAAAATCGGCGATTTTGGGCAAGCGTCACGGCCATGCAAGGACGTATAAATTAGGCTTCAGGAGCCTTAACGTATCCAAACTTCCTTGTACAAAAACCTAGTTTTATTTCTGCCGTTATCTCTCCCCGATTGAACCTCACGTTCTTCCTATGCATGCAGCCCCTCCGGAGCGTTTCCGATGCGCCGATAAAAGGTTGCGCTAGGTAACAGACACATCATGCGAGTCACGCTGTTTAAAAGGAAAGCCCGACGTCTACGCGGCCCGGGAGTCAAGCCTGCTGAATCCTATTTTGCCCGGGTGTCTGCTCTGTTTATTGGGACGTGTGACTTACACACAACCTCTCTCCAACACACACACACACACACACACACACACACACACACACACACACACACACACACACACACACACCACCTACCAGGGTCACTGTAATATTGATGTTATGATAAAAGGGTCACTTATGCCATTAACAGTAGGGAATTGTGTGACATGCGGAGACTCACTTGCTAAAACAGGCTCAACACCGTGTCCGCTTTGCCCCTCACACTGTTTACACCGGCTTTACCAGATGAATTGGCTGTTTTTAAGCGGCATCTGCTTACGATTTAGATATAATCTAGAGTGGAACCCTAAGCATGAATATATTAATAAGCTCTGAAAGGCGGGTTGGCCGTTTAACCACATAATCGCATAGTGTAATGTTATCGTATAGTGTAATTTACATTATTTTTGCACTTGACCACATGCACACGCTATCCCCGGTGCGTTCACTTCAACAGTGCGACTCGCGGCAGGTGTGTGTCTGCTGTAAAGTGTTGGCGAAACAGCTGCGATATGCACTTAGCCGTGACCCCAAAGTCCTTTTGCAATTACACCGGGGGCTGTCATGTGAAAGCACTGATTTAAAATGAAATCATTTTAACGCATTTAATCTGTCATAATGAAGGGAGGCTGAAAAACCTGTGAGAGACTATATCCCCGCCTTTCCCTGTGACAGCTTCAGTCTAACTCTTTCAGTTAGCCATACCTGTATGAGGCCTGGTTTTGCCAACTGAAAAAGTAGGCCGCAAATACTAATTCCATTTTTTATCATAAGGTTTCATCGTGATTTTCCCCATAGTATCCCATTGAAAATGACATTACTAGCAGTAATTACAGCCAAACCGCATTGTGTACAGTAGGTTCATGAGCTTTGCCAGAGTTATAGATTATTTTGTTACAGTTAAACAGTTACAGTTTTACAAGGTAAATTAAATTATTAATTTCATTTGTGAGAAAATGCATTGTGTATCATAACATTTACTCATTTACCTGACATCTACTACAATACCCATAATCCTTGCCGGTATTTGGCAAATCACAAGAGCATAACAACTAAGTTTTGAGGTCATGTGCCGTGGCCACAGCGGTAAGTTCAAGTTGTTATTTCATTCAATCTATCTCAAGTTTCAACCTCCCTCTGCAGTATGTGTTCCTTAACATCTTGCTGTACTGAAGAAATGAAGTACATACTGTATAACTCGGAACCGCCATTCTTATGAGCTTTTATGAATCTGATAAATGATAAAAATCCAAAAAGGGCTGCGGACGGTGTTCACTCTCCATTCCGACATCTCACCACTCCGACTAGTGGCTTCCGCGTGCGGTTAGGGTTAGGGTTAGGGTTAGGTATAGGGTTCGTCAACGTCGGAAAGGCGACATGTCGGAAAGGAGAAATGCACCCGCTGCGGACACCAGATCGGTGACGATAACAGCCCGGTACAAATCACTGCACCATCACTATGCTATACTCACAGTGCCCTTTCTATCACCATTTCAAATGTAGCACCTAAACTCTGTGCTACAAACCTATGCTAGAGGGCGGTCTTAAAAATGGACCATAGAAATTGTAGTTCTAATGCATTTTGTGCCATTGAAGCAACACTATGTAACTTGTGTCTTGTGTGTGAATAAAATGTTATTTTGACCAATCTGCATAACTTACACGATTGGGGAGGAGGTATTTGGTCACCCTGCTATTCTGCTGAGGAATGTTTATCCTGTGGTCTGGTTCGACCACTATATATATGATGGACAAGTGCTACCGCTTGAAGGTCAAAATAAAATGACTCCCCTGAACAACCAGGCAGGCTCTATCTATTAGCTCAGTGGTAAAAATGTCAGCACTTGCGAGGTGGAATCCGGGTTCGAATCTCAGTTTTGGACATGGCAGTTACATGGTGTAGCTTGAAGTAGGCCTACACAGTCATTAACTTATTCTATTTTTCTTTCTCTAACAAAATCTAATTTAACTACACTAATCCCTGCTCCTGTCAGATCTCAAATGTGCGTCTAGATCGACATTTTTTTTTCACTACTTTTGTATAATAATAAGTATAAAATAGGCCATTCATATATGAGGAAAGAAATGAGAAAAAGAAAAAAAAAAAAAGACGGGGTCTTAGATTTATCACATGACTGCCAAGGTCTATAGCTTTCCGCATGAAGGGCAAACGAGGTGCTGGGATCTCAGCAGTACCCTGAGCCTTTAGTAAAGGAGAAAAAGAAAGAAAGAAACAAAACAAAGCAAAAGAAAATCAATAAATAAAATTCATCACTTTCATGTGGAGATTTCAGTCGCTAGAACTCTTCGGGTAGTACAATATGGATATCGTGGAGCTTCCCTGGCTTTTTTTTGTGTGGGATATGTAGGATAATGAAAGATCTCATTTTGGACTCAACGTCGTGGCATATACAGGACATCTGCGCTGACAGGAAGTGAAGTGTGGACGCGGGTTTGCCGCTGTTAGATGTCCTGTACGTTGTTGTTAGTGGGAAGTCTTGGTGGGCTGTTAACCCATTCGATCCGGGAATGCATCCTGTGTCATTTTTAGATTTCTTTGGCTATTCAAAAATAGCAGACGTACAAGTTCATAGCGAGCTTGTAGATCTGCTATTTTTTTAGAAAATGTGTGCAAATCTTTGAATATGTATTTTTTAAAGCGAATGTTTGTAAAATATGATGTTCCAGGGACCCCCAGATGCAAAGATTTGAGTTACAAATGTTCGCTTTAAAAAATTATACATTCAAAGATTTGCGCAACATTTTCAAGATTTTTCAAAAATAGCAGATCTACAAGCTCGTAGCGCGGCACTCGGTGCCGCGCGGCACTCGGTGCCGCGCTATGAGCTTGTAGATCTGCTATTTTTGAATAGCCACATGGTTATAGCTCAATAAATCTATAAAACATGACACAGATGCCTTCCCGGATTGAATGGGATAAGCGTACAATATGGTGCAGTCCCTCTTGGCGGAACGTCGCCTTTTTTTTAAACAAACGCTAACGCGTGTTTCGTGTCAAGCAAAACCGCATCCAATCTGTCCCTATTCTCAGCATTTAAAAAAAAGAAGGAATTGTACTAGTCGGGGGGCCCTGGGTGGCAAGATACACAGCAAAGAACCACAATTCATTTTCCAAGCAATCAAAACCTTTCAATCCAAAAAGCAGGAACCATAAAAATAAAGAAAAACCTGTCAAAAAGAAAAGAAAGAGAAAAAATAAGAAAAACACTTTTTTCTGCCCATAAAACGTCCCAGGCTTCAGACGGGTCTCATACGTGTAAAGCTGCAGGTAAAGTAGTGAATAAATATGCAAGGCGTCAGACCAACAGTATGACTGTTAAAAATGTCCTATGCGCAGTTAAAACTCCTCTGTGTTAATTTAACGCCAAGACCTTTACAGTACTGTAAGTCCATTTGGGTCCACTTTCACACCAAGGTTGTTTTTTTTTTTACTGTATAATAGCCTATAAGTATTTGACCCTCTCTTTTCTCTGTGCCTTTTGTCTAGGCCTCGTGTTGCACAAAAAACATGGCTGCTGCGTGTGTCTGTGTGTCTGTGTCATGTTAGGTTATGTGTGTATTCGCCTAGTTTCCTAGGCCGTGTGTTTTCCACATCCTGTCGATTTGATCCAATGAAATCCAATGAAACTGGTCACATGAGGAATGATATCCAATGAAATCGACAGGAAGTGGAAAACACACAAGCCTAGGAAACAGGTGAATATCTCCTTCGTGTTTGTAAGTACATAATGTGCACGGGTGCGCACACGTGTGTGATATGCGTGTTTGTGTGTGTGTGTGTGTGTGTGTGTGTGTGTGTGTGTGTGTGTGTGTATGTGCCCGCCACACTTGAGTGGTAGGTAGTCTTGTCTTCCGGGGGTGTGGTGTGCCCCCCCCCCCCCCCCCCTTCCTTCCTTCTCTCCTCGTCGCAGGCCTCTTTGGCACTTTGTCTAGCGTCCTCCTCGTCGTGGTATAGGAGCGGGCCGGGGGCTGATCATCGATTCTGGGGGTTGTGTCGCGAACGAGACCTCTCGAGGACCCCACGCCGGTTGTCTGTCAAAAGGAAACAACACAGAAAAAAAACACAGTCAGAGCACAAAGTCAGGCGGATATAAAGCGGTACGACGTGACGGAAAAGGAGGAACAGAGAAATTGTTGGGGGGGGCGGCGAAGGGAGGAACACAAGACAGACAGAACGGAACGACGTGAGGGGAATGCAGACTGATTTATGAGAGAGAGAGAGAGCTAGCGGAGGAGGTGGTGGAGGAGGAACACGAGGGGGCTGCTTGCTGTGGGGAACAGGTGTCATAGTAAGTCCACTGAGCTCCTGCTTTGCTACCCAGTGTTGCCAGATTCTGTGAGAGAAACAAGCAACCGGGGTCTAGGAAAACCAGCCCAAAAGAAGCGACTATGGGCCACATATGAGCACTTTAACATATGCATCAACTATATATAAATAGTAAATAAATCTTGCGGGGGGAAATTATAATAAGCAGATCTGGCAACCTTGCCTGCTACCGTGCCCCCGGCCTCAGCTCAAGAGGCTGCACATCTTATTCCCACATCAGAGATAGATGAGGAAGAGGCAGATGTGATGCGCGCACGTGCACGCACACACACACACACACACACACACACACACACACACACACACACACACACACACACACACACACACACACACACACACACACACACACACACACACACACACACACACACACACACACACACAGGTCATACTGTAGTAAACAACATTATAAGACAAAGAGAAGAGAGAACAGAGGGTCAAATATACATCCGTAAAGGTTTGTGTGAGCGATGCACACAAACAAAAACAAAAAAACGAAACGGAGCAAAAACCGGACAATCACTGTCACTGTAATTTTTTTGTCATTTTAATAATAATAATAATACACTTTATTTGTATAGCACCTTTCATGACATGACATAGCTCAAAGTGCTTTACAGAGCAAGAATACAATTACAGTTACAAATAATTCAACAATAAAGCAAATAAGAAAAGCAGAAGCATGAAAAAAAACATTAAAATAATAGCAAAGGGCAGTGAATCAGCTAAAAGCAGAGAGTGAAGAAGTAGGTCTTGAGCTTTAAAAGCTATATCCACAGAGGCTGCCTGTCTTAAGGTGTAATGGGAGTTTATTCCACGCTGTCGGCCCGTAGAAGCAGAATGCTGCTTCACCGTGTTTTTTTATATGTCATTTTAGTGGTCAGTCTGCAATTCCTTCCAGGAAAATCTCTGCGTTCGCTTCCGACCGACAAACCCATCCTCCCCCCGCCCCCCCACAGCACGCTCCTTCCTGTTCCAGAACAGAGTCATACAAACACTGCCTTCCCCTCCCTCTGCCATCCATCCATCCAACCGTGGCTGCCCACCAGTACCAGAACAGCCTGTGGCAAGCCGCCTGTGGCAGCCAGGTGGCAGGTGGGGGGGAGGGTTGGGGGAGGGGAGGGGGGGGGGGGGGGTTAGAACCAGGAAGCGTATATTAGCCACAGAGAGATAACTGCAGGCTACGCCCATGCAACGACGACTCCCCGGTACTTTTTTTTTCTGAGCGTGTGTCGCTCGCTTCTCCCCGGCGCCACCACCACCGTGCTTTGCCCATTACTCAATGCCAGCTGCAGGGAGCCAAGGCGTCCCGGGATGGCCGTTGCTTAACCCATTAAGACCTGGAACGCATCTGTGTCATTTTAGATTTCTTTGGCTATTCAAAAATAGCAGATATACAAGCTCATAGCGCGGCACCGAGTGCCGCGCTATGAGCTTGTAGATCTGCTATTTTTTGAAAAATAGTGAACATTTGTGCAAATCTTTGCTTCTGCGTCTTCTAAATCCTAACAGTTTTTTTTTTTTTTTTACATATGTTGCTATAATATAATTTTTTTCATGTCAAGGACCCCCAAAATGACATGTATTTGGCCGCGGACCCCCATCTCAAAATACGTTCTTCCAGGGACCCCCAGAAGCAAAGATTTCAGTTCCAAATGTTCGCTTGAAAAAAAATATATTGAATGATTTGCACAAATTTTCACGATTTCTCAAAAATAGCAGATCTACAAGCTCATAGCGCGGCACTCGGTGCCGCGCTATGAGCTTGTATATCTGCTATTTTTGAATAGCCAAAGTGTAAAATAATGCTTTTTCGCTCAAATCAAGAAGTGACACAGATGCGTTCCAGGTCTTAAAGGGTTAATGCCGCCAGCTCCATCCATCACGTCAGGTAATGAGCTGAGAGTGACTGTGATGGCTGTGGGCACGTGCACGTCCAGTCGGGCGAGCACGCTCACACACACATTATGTAGATACGCGCACACACACACACACACACACACACACACACACAGAGACAGACTCGCACGCCACAAGGACTCCTAGCGCCGGCGAGGGGAAAGGAAAAGAGCGTATACTTTCCTCTGTTTGGGATGAAACCCGACTACGCAGATGGTACCCCGGGTGGGGGGGGGGGGGGGGGGGGGACAGGGAAGGTGTGAGAGACGACGAGGGACACGAGGAGGACATAGAAAAGGGACACTTTGAAGACAGCGGAACAGAACATAGAGTGTTGTGTCCTCGATGTTTTTTTGGGTTTGACATTGTATCACACAACTGCTTGTTCATGCAGTCCGCCTCCAGAATTGGTTCTGCTCCGCCCGGCTTTGGCCTCTTTCTCCATACCACACCGCATTCCGTTGCACACGCGGGGAAAAAAGAAAAGGCAAGAACGAGACAAAAATAATAAGGGGCAGAGTTTTGGAAGGGGAACGAAAAAAAGTTGTGGGGCAGATAGGCTATGTCCTCGTCCCGCCACTCGTTTGCACAGTACAGTACAAATGGGGTGTGACCTCATTTTCTGGGCACGGAGGGCCCTCTCAACCCCCTGGTCCATCAGGATAGCATGATTAGACCAGAGACTGGAGAAGAAAGACCTTCTGTAGATAACCACTTTTTTTCTGGGGTGAAAATTCGCCCAAAATAGCCGATCTACAAGCTCACAGTGAGGACAAAGTACAGTACAGAGCCGACTCTCTCTCTCTAGGTCGTTCTAGAGAGAGACTAAGTATTAGTTCACTAAGTGGAGAGGGTTAAGTGGTTAAAATGGGTTCAATATCTGTGTAGTTTACTGTAGGATGGAGGGAGAGAGGAAGCAGAGATGAAAGACAAGGAGAGAGAGAGAGCAGGGCCGTGCACAGATAGACTCTAGGTGGTGTTAGAGCACCTGCCCTTTGCCCTCTTGACCAGAAGTGCCCTTTTGAAAAAAAAAAAACCCTGCAGTTTACAGCAGGGGTCTTCAACAGGGCGTCCTCAGAGTTACTACAGGGGGTCCGCCAAATCTTTATGTGATATGATTTTTCTTTTTACCATAACCACTCGAAACCTAGCATCCCTTTTCTGAGGAGAACTTTAGCCAAAAATAGCCGATCTACAAGCTCACAACGCCTCGCAGCGAGGCGTTGTGAGCTTGTAGGATCTGCTATTTTTGGCAAAGAGGTATAGGTGTAGAGGGAAAAAAGAGCAGACCAAGTACACAAAAAAAAGTATAATTTACTTGAGCACCTGCCCCTCAAAATGTCTGTGCACGCCACAGAGAGAGAGAGAGAGAGAGAGACTGTGACAGTGAATGGAAGACGGAGTGAGGAACAGGCAGAAACCCATAAACTAACAAAACCCAAGCAAAAACAACAATTCTTCCTGCGTCTTGGTAGCAGAATGGCAGTTTGTTTTGCGTGGAGGAGAAGAGGGTGCTGGTTTAGCATGCCGTGTGAATGGGAAGCAGCACGAGCCGTCAGCGTATAACCGCTTGTTGAGACTCAAGAGGAACAATGCAATTCAGGGTATGTTTTTTTTTTTTTGCTGAACAGAATGGGAAAAAAGGCAACCTTCTTCGGGGGTAATTGCATCTTGCTTAACAGACCGAATACATGGGAAAGCTTTCGTCAAAGATTCTGGATTGTGCGAAGGAAAGAATTGCCGGCAAAACGCATCTCCCATCAGAGGATACTTGAGCGCTGAGCCATTTACCTCTTGTAAAGACTTTTCTATTCCTATCTTCAGGTGCATAAAAAGCCCCCTCTCTCTCTCACACGCGCACACGCACACACACACACACACACACACACACACACACACACACACACACACACACACACACACACGCACACGCGCACACACACCCACATCAATCAATCGCAGCAATTGAACAAACAGAGAGGAACTGAGAGGAACATTACTTCTGGCCTGTACTGAAATGAAAACACACACACACACGCACGCACGCACGCACCACACACACACACACACACACACACACACACACACACACACACACACACACACACACACACACACACACACACACACACACACACACACACACACACACACACACACACACACACACACACACACACACACACACACACACACACACACCGAGTCGTACAGACGAAAAAACGAAACGAAACGAAATGAAACAAAAGACAACTTCTCATTGTGTTTCCAGCACTGATTACAACTACGTCTATACTGCCGCTGGGTTGCGGTCGCTAGCTTCTTCACCTCCTTCTCCTCCTTCTCCTAGAGGCGCCATCTTTCCACGCGGGGCGAGGTATGTATGATAAGGAGCGCACGAGAACGTGAAAGTGAGGAGGTGAAATTGACAAAAGACAAATCAGAGATTCCAGGTTACAGCGGGCATTTTCAAGGAGCAGGAATCATTTCTCAAGTGCTGGGTAAATAGCAACATATATATATATGTATATACAGTACATAGATACATACGGTACATATACATATGTGTGTATGTGTGTGTGTATGTATATATATATATATATATATATATATGCATATTTACTTGAGAATTCAAGTAACACGCTCACTGACTCAGATGCACAGTGCATACGCATGCGTGCCGTCTCTCTCTCTCTCTCTCTCTCTGACTCTCACACACACACACACACACACACACACACACACACACACACACACACACACACACACACACACACACACACACACACACACACACACACACACACACACACACACACACACACACACACACACACACATACAGTATGCCAAGCATTCCCTGTGTCTATCATGATGATCCCCGCCACAGGGGAGAGGACTCTGAATAAGACAAGACTAATAGCAGGAGGAAGAGCCCAGGCCCACACTGAGGGGCCCGTGAGCCGGCACTTTCAACTCCAACCTCAACCCCTCATTGGCTGGAGAGCCTCCAGTGAAATGTCATCCCACGCTATGATAGAGCGATAGGGGCCCATGCAGTGTGTCTAGCGCGCTGAGCATTCCCCAAAAGAGATTAAAATGCATAATGGCTTTTGTGTTGCTGTCATCTTTGGCTAATTAGACGGGAACTACATCATCACCGAGCCCTGTGATCCGAGCGAGGAAAGAAAAGCTGCCAGTCATTCATCAAAAAACGCTCCGCTCGCCACCGGATACTTCCGAGGAGGAATCCCCGCGTGCGTTTGGCTAGTGTAAACAGGACGGCTGGCAGAGAGAGGATTACGCCATCCTCGGTTAAGTATCAGTCTGGCCAGGCCTCAGACGGCGGGCCAACGTCTAAACACAGCACGCACGTTCATCAAGGCAAAAATAAACAAGGTCAGGATCGCCTGATCACCAACATGCGCCTGCATTCTGCACAAACACAAACTTTCTGCCTGATCACCAACATGCGCCTGCATTCTGCACAAACACAAACTTTCTGCCTGATCACCAACATGCGCCTGCATTCTGCACAAACACAACATGCGCCTGCATTCTGTACAAACACAACATTTCTGGTCCCAAGCATATCGTTTTTTTCCCTGTAAATTAACGCCGTATACTTCAGGGGTCTTCAACGTTTTCAGCCCAAGGACCCCCTAGCCGAGAGAGAGAGATGAAACAGGGACCCCCTAGCTGAGAGACAGATGAAGCAGGTACCCCCTCTATATTGTATAAAATTTAGTTTCAGATTCAACTTTTACTTGTTTACTTGGTCTGCTCTTTTTTCCCTCTACACCTATACCTCTTTGCCAAAAATATCAGATCTACAAGATCACAACGCCTCGCAGCGCGAGGCGTTGTGATCTTGTAGATCTGATATTTGTGGCTAAAGTTCTCTTCAGAAAAGGGACGCTAGGGTTCAAGTTAAGGAAAAAAATAATACATCACACAAAGATTTTGGCGGACCACCCTGCAGTAACTCTGAGGACCCCCTTGGGGTCCCGGACCCCCTGTTGAAGACCCCTGCCCTACTTGATCATACTACAGAGTCACACGAAAGCATCACCAGTTGCACAAGCTTTGTCGATCTGCTACTTTAGCTATTTTTGGATTTGAATCCTGAAAAGTAACCGTTTTGGACATGCGGTTTCCACCCGACAGAAACACTATATATATATATATATATATACTAGAGTTTCGGGGGGCTACGCCCCCCTCAACCCCAGCCGCGCACGGGGCCCAGCGTGGCCGCGTGTATATTGGGGGACCCAAATCGCCGGAGTAAAACTGTGGAAAAGTTTTTTTGAAAAAAGAAAAAATTAGAGGAAATAATATTTTTTATGTTTCAGGGGGTCGCACAGGGGGTCCGCGGACCCCCTGCTGGTCCACTGACCCCCTGTGGAGTGTTGGGACGCGCGGGGACACCCTGGAACATTGCGGACCCCTACGGTGTTTTTTTTTTTGTCATGAAGGTGGTTGCTTGTTTCTGGCGCTTGTTTTTAGAGAACCTGGCATGCCTGGCAACCCGACTGACATCACTGACGTATCCTTGGTATTTGTACTTCCGGGTTGCATAATGATGGACATCACTGTCGAGTCCTTTGGTGTCATGAACCTAGAACGGTTTGTTTACCACATTAGCCTGGGCAACGTGCTGTGCTGTGGCCGTCGCTGTTTGTTTGTGTGTTTGGGATGAACATGGCACGTGAAGGACGGACATATTGTGATCGAGACATGAGTGAAGTGAAAGTAACGGCCTGGGTGGAACAAAGGAGGTACGTAAGAAGGGGGGGGGGGGGTTGAAGCAAAGGAGCTGCGTGTGTGGTGTTGTGGAGGAGATGGGCAGAGGGCAATGGCGGCCGCTCGTGTTGTTTCGGCGAAACCCGTCGGCGTTCGGTGTCGGTGGTGTGCACGGTAAACGGTACGAAAGTGATTCACCTTCCGTTTTGTCCGACATTTGGTGAGTAGAATTAATTATGTTGCGCGGTGGAAAAGGTGTAGTGAGCAATGAGATGTCCCCTACGCGACGCGTAAATCAGCGCGGCCGCCGTGGCGAGTCAGTTGGCGACATGTGGTCTGGCGGTGCGTTGTTTATTCGATAACAGAGCTGTGGGGTGTCCTCACCGAGGGTGCGGAAGTCGGTCGCCATTTATATAGTTATATATATATATATATATATATATATATATATATATATATATATATATATATATATACACATACTGTATATTCTTTTTGAAAACATTTGTAGAACTGTCTTTGTGTTTCTATTAGTAATTACTCATTCCACTCGATTCTATCTCCGTCTTGTATCTCTCTGTACTTGTGTCTCTTGTCACACGTGGTTAAATCATCCGTCCGTCTGACTCTCTCTCTCTCTCTCTGTGCTGTCATCCTCCCCGTTATCCGTGAGATCCACTGATATGTTTCTTATTGTCAGTGCAATTTTCCAGGGTTTCATCGCTGAGACGTTTGGCAGATCACACACGAGATATGCGTAGGCAAACTACAGCTGGATGAAAAACTAAACATAACATACTGTATGTTGGCACAGTACTACTGTTGTATTATCCCATTCAATCCGGGAACACATCTCTGTCATTTTAGATCTTTGGCTATATTTTAAAAATGGCAGATATAGCAAGCTAATAGCGTGACACCGAGTGCCGCGCTATGAGCTTGTAGATCTGCTATTTAAGAAAAATCGTGAAAATGTTTGCAAATCATTGAATATATATTTTTCAAAGCGAACATTTGTAGAATATTTAGTTCCAGGGACCCCCAGAAGCAAAGATTTGAGTTACAAATGTTGGCTTTAAAACATATATACATTCAAAGATTTGCACAAATTTGCGCAGATTTTTCAAAAATAGCAGATCTACAAGCTGCGGCTATGAGCTTGTATATTTGCTATTTTTGAATAGCCAAAGAAATCCAAAATGACAGAGATGCGTTCCAGGATTGAATGGGTTATATTATATACTATGACTTTTTTCGTCTGGGGATATTATTGTTAGGCTGGTGATATGAATATGTGCCCACGGAACAGGCCGCAAGAGATAGCTAGTGGGGATGTGACACCGATATAAGATAGCGCTGCATGGATCCAGACAGCCTGTATCTACAAACTGCTAAAACATTTGGCTTTTTTTTTTGCACTGCCGGTATCGCCATGTTTTCGATGTACGGTTGCTATGGTAGTTTCCATGGAAACAGTACATTGGCCAATGAACACAGGCATGGCTTCTTCAAACACAAAAGAGTCGGATATAGTTTATATGTTGTTGCACAAGCACGCGCGCACGTATAAACATACAGGTGTGTGTGTGTGTGCATTCTTTTTTTGTATTTATTTGTTCCCCCCCCCCCAAAAAAAATGCAAATTTTCAATCATTAGCATGTGGCGGTAGGTACTTGGTTATATACAGTAAATCAGTCACTTGGGGCGGAGGTCTTTCTGTGTGTATGACAGAAAGCTATGTGCTTAAAGGAGAGTGAAGATCAATATCCAATTGTTATGGAAACAGGATTTGTTTACTGTTGCATCATCAGTCTCCTGGATATTGTAGTTCTTTGCGCCGGTGACAGCGGACGAACCTGCAACACGTACGCAGTCTCTCAGATTGAAACTGCGCGTGGAACACGTCGTTTTCCAAAATCCGTGCATTCATTGTTCTTTTTTTGTCTTTTGTGGACCAAAACAAGCGAGGGATGCCTCAATTAATGCATCCCTTCACTCTGGCGGCTCCCGCCTCACTTTCACTCGCGCCACACTTCACATTCCGACGAGATAAAACATAATAAAAGGTGATTAACCCTTTAAGACCTGGAACGCATCTGTGTCATTTTTTTAGATTTGAGCTAAAAAAGCATTATTTTACAGTTTGGCTATTCAAAAATAGCAGATATACAAGCTCATAGCGCGGCACCGAGTGCCGTGCTATGAGCTTGTACATCTGCTATTCTTGAGAAATCGTGAAAATGTGTGCAAATCTTTGAATATATATATTTTTAAAGCAAACATTTGTAACTCAAATCTTTGCTTCTGGGGGGGGTCCCTGGAACAACATATTTTGGGGGTGAGAACCACTGATGTAGCAACATAAGTATTTTCAAAAAAACTGTTAGGATTTAGAAGACATTTTCTAGAATCGGAACCTCAGGTCTTGGGTTAAATGGGTTAAATCTGCGTCCTCGCCCGAGCGTCGACATGTTGCGTTTTCCCTATGTTCTCCGACGGAGGAGAAGCGCACATGTAGCACCAGCAGCAGCCGCAGAGGAGAGAGCGAGGAGAGAGAGAGAAAGAAGTCCTCTATCACCTCTTTTCATCTCCTCCGCCTCCCTCTTTCCCCTCTCTTTCCCTCTGCCAGGCTCCAAGCTATACAGAGTAATGGAACTCCCAACCCAGAAACAAGATACGGTGTATATAAATGGGGATGCAGGGGTAGAGGAGCTATTTCTTCCCAGGGCTGAAAGTTATGGGCCAGACTAGCACAAAACTACAGTCGTGGCAAACACGCGGGGCCCTCGTTCAAGGGTAAGAGTAATCACCTCCAACAGGAAGCAAGGGAGAGAGAGAGAGAGGGAGAGAGAATGGAAGAAAACAAAAACACAGACAGGAAAAAAAAAGAGCAAAAGTAAACAAAAACCGTCTGACCGTGAAAAAAAGGTGCGTTCAGTTTCAGAGGAGCTGGACAAAAGAGAGGGAAGTAAAAGGAATACCGGAGGAGGAGGAGGAGAGGGAGGGGGGGGGTTGGAAGGAAGAAGAAGAAGGGGGCAACGGTGACCCTTTTTTTTTGCAATCCGATCCGAGCGGTCTGCGGTTGATCTATAGCAAGCAAGCCTTTGAAATGTATACGCACACACACAAATGCATTGTGGAAGATTAAAGGATTAAAAAAGGGCCCTGACTGCTTTCTCTCAGCTCTCCTCGCACTGGATGTTATGAGATCAATCAGTGTCTCGCCGTAATGAGCGAAACATTACGCCGGTATCACTGCTGGCAAAATGTACTCCCGCCGTCGCCACTGATTTAGCTACGCCATGCAATTCCACTTAGGCTAATTTAGGTTAGTGTTGTTGAAACCGTATACAACAGCCCTTGTTTTGACATTCACATGCACCCATATATAGTATATATATGCACGTACGCACGCACACAAATATACATTGACTAAAACAAGAAGGGCTCTCCCACTGCTCTCTCTTGATCAGGAAGGGACCGGCGCAGACTCTTGAAAAAAATAGGACGTGTTTCTCTGTCTGGGCTGCGGGAGGTCTTATTGTTTTAGTCAGTGTACATTGTCTTGCCTTTACCGGCACCTCCACCTCTGCCTGGATATAATATATACTGTACAAACACACTTTAATATAAATATATGTATTTATAGCTGAAACCAGAAAGTGAATATGTCTTACACAATCAAATCTGGAGTGTTCATTTAACCTGTGAGGTCCCAACCCGATCTCACACAACTTAGTATACATTGCACGGAGAGTCATTCCGTGCATAGAGACTACTGGAAAACCCGAAAATCCGTGCATAGCCGCCTCGCATCTCCCCCATTGACTAGACCATTTCGGAGGCGCGCAGTCTCAACCAAACTGGAGCCACGTGAGGGACCACCGAGTGAGCTAAAACAAACAAGTTGCCATCCCGAACATTGCGACGTTCGCTTGAGCCTACTCAGCGGCGTTTGAGTTATGTACCGATAGGCACAGAATCGTACATTTTGTTGGTGGGGACTGCTCTGCTTCCGGGTTGCAAACGGTTACGCCCACCGTGGGACTCGCCGTACATATGCACGGATTTTCGGGTTTTCTCTGCGACTATGCACGGAATGACGTGCACTGGGTCCGTGCAATGTATACTAAATTGTGTGAGATCAAGCTGGAGGTCCATAAGGCTTCTTACCCAACTTCTGACCGCATTTCAAGTTGGATCATGGCTGAAGATACTGATGGTTACAGAAAGGCCTCTTGTCAATCTCAAAAAGACAAGAGGGAACCACCAAGAAGCAAACCTAAACATTAGCACTACATATCCACCAGGAAAAATGGACACTCAAGACAGAGCATTCCATTCAACAACGGTCCGTGTTTACGACTTCAAATTCCTGCATGACAGCTTGTGTACAGAAATGGGAGTCAAAGTGGGCCTAATCTGACACTTTGTTGAGACAAACAGTAACGAGGATAGCTGGACGGAGAGTAGGGAGTCCATAACAGTGGGAATGGGTTTTGACAGCAGGCTGTTTGGGTTAATCTCAACATATCACTATCTCCGCTCTCTATCTCCGAGGCTCTTATATGGCTATACGTTCACACTGCCAGCATTAAATCCGATTTTTTGGCTTATCCAGATAGGAATCAAAACACCAACCATGGAAAGTGTTTTTTTGCGAATCAGATTTGAAACACGTGTTCTAGGTGACTGATGAGCCAATGAAATCAGATTTATTTCTTAAAGATGTGTCTCGATCTGGACACTGGGACAATGAAGCCTGATTTATACGTGTATGACGGCGCCGCTCGCCGTCAACTGTTACTTATACTTTAGGGCGTTCATTTACGAAAAAAAAGTTAGAATATTGAGATAAGAGCTTTCTGCCCGACAACAGCGATATTCAGATGATTTAAGAGCTAAAATGGCCGCCGCGTGAATACGGTTTTTTTATACAGGCTTTTTTTCTCCCATAACTTCTACAGCTCCAAAACTAAAACCATATCTAAAAAAAAAGCCATGGTAACTTCTTCTGTTGTTGCTGCTTCCTCCTCCTTCAGGTGATTTGTCTCCTCCTTCACGCTAAGCACCCACTCCCCCCATTCTGTCCTGTTCAGTCAGCCCCCAAACATGGACATACATATGTGCACCCTCTCTTCCCATGCTTTAACACACACACACACACACACACACACACACACACACACACACACACACACACACACACACACACACACACGCACACACACACGCACACACACACACACACGCACACACACACACACACACACACACACACACGCACACACGCACGCACACACACACACTTGCCCCCCATGCCCACCCGCCTGAAAGAAGGAGCTGGCTCGGAGAGTAAATATCTCCTGACAGCTTGGCACAGAATATGGCACAAGGCGAGCAGGAAATCACTACACATGTCCATAAACAAATGCTTATTTTTAGGACAGAGGAAAAGTAGTGGGTTCATCTCCTCGGTAGGGAGGGCTTTGACAGCTTTGTACCAGGAACGTAACAGCGGGGGAGAAAGAATAGAGGCTGCCGCGTGTGTATGTGTGTGTGTGTGTGTGTGTGTATGCGGACATTTTGACCGCCCCCCCCCCCCCCCCCCCCTTCTCCTCTGAAAATCTTGCTTGCGTTCTGCCTTTTGATTGTAAACAACAAGCTTTGACAAGGCTGGTAGCGCTGATTTCTCATCGGGGTCCCTGGGTTTCAAGAAATCCCACTTTTCAAACACAATGCAATACAATATCTCCGCTGGACTTGAGATTCCTCATCAGCCACGGAGAAGCACAATCTTTTATTTTCTGGCGTTTTTTTCTGACGTGTCGACGCATGCAGGCTTGCACACACACACACACACACACACACAACACCCTCAATAACCCATTAAGACCTGAAGCCGATTCTACAAATGTCTTCTAAATACCAACGGTTTTCTGAAAAGCCTATGTTTCTATATCAGCGGTGCTCAAACCTTTTCATGTCAAGGACCCCCAAAATGATATTTATTTGGCCGCGGAACCCCATCTCAAAATATGTTGTTCCAGCTAGGGACCCCCCAGAAGCAAAGATTTGAGTTAAAATGTTCGCTTTAAAAGAATACAAATATATTCATTTGCACACATTTTCTCGATTTAAAAAAAAATCACACCCTGTGTGAAGGAAGTGGTGCCTTTGATGAGCCCCGTATTGATGTTGTCATCAATATTTGTTTATAGCCCAGCCAATAAGAATGTCCGGGTGACACCCGGAAACCCGGACAGACACACGGACACACGGACAAAGTCAGATATAGAGCGGTTGGCACCGCTAAAAAATAGCAGATCTACAAGCTCGTAGCGCGGCACTCGGTGCCGCGCTATGAGCTTGTATATCTGCTATTTTTGAATAGCCCAAAGTGTAAAATTATGCTTTTTAGCTCACAACGACACAGACGCGTTCCAGGACTTAATGGGATAAAGCGGTTGGATGAAAACACTTCTGTGATCGATCGCTGCCCAAGGCAAAACTCCCATTCATGATCATCCTTCTCAGCAGTCAGTCAAGATTTCAGGATGTGAGGCTTTGTCTCAAATGCAACCATAAAGAAATAATAACACACACATCCCCGGAGCGCGGAAAAACTCTTTCCTTCTGCCTGTTTGTTTGAGATCACCCGCTGAACTTTGACTTCATAGATTCATTTGCTTTATAAATCAAGGCCTAACTATTTTAAATGTTGTTGTACAGTATATGTCAGTGTTGTGCAAAGTAGTGAAAATAGCTGATCTACAAGCTCATGTTTTTTTGTTTTTTTTTACGTGCCCAGGGACGTCAGGTTGAAAGTGGTTAGTAAGTCTGTTTGTGGGCTTTATTATAAATATTTATTAAACGTATTAACAACAGCTTGTGACTAAATAACAGTGGGTGGAAAAAGTACTCAAATGTTTTACTTAAGTAAAAGTATCAATACTGCAATGTAGAAGTACTCTGTTGCAAGTAAAAGTCTGGGTGTTAAAAATGTTTGAAAAAATGTTTGAAAATAGCAGATCTACAAGCTCACAACGCGTCGCGTTGTGAGCTTGTAGATCTGCTATTTTCAAATAGCCTAGGTTTAAAATAGGGTATAGACAATTGGAAATACTCCAGTAAAGTAAGAGTACCTCACAATTGTAACTTAAGTACAGTACTGTTAAATAATAACTACATTGGACCCACCGGAACACCGATTATCACGGTTTTTGGACATACAAGGTTTCCACCCGACAATAAAGGCGATTTTGTCCCGTGCTCCACCATATAAAACGTGCTGTAGGTACAGTAAAGCAATAGAAGACATACAGTACTGTATAGTGACGCAAGCATGAACAGTAAGCCAGTGCAGGGTACGGGGGGGGTTTCATCATTAGCCATGTTCACTGCTGTAACTTTTACTCCACCCTCTTGCTACCGCTAACAACACTGTTACCACATACACACTGTAAAGTATGAGTAACCTACTGACTCCATTAGCCCTTTTAGCATGCACAGTAGGCCGGAGTAGAGGGGGGTTCATGAACAACTTAACCCTTTAAGACCGGGAAGAACGCATCCGTGTGTGTCATTTTAAGATTTCTTTGGCTATTCAGAAGTAGCAGATCTACAAGCTCATAGCGCGGCACTGAGTGCCGCGCTACAAGCTTGTAGATCTGCTATTTTTGGAAAAAAAAGAGAGATTTTTTTTGCAAATCTTTGAATATGTATATTGTTTTAAAGCGCACAAAATATTTTGAGATAGGGATCCGCGGCCAAATACATATCATTTTGGGGGTCCTTTGACATGAGAAAAGTTTGAGAACCACTGATATTATAGCAGTTTTTCAAAAAACTGTGATTTAGAAGACATTAGAATCCCCAGAAGACAAGATTTGAGTTAAAAAATGTTTTAAAAAAAAATATATATATTCAAAGATTTGCACAACAAAAAAAAAAAATCAAAATTCTTCCCAAAAATAGCAGATCTACAAGCTCGTAGATCTGCTATTTTTGAATAGTCAAAAAAATGACACAGATCCTATCCCGGTCTAAACGGGTTAAGCCCGTGGCTAGAAGCCGGCAAGGCTGCGGAGCCAGGGAGAACACAGATGGGGTCCGTGCATGGCAGAGGCCCGGGTCTCACCGTGCTAGAGAGCCAGGAGAGCGGGTAATCCATCAGGCCCAGGCCCGCAGGCGCCTGAGGGGTTGGTGGGGGGGGTGGGGGGGGCTAGCCGCTGATCCTACAAGACTGATTGGGCCTCGGCGGGAGGCCCGCCCGCACCCCCCCTCCCTGACTGCATTTGGACATCAGTGTCTGGACCGCTCCACTGAGGCTTGATCTGAACTGGACCGAGCCGAGGCACTGACCTGCTTCGAGCAGCAGCGCGGCTACTACTGAGGGAGTGAGCGAGCTAGATGGCAGAGATATACGCTTCAGTGTGAGGCTCAATCAGAGCTCTATCAGAGCAGAGTACGCAGGAAAACAAAGCCTTCACTTTGTGCGCCTTCACTAGAAACGCATTCAGCATACCAAATGTCATAGATTCAAATATAATAGATCAGGGGACTTCAACAGGGGGTCCGGGACCTCTAGGGGGTCCTCAGAGTTACTACAGGGGGGGCCACCAAATCTTTGTGTGCTAGGATCGTGTTTTTTTACATTAACCACTTGAACTCTAGCGTCCCTATTCCGAGTGGATACGATAGCCAAAAATAGCAGATCTACAAGCTCACAACGCCTCGCGCTGCGAGGCGTTGTGAGCTTGTAGATCGGCTATTTTTGGCAAAGCGGTTTGATGTAGAGGGGGGGAAAAAAGAGCAGACCAAGTATTTATGGTTCAAGTGGTTAAATGTCTGAAAGTACTCATTAATCCAACATACACTGATGACAGTGCTGTCAAAGTCCGTGAAACTCTCTACGAAATCTATGGAAACTTTTAATCTGCAACACAATTATATACAATATGTAGTGGGGGGTCCCTGCTTCATCTCTCTCTCGGCTAAGGGGTCCTTGGCCTGAAAACGTTGAAGACCCCTGTCATAGATCAAAACATTCTTTGTTACACTTGGCAAAGAACCTATTCTGGGCATGTCATATAATAGGCAAACATTCGCCTCACAACCAACCCATGGTGAGGTGACGTGGCACGATGTGAGCTTGTAGATCTGCTATATTTGGCAGCGATATCTGGTGTAGAGCGGAGAAAAAAAAGTAGGGGACCAAGCATAGGCCTCCGGTTGACAAAGTACATAGGGTTTAAGTGGTTAACCCATTAAGACCTGAAGCCGATTCTACAAATGTCTCCTAAATCCCAACAGTTTTCTGAAAAAAATTGTTTCTATATCAGTGGTGCTCAAACTTTTCCATGTCAAGGACCCCCAAACTTATATGTATTTGGCCGCCGACCCCCATCTCAAAATATTTTGTTCCAGGGACCCCCCCAGAAGCAAAGATTCGAGTAAAAAATGTTCGCTTTAAAACAATATATATTCAAAGATTTGCACCCAATTTCACGATTTTTCAAAAATAGCAGATCTACAAGCTCGTAGCGCGGCACTTGGTGCCGCGCTATGAGCTTGTAGATCTGCTATTTTTGAATAGCCAAAAGTATAAAATAATACTTTTTTTTTAGCTCAAATCAAAAGGTGACACAGATGCGTTCCAGTTCTTAGCGGGTTAACATTTACTACCGATGTAATTATGTGGTGGTGGTTGGAAATTATGTCTGGAATACGAGCATGAGACACATTCTGAAGAGTTTGATAGCGAAGTCTAATTACTTTACACTGCGGTCTGCTGATTCCAGGAGGAGGTCACAAGAACAACATTTAATAGCCAGAGGAGGAGGAAAAGGAGGAGAAGGAGAAGCTCCCGGAAAACCTTCCTCTCTCTCTCTCTCTCTGCCAGAGCAAACCAAGGGGGCCGTGATTGACAGGCGAATGAGTGGAAGGAGAGATAGTTAGACAAATGGATGCTAAGATATAGTTTGACAGACAGATGGGAGCGTAAATGGATGGTTTGGCAGCATGATAAGGTAAATAGGCTGATGGATCGGGCCAAACAAACACACACACACACACGCGCACACACACACACACACACACACACACGCGCACACACGGAGGGAGGGAGAAAGGAGTGAGAGAGGGAAATAAAGGGAGACAGAAGAAGAAAAGAGAGGAGAACCGCCCTCGCCGCAGACAACAAAAGATAGGAAGCCAGATAGGCTGATAAACACAGATGGATTGTGTTGATACGCGGGGAGGAGGGAGGAAGAGGCGGCGAGGAGATCGATATAGATTGTTTTATTCCATTTGCCTGCCAAACCGAAGATTTGATGTGGCTCTGGCATCAAGGCGATCCGTTTCAAGGCGACCGACGCACGCCTGGGCCCCCGACTGTTACAGATGGGGGCCCGATAGAGGACACGTCTCAATCTGTCGCTATAGCAGCCACTGTGTCTTATCCCGTTGAGACCGGGAGGGAGGGAACGCGTATACTCGTGTAACCGCTTTAACCATTATTTTATACTTTGGGCTATTCAAAAATAGCAGATCTATAAGCTCGTAGCGCGGCACCGAGTGCCGCGCTACGAGCTTGTAGATCTGCTATTTTTTGAAAAATCCTGAACATGTGTGCAAATCTTTGAATATATATGTTTTTCAAAGCGAACGTTTTTAACTCAAATCTTTGCTTCTTGGGGGGGTCCCTGAAACAAAACATTTTGAGATGGGGGTCTGTGGCCAAATACATACTGTACATAGTTTTTAGGGGTCATTGACAAGAAACAGTTTGAGAACCACTGATCATGGCAACAAAAGTTTAAAAAAAAGAAAATGTTAGTATTTAGAAGACATTTGTAGAATCCCCCACAGAAGCAATGATTTGAGTTACAAATGTCTGCTTTGAAAAATATATATATATTCAAAGAATCAACATTTTTCAAACATTTTGGCTATTTTTTGAATAGCCAAAGAAATCTAAAAATGACACACAGATGCGTTCCCGCTCTTAATGGATTATAGGCCAGCAATGCTGCCGGCCGCCATGGGCAGCGTCTGTGTGTGTGTGTGTGTGTGTGTGTGTGTGTGTGTGTGTGTGTGTGTGTGTGTGTGTGTGTGTGTGTGTGTGTGTGTGTGTGTGTGTGTGTGTGTGTGTGTATGCGTGTGTGTGTGTGTGTGTGTGTGTGTGTGTGTGTGTGTGTGTGTGTGCGTGTGCGCGCGGAGGAGGTGGAGGCGGTGTCATCACTCCAAGGTGTTATCAGAGAAGGAGGAGCCGTGTCCTAATAAATCCCTTTCTCCTGAACCCCTCCCCCTTCCCTCAGTGACACGTGCATAATGTATGCAGGACACAACAAGTGTGCCTGAGGGGGGTGGGGTTGGGGATTCCGACATTAGTGGGCATAAATCACGATAGCGGGGGGTGAGGGTGCGGTATAACAAGTTGTTTACCCCTGGCCTGTGGAAGGGGCTCGTATACTATAGATGAGACCACCTAAACGAGGAGGGGGGAGGGGGACCAAGCTCAAGAGAACTTGTGTCCTGGCTTTGACATCATAGTGAAAATGCACAGGATTTCTCTGTCAATATTTCAAACGGAAGGACGGAATTGTTTGCAAATTTAAGCAACATTTAAACAGACTACAGCAATGGTTCTCAAACTATTACATTTCAAGGTCTCACCTTAACTCTGACAGTGTACAAATGGAACCAAATGGACCCGTTAGGGTCCATTTGGTTCCATTTGTACACTGTCAGAGTTACAGACTTGTAAGGCTGCATTTAGACCCCCCAAGAAGGAACCCTAAGAGTTCCTGGAATCAACTTTGAGAACCAGTGGACTAGAGGTTCGGGCTGCTACGCGGCCCTCACACCTATGCCGCACCGCCAATTCCGACTTATATGCCCATATATGGCGAGATCTCTGTATACGTCAGTCCTTGTCCCTTTTATGTCCATACATGGAGATCCCTGATGTCATCATCAGTATATACCCATATATGGTCATGCCCCCTATTGTGCCCATATACGGCCCCGACTGATTTGTTTGCGCCTGATGCCACGACGACACATTGAGGTTATAGACAACACACTCCATATTTGGGGGCGTAGCTGCTTTGGCAACTCCTTATATGGTTATATGGCTTAGTCATGGTGACATGAGCGTGACGACGTGGTCCGTCCATCCGTCCGCCTGCCCCGTCCTCCCCTTAAGCCAATTTTAATATAGGACACAGTAATGACTAGATAACACAAGGCAATCCTTTGTTCTGAAACACCGCAATTATATTTTAATGACTTTATAAAAGCTCAGAAGAGGGTTTAACCCATTGAGACCTGAAGCCGATTCTACATGTCTCCTAAATCCCAACAGTTTTCTGAAAAACCTATGTTTCTATATCAGTGGTGCTCAATCTTTTTCATGTCAAGGACCCCCAAAACTATATGTATTTGGCCGCGGACCCCCATCAAAATATCTTGTTCCAGGGACCCCCCAGAAGCAAAGATTTGAGTTAAAAATGTTCGCTTTAAAAATATATATATTCAAAGATTTGCACACATTTTCACGATATTTCAAAAATAGCAGATCTACAAGCTCGTAGCGCGGCACTCGGTGCCGCGCTATGAGCTTGTAGATCTGCTATTTTTGAATAGCCAAAGTGTAAAATAATGCTTTTTAGCTCAAATCTAAAAATGAGACAATTCCAGGTCTTAATGGGTTAATAGCAGTCATACTGAACGTGAATCGATATTGGACCGAGTAATTCACAGGGAACATACAGTAAGAAGAGTCTATTTCGATCATAAGTGAGCAGTCTTATGAGCGGCATTGTATTTGATTAACATCTGGGCCAGATTATAAGGACTGGGGGGTAATGCTTTCATTTGGCTGAAGTTTTAATGGGCAAAATGATGGTTCGTTACTCATGAAGGATATCCGACAATTATTGAGAATTCCTAAAAAAAAAAGGGACATATATTAGAGCTACGTTAATTAATTGATTGTAATTGAAATGGCAACTGTAATCTGTCTGTTTCTTAGGTTACACAGCTTATTCGTTGGTTGCTCTTAACCCATTGAGACCTGGAAACGCATCTGTGTCATTTTTTGATTTGAGCTAAAAAAGCATAATTTTACACTTTGGCTATTAAAAAATAGCAGATATACAAGCTCGCAGCGCGGCACCGAGTGCCGCGCTATGAGCTTGTAGATCTGCTATTTTTTTGAAAAATCGTGAAAATGTTTGCAAATCTTTGAATATATTGTTTTAAAGCAAACATTTTTAACTCCAATCTTTTCTTCTGGGGGGTCCCTGGACCGACATATTTTGAGATGGGGGGGTCAGCGGCGGCCAAATACATATAATTTTGGGGGTCTTTGACATGAAAAAAGTTTGAGCACCACTGATATAGAAACATATGTTTTTTTCAGAATAGTGATGGGATTTAGAAGACATTTTGTAGAATCTGCTTCAGGTTAAAGACACCATTCATTTAGTGCTGCTGCCTCACTGGGAGGGAGGGATGCAGCCAATTATTGCTCAACAGTTGTGCTTTACTCGACTATAGTGTGAAAAGAGAACCCCGAGTCGTGTTGATCTGATCTGAGTCGAGATCAAGTAAAAACTGCAGACGAGACCATCAAGACCGAGACCCATCTCAAGTATACTGCAGCACCACCATGGGCTCCAGGGAACACAGCCAAGCGGCTGGCATAACATGGAGGAATATAAGATGCCTTGATTCTCTCGCTTGTTTTCCCCCCTTGTCTTGTGCAACAAAAAAACAAAATGGCTGCCCTGGCACTGGCAAAGCCCGTCAGCCTCATTACCGCCTGCTTCCGTTTATTGTGTCAGAAACGGGAAGACAAGGGTATGTGAAGTTTAGAAGCAAGGGGTCCCCTCTTAGCTGGGGAAAGGTGGCTCCTGTGTGCTGCCGCTCCTGTGAGAGACGTGGGGGTGCACGGCAACAAGCCCTGATGAGCGGCGCGGGGCTTATAATAGACAGGAGAGGCCCCAGAATGCATGGCCTTTAGAGGCACCGCATCTCTCATTGTCTGACAAGCCTTACGGGGGCTACGCTCCATTATGACACCTTCACAGAGCGCTCAAGATGACACGCACACGCACGCGCACACACACACACACACACACACACACACACACACACACACACACACACACACACACACACACACACACACACACACACACACACACACACACACACACACACACACACACACACACACACACAGATGCCCTTACAAAGACAACACACACCTGGTTCTGCCAACATGTACACACACACCATTCCTCTTGGGTCTTGTGATAAAAACCTGATAAAAAAAAAAAAAACCTTCTAGGATCTCAAAATATTGACAGTGTTGTAGGGACTTCTAAAAAAGTGCCTGCATTCACCTCAGGATGGGGTTTTATGTAAATAAACATCTGTTGGTGCCATGTTAAGGGATCGGCACTATACCCCTTTACCTGTAAGCAATAACAACAACTACCTAAAAAAAAACATGTGTGGAGGGCCGTCACGGGAGCACGGGAGCATTCATGTCAACATCTGATCAAATGTATTTATAAGCAGTTAACCCATTAAGGCCTGAGGTTCCAATTCTACAGAATGTCTAGTAAATCCTAACAGTTTTTTGAAAAAACTTATGTTTCTATATCAGTGGTTCTCAAACTTTTTCATGTCAAGGACCCCCAAAATGATAGGTATTTGACCGCCGACCCCCATCTCAAAATATTTTGTTCCAGGGACCCCCAGAAGCGATTTTAGTTCAAATTGTTTGCTTTAAAAATATATATATTCAAAGATTTGCACACATTTTCACGATTTCTCAAAAATAGCAGATCTACAAGCTCGTAGCGCGGCACTCGGTGCCGCGCTACGAGCTTGTATATCTGCTATTTTTCAATAGCCAAAGTAAAGTAAAATAAAGCTTTTTTTTTAGCTCAAATCTAAAAATGACACAGATGCGTTCCGGGTCTCAATGGGTTAAGAGGAGGCTCTCTGACCAACAGACCACGAGTCTGTCAATCAGTCTAAGTGCACACACACACACACACACACACACACACACACACACACACACACACACACACACACACACACACACACACACACACACACACACACACACACACACACACACACACACACACACACACACAGCGGTCCATATATGATTCAATTATCCTCCAATAGTACTGCAGCAGTGGCTGCTATTACACGGTACAATTCCGAGTGATAATTTGACTCCGAAGGTGCAAAGAATTGACCCCTCCGCTCCGGATCCATTTTTACAGCCTAAACATCAGTGGTATAAAGTACATTTAGTGTACAGTTTTGAGGTGCTTTTACTTTACTTGAGTATTTCCGATTGTCTATTTTCAAACATTGGAGTACTTTTACTTTTGGTACTTTAAGTTCATTTTGATACCAATACTTTTATACTTTTACTCAAGTACGATTTTTATTCCGGACTTTTACTTGTATCAGAGTATTTATACGGTGCAGCATTGATACTTTTACTTAAGTATAAAATGCGAGTACTTTTTCCACCACTGCTAAACATTATTTTGTTACTACAGCTGGTTGAAAAGCCAGCGTATATAATTTTAAAAAGATTTTTCTTTGTCTAATAGTGGTAGGGCAGCACTTTTGTGCGCTGTTGCATGAATCTCACAAAATGCACAGTTCATCTAAGTACATGACAGGATGCAAGTATATGCAATATGTTTACCCCAAGTGCAATATCACAACGCTTGCGATCCATATATTATTGCATACATAAGCCAAAAATAGATTGTAAATAGAGCTTACTTAAAAACACACAGACTCATTATATAATCCATTTGATCCCCAAGTGATAAAACACTCCGGAATATTCAACACGAGCCGCAACACAGTTTACTAGTGTTTATTTTGACACTGCAGGCCCAGTAAACAGTTCACTGGTTTCTCTGCTCGGAGAAGAACCGATCTGAGCTGTGTGGGTCTAAACCCGAAACTTCAAGGTTTAACTCTTTAAGACCTGGAACGCATCTGTGCCATTTTTAGATTTCTTTGAGCTATTTTTTTTTTCAAATCTTAAAAATGTATGCAAATCTTTGAATATATATATTTTTTATTTTGAGATGGGGGTCCGCTGCCAAATACATATAATTTTGGGTGGTCCTTGACATGAAAAAGGTTTTAAGAACCACTGATATTATAGCAACATAAGTTTTTTTTTTTAAACAGTCAGAGATTTAAAAAATACATTTGTAGAATCCCCAGAACCAAAGATTTGAGTTACAAATGTTAGCTTTAAAAATATATATATTCAAAGATTTGCACACATTTTGACGAGTTTTCAAAAATAGGAGATCTACAAGCTCATAGCGCGGCACTCGGTGCCGCGCTATGAGCTTGTATATCTGCTATTTTTGAATAGCCAAAGTGTAAAATAATGCTTTTTAGCTCAAATCAAAAAATGACACTGATGCGTTCCCAGTTTTAACGGGTTAAGATCTTTCACACTCATCCCTCCATATAACTCCCAGAAGTCTCTCTGAGACCCTTTTCTTCGCCTGCTGCCTCAGCGAGGTAAATAAAACATCTTGTTGTGTCTTATTTATTTATTAACCCATTAAGACCGGGGAAGAATCTGTGTCATTTTTTAGATTTCTTTGGGCTATTCAAAAAATAGCAGATATACAAGCTCATAGCGCGGCACCGAGTGCCGCGCTATGAGCTTGTAGATCTGCTTTTTTTTTTTTTTTAAATCGAGATTTTTTTTTGCAAATCTTTGAATATGTATGTATATTTTTTAAAGCAAAGATTTGTAACTCAAATCTTTGCTTGTGGAAAACAGTTTTCTGAAAAACGTATGTTGCTATATGAGTGGTTCTCCAACTGTCAAGGACCACCCAAAATGATATGTATTTGGCCGCGGACCCCCATCTCAAAATATGTTGTTCCAGGGACCCCCCCCCCCCCAGAAGCACAGATCGGAGTTAAAAATGTTCGTCTTAAAACATATATTCAAAGTTTTCACGATTTCTCAAAAAAAATAGCAGATCTATAAGCTCATAGCGCTCTGTGCCGCACTATGAGCTTGTATATCTGCTATTTTTTTTGAATAGCCAAATAAATCTTAAAATGACACACAGATGTGTTCCCGGTCTTAATGGGTTAACCCCCCCCCCACCCACTTTCATTTTATTTATATTTTTTTTACGCGTCCCTGCACGGCTGCATCAAGAATGATGAAAGAGCCTAGGTGGAGATCACAGAAGGTGAGCCCCCCCCCACCCATATGCAAGCTAGCATCACCGTCGGGCCCCATTTGGACTGCGTTGAAGAAGAAGATGCCCCCCCCCCCCGTTGTACGCCTGGGTGGGCTTTTTCCGCCAGACCTCTCTCTCTCTTTTTGCTATGAATCATTCATACGGAGAGAGATGCTCCCTCATGTACACAACACACACCCCGAGCCGTCTGATGATGGGCCACGCTTTGCTAAGCCCCGCGTTCCGCGCGGTGTAGCTAACAGCGCTACAAGCGCATGTACAGGTGGCTCTGATTCATTTTTCTGTCATACGCTGTTTATTTGGTGGTGGTGTTGTTGTTGCGCTGTGAGCTTGTAGATCGGCTATTTTCCGTTGCAGACAAGGCTATAAATTAAGCCAGGGGTCTTCAACCTTTTCAGGCCAAAGGACCCCTAGCTGAGAGAGAGATGAAGCAGGGACCCCCTCTATATTGTATAAAAGTGTGTTTCAGATTTTTCCCTCTACACCTATACCTCTTTGCCATCCCTTTTCTGAGGAGAACTTTTGCCAAAAATAGCCGATCTACAAGCTCACAACGCCTCGCAGCACGAGGCGTTGTGAGCTTGTAGATCTGCTATTTTTTGGCAAAAGTTCTCCTCAGAAAAGGGATGCTAGGGTTCAAGTGGTTAATATAAAAAAGAGAATCATAGCACAAAGATTTGGTGGACCCCTTGTAGTAACTCTGAGGACCCCCTAGGGGTCCCGGACCCCCTGTTGAAGACCCCTGAATTAAGCATTACTGGAAACATACCGTGTGCGTATAGCGATATAGCGTTAGGGAAACAAATAACGTAAGACGATGGAAGATATAACTTAAAAAAGTACTGATAACTCATAAAGCCCCCTGTGAAATCTTCTACAGACCTCGGTTATTTCAAACTAATATATTTGTTGGTTGATACAGCCTTTTTCTTTTCAGAAAGCTTGGTTTTATTTCATTGTGCTGCGTGTATCAGTTGTGTACAGTAACTACGTACATTTACTCAAGTACTGTACTTAAGTACAATTTTGAGGTTCTTTTACTTTACCGGAGTATTTCCAATTACTCCACTACATCTCTGAGACAAATATTGTACTTTTACTCCACTACAATTAATTGAAACTTTAGTAGTTACTTTGCGGATATCAATGTTTACATTATAAAACATTAACCAATTTAGCCCTATTTTATACCTAGGCCATTTGAAAATAGCAGATCTACAAGCTCGACGTGTTGTGTGCTTGTAGATCTGTTATTTTCAAACATTTTTGTAGATTAACTTTTGGTACTTTAAGTACATTTTGATACCAATACTTTTGCACTTTTACTCAAGTGAATTTTGAATTCCGGACTTTTACATGTAACAGAGTGCTTCTACATTGCAGTTTTGATACTTTTACTTAAGTAAAACATTTGAGTATACTTTTTCCCGCCACTGTCCGCGTGCATACATCGCAAAAGGCAAAAGAAGAAAAAAAAGAGAAGGGGAAAAAAAAGAGAAAACTTTTGGGATTGACGGGTGGTAATTCGTTCACTTTCCAAAACGCCCGTTGTAGACGCTGCCATGAGTGATTCGCTCAGTCGCAGCCCGATGCCGAGGTAAAAGAAAATGCATTCATCTTCCTTACCCATGTCTGACAGTCACTGTCTATCATAGCCATACACGCTACCCCACCACTGGCATAGCCTGTAGTACAGCGCACGTACGTGCGTGTGCGTGCGTGCGTGTGAATGTGGAAGCATGTACTGTATTCCAGTGATGGAAAAAGTACTCAAATGTTTTACTTAAGTAAAAGTATCAATACTGCAATGTAGAAGTACTCTGTTAACAAGTAAAAGTACGGAATTCAAAATTCACTTGAGTAAAAGGTACAAAAGTATTGGTATCAAAATTTGCTTAAAGTACCAAAAGTAAAAGTACTAAAATGTTTGAAAATAGCCGATCTACAAGCTCACAACAAAGCTTGTAGATCGGCTATTTTAAAATAGCCTAGGTATAAAATAGGGCTAAAGTGGTTAATGTATGTTCTATAACGTAATCATGTATATCTGCAAAGTAACTAGTAGCTAAAGTTTTCAAATAATTGTAGTGGAGTAAAAGTACAATATTTGCCTCCGAGATGTGTAGTGGAATACAAGTAAAAGTATAGACAACTGGAAATACTCCAGTAAAGTAAAAGTACCTCAAAATTGCACTTTAAGTACAGCACTCGAGTAAACGTACTTCGTTACTTTTTCCACCACTGATCCACTATACCACCTATAGAAGGAGGGCTGGCTGGCGTTGTTTGAACCGCCGTGTCCCCTAAGACCAGACAACTCGGGCGACAATGGGTTTCGTGCGGATGAAAAATTCATTTATAGCCCTCTCACTTATTCATCAAGGAAGAAGAATTTCTTTCCCTCCTTCTTCTTCCACACACACACACACACACACACACACACACACACACACACACACACACACACACACACACACACACACACACACACACAGACACACACACACACACGCACCCTCCCCCCTCCGGAGGAGATGTGTCGCTCACATGCCAAGGCGGCGGCCACTCTACCCGCCAGGTTTTCAATAAAACAAGCCAAACAACAAGCCTCTGCAACACCTATGAATAAGTGATCGTCGTTCCTGAATAAAGTGCTTTTACACGGGGCCCCGGCCGCTGAGAGGGCCACGGGGCCGCTCATCACGGTTTAACCCGTTAAGACCGGGAACGGCATCTGTGTGTCATTTTACAGATTTTGTTGGCTATTCAAAAAAATAGCAGATATACAAGCTCATGGCACGGCACCGAGTGCCGCGCCATGAGCTTGTAGATCTGCTATTTTTTTGAAAAATCGTTAACACTTGTGAAAACCTTTATATTTATATTTTGAAAGCGAACATTTTTTAACTCAAATCTTTGCTACTGGGGGGGGGGGGGGGGGTCCCTGGAACAAAATATTTTGAGACGGGGGTCCGCGGCCAAATACATATTATTTTGGGCGGTCCTTGACATGAAAAAAGTTTGAGAACCACTGATGTAGCAACATAGGTTTAAAAAAAAAAAAAAACTGTTCAAAATCTGAAGAGATTTTGTAGAATCAGGCCTCAGGTCTTAATGAGTTAATGGCACCGGCCTAAGTTCCACCTCTCTGTCAATGTCTCCCCACCTCTTCTTTCTTTCTTTCTATCTATCCATCCATCCATCCATCCCTTCCCCGCCGTCTCTCTCTCTCTCTCTCTCTCTCTCTCTCTCTCTCGCCGTCTCTGCGAGCGGAAACGAGGGAACAAAGTGAGAGCGGGCAGTCGGGGTGGAAGAAGCGGCACAAAGCTCCAGGGTTGCATTCAGATCATTGGTGTCGTCACCTGGCTGGGCACCAGTTACGATACAGCGCCCGCGTTTTCAATTATTTATGAGGCTATCAGCACTCACTTCCATCTCTCTCTCTCTCTCTCTCTCTCTCTCTCTCTCTCTCTCTCTCTCTCTCTTTCTCTACCTCCAAGTTTCTTTCTCTTCCTCCAGTTTCTTTGCCCCCCCCACCCCCCCATTCCCAGGGACGTGCACAGATAGACTGTAGGTGGTGCTAGAGCACCTGCCCTTTGCCCTCTTGACCAGAAGTTTTTTTTTTTCCAGTTTACAGCAGGGGTCTTCAACAGGGGGTTCGGAACCCCTAGGGGGTCCTCAGAGTTACTACAGGGGGTCCGCCAAATCTTTATGTGATATGATTTTTCTTTTTACCATAACCACTCGAAACCTAGCATCCCTTTTCTGAGGAGAACTTTAGCCAAAAATAGCAGATCTACAAGCCCACAACGCCTCGCGCTGCGAGGCGTTGTGGGCTTGTAGATCGGCTATTTTTTGCAAAGAGGTATAGGTGTAGAGGGAAAAAAGAGCAGACCAAGTCAACAAAAAAAAGTATAATTTACTTGAGCACCTGCCCCTCAAAATGTCTGTGCACGCCACTGCTCTCTATCTCTCTCTCTCTCTCTACCTCCAAGTTTCTTTCTCTTCCTCCAGTTTCTTTGCCCCCCCCCCCCCATTCCCCCCCCCTCTCTCTTCCTGGAGACAGGTTGTTCACAGAAGTTTGAACATTCAGAGCATTCCTAGTCGATGGGCTCGCCAGCTGCTTGGGCGTCTGTCAACGTGGTTGGGTAGGGCTATTGTTAGCCGGTTTGTGATGAGATTTGCATGGTGGAAAAGCAATCAAATAAGATCACAGAACGGAATCACACCTAATCCCCACACCTGCCCGTTATGGAACTATTTGTACCAATAACTCTCGTTTTTCTGTCCAAACTATGCATGTGCAAAGACGCGCGCACAGCCACACACACACACAGCCACACACACACACACACACACAAACACAGCCACACACACACGCACACACGGCACACACACACATATAGCGCGCACCATAACTTATAGAGCTGTACATGCAACAGCTTGGGTTTCATATAGACCTTGGCTTTCCAGGGGCTCAAAGCCTCAGAATTAATAATAATAATAATAATAGGCCTTATGCATTTTATTTATAACTCACTTTACATTTCTCCAAATCTCAAAGTGCTACAGGGTTTAAATAACTCGCAAATAACTCATATAATAGGATTCACACTGTGTGTGCTTGTGTGTGTGTGTGTGTGTGTGTGTGTGTGTGTGTGTGTGTGTGTGTGTGTGTGTGTGTGTGTGTGTGTGTGTGTGTGTGTGTGTGTGTGTGTGTGTGTGCATTTGAGCATGCACGCACGCACGCACAAAAGAGCAAAAGCAGTTTTCTCACACTTCTCACAACGCTCTTCTTTATTTCTGACACACACACACACACACACACACACACACACACACACACACACACACACACACACACACACACACACACACACACACACACACACACACACACACACACACACACACACACACACACGCACACACACACACACACACACACACAGTACAGTACATGCATCTGCACAAGCAGCCGGCACAACACACACACACACACACACACACACACACACACACACACACACACACACACACACACACACACACACACACACACACACACCTGTGCTGATTAGAAAGGAAGTAGGTCAGTGGTGCCCTGGCTGGTGGCACTGTGAGGCTCGGTGGCGTGCCCACAGCGGCCCCGTTCTCATACCCAGACTCCCCTGTCTATCTGTGGCTGAGCCAGAGGCCTGAGGCAGCACACCTGTGTCCACACACACTCACTCCTTCTCCCTGGGATCAATTAGCATTAAAGATGCAGAGCCCCCCCCCACCACCCCCCCTCCTACCCCCGCGTGTGTGTGTGGACAAGAGGGAACGCCCTGGATACACACAGACCGACCACCGCTGAGAGACAAAGAACAAGAGGCGCGTGCACGGACGGACGGACGGACGGACGGACGGACGGACGGACGGACGGACGGACGGACGGACGGACGGACGGACGGACAGACAGACAGACAGACAGACAGACAGACAGACAGACAGACAGACAGACAGACAGACAGACAGACAGACAGACAGACACTGTACTTTTACTCCACTACCATTATTTGAAAACTTTAGTTACTAGTTACTTTGCAGATATAAATTATTACATTATAAAACATACATTAAAGGGCAAGACCACCTTGGTAGAGGTTTGGGTTGTGTAGTTACCTTGCCATGATGTAACTCCAAAGGTGGTCAAGAAATAAAAAATAATTGCTCCATTGATTAGAAATTGATCATTCAAAATATGCTTCCCATTGACTTAGATTGTAAGGTAAAACAGCTCTCAAAGTCACTATTTTAGCACGTAAACAGACGAACAAAGTTGATTCAGACAATATAGAACATCACCAAACCCAGTACTGTTTTTTTTTTAAATAAAAATGTCAACTTCCTGTTGATTTTGCCATTTTTAATAAGTAGAAAACCTGGACTGGATCCGCGGATCCGGATCCAGATCTTCAAATACTAAAATCAACAGGAAGTTGACATTTTTATTAAAAAAACAAACAGTACTGGGTTTGGTGATGCTCTATATTGTCTGAATCAGCTTTGTTTGTGTTCATTTATGTGCTAAAAGAGTGACTTTGAGAGCTGTTTTACCATACAATGTAAGTCAATGAGGAGCATATTTTTGAATTATCAATTTCTAATCAATGGAGCAATTATTTTTGATTTCTTGCCCACCTTTGGAGTTACATCATGGCAAGGTAACTACACAACTCAAGCCTCTACCAAAGTGGTCTTACCCTTTAACCACTTTAGCCCTATTTTATACCTAGGCTGTTTGAAAATAGCCAATCTAGCCGAATTTTTTTTGGTGGCCCACTGGCCCAGCGACCCACCGGGCATATGCCGGGTATGCCAAATGGCCAGTCTGCCCCCTGCTCATCCGACAGAGACGACGTCCAAAAACCGACTGTTGTACGATGACATAAAAATTGGGCATTCATTTATGAAAAAAAAAACATTGAAATATGACGATGCAAGGTTTTCTGCCCGACAACAGCAATGATATTCAACCGCGCCTGCATTATACGGCAGACGCTTTTTACTGTTCATTCTGACTCCACCGGAATTAATCCCTCCGTGACCTTGCTAATGCTTTCTCTCTCGCACACTTAAACTAGCTGATTGAACTTCTGACTATATCATTTACTCCCAGAGAAAAAAAAATAGAAGGGGGGGTTTATAGAGATGCTGAAATATGAGAGAACGGCAGGGGAAGAGTTGGGGCTTTTTTGGAAGCGGGGAAGGAAGGAGCACAAATCAAGTTTCCCCAAATGGTCTTCCGACTCTACGGAATGGATGGCTGGCTGGATGGATGGGATGGGGATGGACGGGATAGGGTGTGAAACTGGAGAGAACGATGATGGGGGGAGATTTCCATGCATCATTAGTTTCTATAAGAACACAAAATCGGGTTATCTTGAAGATGAGCTCAGTCTCTGATACCGTCTCTCTCGGTAAACGAGAGCCTCGCGGAAATGGGTGTTGTTGTTTTTTTGTCAGGTTATATAATACGTGATCAGGCTACCTTGGGGTGATACAGTATATTAGGAACCCTTGCAGACCCTTTTTAAACTGTTACATTTGTGTATCATTGCCGTCGGGAACAGAAACCGCGCATCGCCATATTAAAATCTTTTATGTTTTGGCCGTAAATTAATGCCCTATTTCATCACACAAGAGTCTCGTACAACAGTAGTGAAAATAGCGGATTTACAAGCTCACATCAGCTATTTCCACTAATTTAAATCCCTTTAAAACGGATAATAAAACTAGAAAAAGTGCTCCTCGGAGCACAGGTCTCCGCCAGGTCAAGTGCGTTATTGTGGCCTCCTGGTGGCGCTATAACAGGCCAATGTGAAAAGGGTGCCATTTCTTCCTCGGCCAAGTGGGAATGCGCGTGTGAAATTTCACAGAAATCGCAAGCTGCGTTCATGATTTGAGGCATTTTGGAAGCCAACCTTAGCCACTGAGGATGGAATATGGACAATCGGACAAATCCATGTTTAACACATTGCCTGCCTAAGACGTATATATACGTCATTTAGAAATCAGCTGTTGCCTGCCAATGACGTATATATACGTCTTTGGAAAAAAGGGAAAAAAAAAAAAAAATTTTCAAAAAAAAAATTTTTTTTTTTTTTTTGCATTTTTTTATAATTTCAACCCTTGTCGAATTATGAACAGATTAGGAGCTAAAAATGTTCGAAGATTTGCTGCTCCATTCACTTCAATGTTAAAATTCAAACGGACAAACAATTCACTTTGTTTTTTGGTTTAAAACTACTGCTTTTGAGCTATATTGAAACATCAACCAAACATGTCAACGAGGTCAAAATGACCTCGTTGACATTTGTGAAACCACACCTGAATCTCATCTGTGATTAGAAACCATCTGGGGATCAATCATACTGGAGGAAAAAAATCTGTGGCTACGCGAACAGGTACCAAAAACATGGCAAAACCCTGGCAGGCAACAGCTAAAAATCTGAAAAAACTCTGGCAGGCAATGTGTTAATCACATGACTATAGAGATACTGTGTACCGATTTGCATGACGTTTGGATAAAATCTGTAGGAGTAAATGGGTGTTGCACAAATCGGCCTCCTGGTGGCGCTATAACAGGCCCATGTGAAAGATTTGGGGCCGAGGTTCTGAATTGAACCATCCAGGGAGTGTGTGTGCACACTTTCAGAGCGACCGGGCCAACGGTGCCGGAGATTAGCTGCTCGCAGACAGACGGACACACACACAGACGGACGGACGGGGGTAAACATACTCTCGCCATGCCTTTCGGCCTGGCGGAGACAAAAAAAGGAACGGTTTTGGGACTTACAAGGTTTTGACCCATACAGCAAACGATATTTCACATGAAATGCTATACCTGCTGTATATGTGTATGCGTTTGCAGCATAATTCGCACGCTCATGTGAGCCAGCGTGCACATACTGTATAGGGTGCCAGGGGAGAGCTCTACTGTAGCCGTATATGGTACCTGTGCTGCCTGGAGTACACGACTGTCTCTGGACACTGCCCTTCACATCACAGCATGTGTCTGGACATCCAATCTGACAGCGGTGACCTCCATGCACGACCCCCCCCCCCCCCCCTCCCCCCCTCCCCCCCGACCCACACAACCACACAGACAGACAGAAAGAGTCAAGCACTGACACGAAGCCAGACCGATCACCAGTAGTGGAAGGAGTACTCTTTTTAGCGGCGCTAGGATCCTGCTCTATACCTGACTTTGTCCGTGTGCGTACGTCAACGTTCTGATTGGTCAGGTGCGTCAACAAAGTGATTGGTCAAGCTTCACGTGACACATGGCTATAAACACATATCGATGACAAAATGTATCAAAGGCGCCGCTACCTTCACACAGGGTGTGATTTTTTCTTTTTACTTAGGTAAAAGTACAAGTGAAAAGTCCTGCATTCAAAATATACTTGACAAAGTACAAAGGTATTGGCATTGAGTAGGCCTACTCTTTATGCAGAAAGTTAGTAGTTACTTGTTACTTTACAGCCAAAGTAACGAGTAACAACTAACTCAAGTTTTCAAATAATTGCAGTGGAGTAGAAGTAGGCCAACTCAAGTAAGTAAGTATTGAAAATTGGAAATACTTCAGTAAAGTATAAACAAACCAAAAAAAACTCAACACACTGTACTTAAGTACAGAGTAAATGTACTCAATTACTTTCCACCACTGCCGATCACACACACACACGCAACACCTGCACCAGGTAAGGTAACACCTGGGCTCCGCCGAGCAATGCAGACACAAAAAAGCACAGAAACATAATTGGCCATTAAGACAGAAAAGAAGCTTCGTAGTATACAGTATACTTTTATCATAATAAACCACACACCACGCACACCACCACCATGTGGCACACACCCAACGCCCCCCCAATTCCCTTAAGTCAGTGCGTTGCCTGGCAACCCGCCCCCCCCCTCGCCCCCCCCAGTGAGGCAGCTATCAATAGGGATTCCAGCAGAGTGACTGCGAGATGGCGTGCGTAAACAAAGAGGGCACGCAGACAGGAGACCGAATCGAAAAAAAAGAGCAGAGCCTAGAGACCCTATTATTCCCCCCAGAGCAGGAAATCATTTGCCGGCAATTTGTCACTCATTTTGAACTGCCTTTGTACAGAGGGGTGCTGTTTGTCACATAATGCAGGCTGATAGAGGTGTGTGTGTGTGTGTGTGTGTGTGTGTGTGTGTGTGTGTGTGTGTGTGTGTGTGTGTGTGTGTGTGTGTGTGTGTGTGTGTGTGTGTGTGTGTGTGTGTGTGTGTGTGGAAGTGGGGTAGGGGGGGTGGATGCGGGCGTTAATGGAGGGGGGTGGGGGGGCTGTTAACCCATTAAGACCGATTGAGGCCGATTCTACAAAATGTCTTCTAACTAAAAATGTATGTCAGTGGTTTTGGTTTTAAAAACTTTTTCCATGTCAAGGACCCCCAAAATAATATGTATTTGGCCGCGGATCCCCATCTAAAAAAAATGTTGTGTTCCAGGGACCCCCAGAAGCAAAGATTTGAGTTAAAAATGTTCACTTTAAAAAATATATATATATTCAAAGATTTGCACACATTTTCATGATTTTTCAAAAAAATAGCAGATCTGCAAGCTCATAGCACGGCACTCGGTGCCGCGCTATGAGCTTGTATATCTGCTATTTTTGAATAGCCAAAGTATAAAATCTAAAATGACACAGATGCTTTCCCGGTATCAATGGGTTAAACTTCACCTTATATATTTATAAATGTCAAGCCGTTTGTTCTTTTAAAAATGTCACCCATCTCCAGAGAGTTGTTGGCTAATAAGCACGTTTGTTTAGGCTGTGCCAACCAAAAGGCTGTGGGACAGAAATTGATGGGATTCGGTGCCAAGCGCAATTCAACTTGATTGATGGCCAGCGGAGGAAGCACTGAGACTTGCTTTTTTTTTCCCTCTTCTCCCCGCCGCCTCACACTGTAAATAATAAGCATCATCACACTGCCGTGGAACTCAACACAAGAATTTGGACTCGGAGAATTTCATTTGGCTTTTCTCTCTCTCTCAAGCGATACGATAAGAGAGTCTCGAAAGTCACTGCGTTGTTCTGTTAAATAGCCTTATCTTAAATCCTAAATGTACGTATTGTCACCCATGCGGTGACAATGAGGCGGGCGATTATTTCGGGCGCTCTGAGAAGTTGAGGGCCGGTGAGGCGAGCGGGCGTAGTCCCGTGAAACTTTCGCGCGCGTGCTTGTTTGTGCACACACGTGCGGCGCCGGGCGGCAAGAGCTGGATTGTGGTGAGCTTTTGTTTTCTCCACACCGCGCAGGAGGACAAAACGACAATGATCGCGCCGCGATCACCGCTG